>NC_079189.1:91902891-92237891 GCF_029499605.1 Hyla sarda
TTTCTCAAGCCAGCTTGATAGCAGCTGAAACGTTGCCTTTTACTTGTGATGGAATAAACGCTACTCATGATGGTCATTACCCCTGGAGGGCTGCAGTGATCGGTTCTTGCATAATATATATATATATATATATATACATATATATATATATATATATATATATATTAGGGGTGTGAATCGCCAAGAATTTGGCGATTCGATTCGAAACGCGATACCAGTGTGGCGATTCGATATATCCCGATATATCGCGATACCGTCTAGGTGACGATACATCGCGATATATCCCGATATATCGCCCACCTGGGAGCATTCATAGATCCCAATAGACGCCGCTGTCAGCTTTGACAGCGGCGATCTAGTACTCCGGTGCACACTTTTCTCATGTTATCCCGTCCGGGCGGCAAAATAAAATAAAACACACTTTATCTTACCTGCCAACGAGCCCGCGGAGCTCCGGTACAGGTGTTGGGTCCCCGGGCTGTATTCTTCTTACTTCCTGTTAGTCCGGCACGTCACACGGAGCTTCAGCCTATCACCAGCGGAGGCGGGACATCGCTGCGGCTGGTGATAGGCTGAAGCTCCATGTGACGTGCCGGACTAACAGGAAGTAAGAAGAATACAGCCCGGGGACCGAACACCTGTACCGGAGCTCCGGGGGCTCGTTGGCAGGTAAGATACGGGCGTCCGCAGATAAAAATTTCACATCCCTAAAAGAATCGATTCAAAAATATTTTGAATCGATTCTGTATCGGCAAATGAAAAATCGCGATTATCGTGAGAATCGATTTTTTCTTACATCCCTAATATATATATATATATATATATATATATATATATATATATATATATATATATATATATACATACATACACACACACACACACACACACACACATAATTTCAGTAGCCCTATTAGTCCAGTGATGCAGATGCAAAAAAGATATCCTGTGTTTTACGTGTCTGCAGGTCAGCAGTAGAGATACAAAACACATATATATAGATGCAAAACAAAAAATGTTGCCGTATCTCGTAATACAAAATTCTGTTAGTCCAATAAAAAAGGTATTACAAGATCCGGAAATATTTTTTAGATTTGCATCTATATATGTGTGTATATCTGTACTGCTGACCTGCAGACACGTACAACACAGGAAATCCTACAGCGCCTCAGGAATACATTTTATCACATCTTAGGCCAGCGGTTCCCAACCTTTTTTGCGACTGTACCCCCAAAAAGGGTGAAAGTATGTCTGCGAGTACCCCTCGCGCATAAGTTTGCGCGGCATTTACGCACGATGGGTACACGTAGACAAAATCAGTAATAAAAGTACTTATTTTCATAATGGCGTGTGCTTACCTTTCTAATAGACAGTGATAACAGCTCCCAGCAGATCTTTCTTACTTTTATATGTAAGGATTTGCTTTATCTGTTTTAGTCATCTCATTTTTTGTTTAATCCTCCCTTTTTCCTATTTGTGGATGAGATTTTGGTGACTTCAGAACCAATTACCAGGTTTCCATAGAGTTATAGTCTCAACATACAATGGTCGTCCTGGAACCAATTAATATTGTAACTTGAGGGACCTCTGTATATGATGATCCCAACACCGATCGCATGACCTTTATATTGTATTTAGAAGGGTTGTGCTCCGTGTTCTATTCTCAGGCTACGCCTACAAAGAAGGTTCCGACAGACCACAAAGTGTACACAAGAAAGGAATATACTTTACCACAAAAAGGAATTAAAATCACAACTTAATAAAAGATAAAATGGACGAACATCAGCAAAAGATGAAAAAGCGTTCTCATGACTAACTACACAGAACATCAACAGCGTGTGCGAAAAAAGTCCTAACTATCCTGGAAGAATTATGAACCAGCACCAAGAGGTCCCAGAAATAATGTACAGTGGTCCCTCAAGTTACAATATTCATTGGTTCCAGGACGACCATTGTATGTTGAAACCATTGTATGTTGAGACCAGAACTCTATGGAAACCTGGTAATTGGTTCTGAAGCCACCAAAATGTCATCCAAAAATAGGAAAAAGTGAGGATTAAAGAAAAATAAGTAGATAAGTAATAGAGATAAAGCAAATCTTTACATATAAAAGTAATAAGGATCTGCTGGGAGCTGTAATCACTGTCTATGTCAGTGTTTCCCAACCAGGGTGCCTCCAGCTGTTGCAAAACTACAACTCCCAGCATGCCCGGACAGCCGTTGGCTGTCCGGGCATGCTGGGAGTTGTAGTTTTGCAACAGCTGGAGGCACCCTGGTTGGGAAACACTGGTTTATGTAGAGGACAGGAGCTTCTTCAGGGTCCTGTACAGTACACACAGTGTCCTAAATGGAGCCGCCCTTACTTGGTGTCCAAAGGAGCAGCTAACCCTGGCACAGGTAAGGAGTAGTACAGAACTTGTAGTTCCTCCCTGTACTGTAGGGGGCGCTACCAGACAGCCAGTCAGTGCAGGCACTTCAGTAATAGAGGTGATTAACCAGTAAAATGCCCAATCTGATTGGTCAGTTCCTCCAGTTGTGACAGGTATCACAGATCTGGACTGTCTGTACATTGTATGTTGAGACTGGTTTCAAGTTACGATGGTCCAGAAAAGACCATTGTATGTTGAAACTATTGTATGTTGAGGCCATTGCAAGTTGAGGGATCACTGTATAGCAATGCTACTGCACACTATTCCAATGCTAAAAGAGCAAAGTGCATAGCAAAATCACTCAGAACAAGTAAAGTGCAACTGAATAACCAACAGAACAAAGGAATGAGACATATGTCTTAGTACGAGCCTTCTGCATGAGACACGTCAAAAGTTTTTTAAAGTGACAGTGCCCAATTAAAGGGGTACTCCTGTGGAAAAATAATGTTTTTTTTTTTGTTTTTTAAATCAACTGGTGCCAGAAAATGTAACTGATTTGTAAATCACTTCTATTAAAAAATCTTAATCCTTCCAGTACATTTTAAGGGCTGTATACTAAAGAGAATCCAAAAAATAAATGCATTTCCTCTGATGTCATGACCACAGTGCTCTCTGCTGACCTCTGCTGTCCATTTTAGGAACTGTCCAGAGCAGAAGAAAATCCCCATAGCAAACATATGCTGCTCTGGACAGTTCCTAAAATGGACAGCAGAGGTCAGCAGAGAGCACTGTGGTCATGACATCAGAGGAAATGCATTTCTTTTTTGGATTTCTCTTTAGTATACAGCCCCTAAAAAGTACTGGAAGGATTAAGATTTTTTTTATAGAAGTGATTTACAAATCAGTTAGACTTTCTGGCACCAGTTGATTTAAAAAATAAAAAAAAGTTTTCCATGGGAGTACCCCTTTAATGTGTCTGAACAGGCTATCAGACCTGGGTTCTGACTTCATGTGGACTGCAGGATGACATCATAACCTACTAAATCCCCTCCCAGTAGATCTCAGATTCCTCCCCTTCCAGCTACATCTGCTATCTCTATGGCGCACATTGTGCATCCGCAGCATATTTCAAGCTGCGGAAATGCTGAAGCCAGTCACTAGAGCAAGTTCCCTGCTGCGGCTGGGTTGTCCTGTGTGTCTGCGGATGCGCTACGTGTAACCCAAACCTTGAGTTAAAAAAAACAAAAAAAACGCATCTAAAGTGCACAGAGCGCACTATATACAGTAAGTAGGAAACAAATAATTCCCAGAGTGCGTCTTTAACTCAAATGGGCATGTTTATATTATTTGGGAGTGATCAGAAGAAATAGTTGTGGGCAGGTCAAGTCTACAGCATAAGAAAGAAAGAAGTAGGATCAGGAAAGAAAAAAAAAAAGACGTATTGCTTCCCTCTCAATGGCAGAGAGCACTGTTGCCAGACAGTAAAGAACAACTCAACTTCAGCAGCTGATAATTATTGAAAGGATTAAAAAAAAATTATAGAAGAAGTAATCTACAATTCTGTTTAACTTTCTGAAGTCAGTTGATATAATTAAAAAAAAAAAAAAAGTTTTTTCCTGGAATACCCCTCTAGGGTGCGTTCCCACAGGGCGTATACGCAGCGCAAAATTTATGGCAGCAGCGGGAAATACGCTGCGTATCCCTTGCTCACTATACACACAGGGCTTTCCGGCGGCAGCCCTATGTGTGTAGTGAGTTTTGGAGGTCACAGTCACGCCGGCACACGGCCCCGCCTCCAAAACTCACTACACACATAGGGCTGCGGCCGGAAAGCCCTGTGTGTATAGTGAGCAAGGGATACGCAGCGTATTTCCCGCTGCTGCCATAAATTTTGCGCAGCGTCAAATACGCTGCGTTTACGCCAGGTGGAAACGCACCCTTAAAAACCACTAGTAAATTTGTAATGTTTTTGGCTTGTCCACTAGATGACATTACAGCATAGCGCCGCTGCAACTATATTTACATGAACTTTAAAGGGGTATTGCAGTAAAAAACTATTTTTTTTCATATCAACTGGCTCAAGAAAGTTAAACAGATTTGTAAATTACTTCTATTAAAAAAAAAATCTTAATCCTTCCAGTACTTATCAGCTGCTGAAGTTGAGTTGTTCTTTTCTGTCTGACAACAGTGCTCTCTGCTGACACCTGTCTGTCTCAGGAACTGTTAAGAGCAGGAGAGGTTTGCTCCTACTCTGGACAGTTCCTTAGAAAGACAGAGGTGTCAGCCGAAAGCACTGTTGTCAGACAGAAAAGAACAACTCAACTTCAGCAGCTGATAAGTACTAGTAGGATTAAGTTTTTTTTTTTTTTTTATAGAACTAATTTACAAATCTGTTTAACTTTTTGGAGCCAGCTAATATGGGAAAAAAAAAAAAAAAAAAAAAAGGTTTTTCACTGGAATACCCCTTTAAATATATAGGATATAGTCACGGGTTAAAATAGCAGTATGTTTCAGGTGGCTGACTTGTAGAAAATACAATACAAAGACAGAAATCCAGTGACTCACCCTCTCTTCTGTAAGCCCATGCATATGGTGTCAATCTAGAGTCCCGAAATAATCATATCCACAAATCCCACATATATTCCGCCATGGCAATGCCCCCAAATACACACGACATGAGATAGATGCAGAAATGTGCAGCTTATACCTAGACTATAAGCCGCTGTGTACAACAGTCAATTATTCACACAATGGACAAAAAGGCCGCATAATGCCATGTCTGTGCAGCAGGCATCTAGGACCCAACATACTCCAGATTCTCTTCCCACACCCAGTCTTGCAGGGCAGACCTCTCACAAGGACAAAAATAAAAAAAAAATTGACTTAAAGGGGTACTCCGGTGAAAACCTTTTGGCTTTTAAATCAACTGGTGGCAGAAAGTTTAACATATTTGTAAATTATTTCTATTAAAAAAATCTTAATCCTTCCAGTACTTATTAGCTGCTGAATGTTATAGAGGAAATTCCTTTCTTTTTGGAACACTGATGACATCACGAGCACAGTGCTCTCTGCTGACATCTCTGTCCATTTTAGCAACCATGCATAGCAGATGTATGCTAAGGGCAGCATGGTGGCTCAGTGGTTAGCACTGCTGCCTTGCAGTGCTGGGGACTTGGGTTCAAATCCCACAATAAATAAAGCGTTATTATTATTATTATTATAATAACGTCAGCAGAGAGAACTGTGCTCGTGATGTCATCAGAGAGCATTCCAAAAAGAAAAGAATTTCCTCTGTAGTATTCAGCAGCTAATAAGTACAGGAAAGATTAAGATTTTTTAATAGAAGTAATTTACAAAAATGTTTTTCTTTACTTTCTGCCACCAGTTGATTTAAAAGAAAAAAAGGTTTTCACCGGAGTACCCCTTTAAACTGTTTCACATGCTTTTTTTTATCCAAATGTCTAAAAACATGGCTGGCGGCAGTGTTTTCCAAGCAGTGTGCCTCCAGCTGTTGCAAAACTACAACTCCCAGCATGCCCGGACAGCCTTCGGCTGTCCGGGCATGCTGGGAGTTGTAGTTTTGCAACAGCTGGAGGCACACTGCTCGAAAAACACTGGATGATCCTTGTAAAAAAAAAAAAAAAAAAAAAGGAGGAAACACCATATATAGTCCAATAGTAATTTAAGAAAAAAACAGAACATTAAATTTATTAATATTTCCAAAGAAAAGAAACACCGCCCATAAGGCGTCAGTACGGCTACAGCACACTATATGGTATCCAGCAACAGGACACCACACCCCCATCTGCACATTATTTCGGGTAATTACATATAAGTCAGCGCCAAGCCTTAGGCCTTTATGTTATGTCTGAATAATTTTGCACTTCTAATAACTAAATTAACAATTAGAACAGATGTCACCATGGGTGTATTCGCACATACAGAATACTGAGCAGATTTGAAGCTGCAGATTTTAATGTAAACTAAAGTAAAGCTGCAGCTTCAAATTCTGCACATCAAATATGCAGAGGAGACTGTACGTGTGAACGCACCCTTATAATGCTGGCTGCAATTGAGTAAAGGCCTTCAAGAGTCTATCATGGGATGCCAAATTTCATATAGAATTTTGCCCCTCTATGAGGCCTTTTGGTCACGAATAAAATAAGAATGTTCCCCTTGAATAAAGAATGACAAAATGTAACGTCAGGTGTCCCAATACTTCTGCCCTTATGCCCCAATGGAGCTGTGAAGTTGCACAATACGATCTCAATCCAAATTGTGCAACGAAAAAGTGACCATTGCGGCCGTACACGTGTGACTGGCAACCTCAGATTTCCCATTCACTCCTACGGAGAGTCTGCAACATTCTCATTTGAGACGAGCGAACTTACAGTAAATTCGATTCGTCACGAACTTATCGGCTCGGCAGTTGATGACTTTATCCTGCATAAATTAGTTCAGGTTTCCACACAGGTTTTTCCTGGCAGTTTTTGGAATACTTCCACTGCAGTTTTTAGGCCAAAGTCAGAAGTGGATCCAGCAGGAAGGAGAAGTAGAAGTCCTTCATTTATATTTCCCATCTTCTGGCTTTAGCTAAAAACTGCATTGGCAGTATTCCAAAAGAAAAAAAAGAAAACGCCAGAAAAAAACCTTTGTGAAAACCTAGCCTCAGGGGGGCAGAATTATGCTCCAGTGGGTGGGTAGTTAGCATTACTTCAGTTAAAGGGGTAATCTACTGGAAAATATTTTTTTTTTATCAACCGGTGCCAGAAAGTTAAAGGGGTTATCCAGGAAAAAACTTAGATTTATATATATATATATATATATATATATATATATATATATATATATATATATATATATATATAAATCTATCAACTGGCTCCAGAAAGTTAAACAGATATGTAAATTACTTATATTAAAAAATCTTAATCCTTTCAGTACTTACGTGTCATCAGAGAGAACTTAGACAGAAAAGAACAACCTTAACTTCAGAAGCTCATAAGTACTGAAAGGGTTAAGATTTTTTAATAGAAGTAATTTACAAATCTGTTTAACTTTCTGGAGCCAGTTGATATAAATATAAAATATATGAAACAGATTTGTAAATTACTTCTATTTAAAAATCTTAACCCTTCCCGTATTTATCAGCTGCTGTATGTTCCAGAGGAAGTTCTTTTTTTTCGAATTTCCTTTCTGTCTGGAAACAGTGCTCTCTGCTGACACCTCTGTCCATTTTAGGAACTGTCCAGAGTAGGAGTAAATCCCCATAGAATACCTCTCCTGCTTTGGACAGTTCCTAAAATGGACAGAGGTGTCAGCAGAGAGCACTGTTTTCAGACAGAAAGGGAATTCAAGAAGAAAAGAATTTCCTGTGGAACATAAAACAGCTGATAAGTACTGGAAGGATTAAGATTTTTAAATAGAAGTCATTTACAAATCTGTTTTAACTTTCTGGCACCAGTTGATTTAAATAAATAAATAAATGTGTCCAGGGGAGTACCCCTTTAATTCCTTTCACTCTGCTATCCACTCAGCATATCCACCCAATGCAGCATAGACAGACCTCCTGGAGACCATGTGACTTATGACATTGTCTCTGGCTGCATGGAATGCTGGGACAGGTCAGTCAACAGTAAAAGAGCTGCACTATAGGACTTCTAGGTGTGGGTCCCGTGTATAAAAATGGGACAAACCAGCACACGGAGGAAATAGAAGCATAATACACTTTATTGTATATTGCAACCATGGGCTCAAAGGCTGAAGAAAACAAAATCCTGGAATAGCCCATTAAACATTACCCCAAAAAAATGGGTTTTCTACACAATACAGGACAGGTCCCCCAGGGCGAGAGATGTTCTTTCAACTACACCTGACTCTGGTCAAGAGATGAGGATCCTGAACAGAGCGCCCCCTCCATCTTCTATTACCTCACAATTGTCTAATTCTGTACAGTGATCCCTCAACATACAATAGTTTCAACATACAATGGTTTTTTCTGGACCATTGTAACTTGAAACCAGACTCAACATACAATGTACAGACAATCCAGATCTGTGATACCTGTCACAACTGGAGGAACTGACCAATCAGAATGGATATTTCACTGGTAAATCACCTCTATCACTGAAGTGCCTGCACTGATTGGCTGTCTGGCAGCGCTCCCTACAGTACAGGGAGGAACTACAAGTTCTGTACTACTACTTACCTGTGCCAGGGTTAGCTTGTCTTTTGGACACCAAGTAAGGGCGGCTCCATTTGGGACATTGTGTGTACTGTACAGGACCCTGGAGAAGCTCCTGTCCTCTACATAAACCATTGTTTCCCAACCAGGGTGCCTCCAGCTGTTGCAAAACTACAACTCCCAGTATGCCCGGACAGCCAACGGCTGTCCGGGCATGCTGGGAGTTGTAGTTTTGCAACAGCTGGAGGCACCCTGGTTGGGAAACACTGACATAGACAGTGATTACAGCTCCCAGCAGATCTTTCTTACTTTTATATGGAAGGATTTGCTTTATCTATATTAGTTATCTACTTATTTTTCATTAATTTTCACCTTTTCCCATTTTTGGATGACATTTTGGTGGCTTCAGAACCAATTACCAGGTTTCCATAGAGTTCTGGTCTCAACATACAATGGTTTCGACATACAATGGTCGTCCTGGAACCAATTAATATTGTAACTTGAGGGACTACTGTACAGTATATGAAAATAGGCTTCCTAAAATGAAAATGAACAACCCCTTTAAAGACAGAATGACTTCTCAGTCACGTTTACTTTTGCATGATCTGGAGTTCCTCAAATTCTGTTTTGTTTTTTTCCTGTTTCAAGCAGTTGTGGCTTTTTACTTAAAAAGGGGTACTCCAGTGGAAAACATTTTCTTTTAAATCAACTGCGGCCAGAAGTTAAACAGATTTGTAAATTCTTTCTATTAAAAAAATCCTGATCCTTCCAGTACTTTTTAGATGATTTATACAACAAAGGAAGTTCTTTTCTTTTTGAATTTCCTTTCTGTGACAACATGCTCTCTGCTGCCACCTCTGTTCATTTTAAGAATTGTCCAGAGCAAGAGGGGTTTGCTATGTGGATTTGCGCCAACTCTGGACAATTCCTAAAATGGACAGAGGTGTCAGCAGAGAGCATGTTGTCAGACAGAAAGGAAGGAAATTCAAAAAGAGAAGAACTTCCTCTGTAGCATACAGCAGCTGATAAGTACTAAAAGGATTGGGATTTTTTTATAGAAGTAATTTTCAAATCTGTTTAACTTTCTGGCACCAGTTGATTTAAAAGAGAATGTTCTCCAGTGGAGTACCCCTTTAATGTTGTTAATGTGTCAGTACAGACGCTTAAAAAACACACTACAGCCACATTAGGTTGACTTCAGAAAACAGGCATGGAACAAGATGAAAGCGACACAGAAACGTCCTTCGGCTGAAAGTATTCATGTTGGCAAGAAAGACAAAAGAATTCTAGTTCTTTGAAGGCCAAAACTGCAGCAGGGAAACAAACAGAATAATAGGAGGTCTACACTACTTAAAGGGGTACTCCGGGGAGGGGGGGATTTGAGGGAACAGTAATGACCGATCATATGATGTCACAACATCATGATGTGCAGGATTCTGGCTCCTAGGTTTTTTTTAGCTGGCTCCAAGATTAACACATTTGTTGAGCTCTGTTTTAAAGGGGTTCTCCGGTGCTTACACATCTTATCCCCTATCCAAAGGATAGGGGATAAGATGCCTGATCGCGGGAGTCCCGCCGCTGGGGACCCCCGCGATCTTGCACGGGGCACCCAGTTTGTAATCAGTCCCCGGAGCATGTTCGCTCCGGGTTTGATTATTGGCAACCACGCGGCTGGCGGCGTGTGACGTCACGCCTCCGCCCCTCAATGCAAGCCTACGGGAGGGGGCGTGATAGCTATCCCGCCCCCTCCCGTAGGCTTGCATTGGGGGGCGGAGAGTGACGTCACACGCCGCCGGCCGTGTGGTCGCCGGTAATCAGACCCGGAGCGAACACGCTCCGGGAACTGATTGCAAACGGGGTGCCGCGTGCTAGATCCCGGGGGTCCCCAGCGGCGGGACTCCCGCGATCAGGCATCTTATCCCCTATCCTTTGGATAGGGGATAAGATGCGTAAGCACCGGAGTACCCCTTTAATCATTCAAACAATATAAACAGATTAGATGCAGAGTGTGTATCTAACTGGTTGTCAGAATATTCAGGCTACGGTATTTAGTTCACCTTGTCGTACAATGATATGTTGGCTAAAGTTTGCCAGAAATTTCACTAAGATTAGTTAAGCCACGTTCCAAGGTGTTTATTAGAGATGAGTGAAGTTACAATGATTTGATTCGTCACGAACTTCTTGGCTCGGCAGTTGATGACTTATCCTGCATAAATTAGTTCAGCTTTCAGGTGCTCCGATGGGCTGGAAAAGGTGGATACAGTCCTAGGAAAGAGTCTCCAGCTGCACTCATACTGCACTCAGCCAATCACCGGCCACAGCGAAGTCCCAACTCGGCCGGTGATAGGCTGAGCGGCAGTGTGACGTTTTCGGCCCCGGCAGCAGGTGCCGGTGTAGTGAAGAATTGTGTGTCTTGAAGCGTTCTCACACTGCCGCTCCGCCTATCGCCAGCCGAGTCGGGACTTCGCTGTGGCCGGTGATTGGCTGAGCGCAGTATGACTCGCCGACCACCGGCAACCAGGAAGAGGATCGCGACACTGTCAACCAAATAAAAGGGGGATACGGTGGGCTTTGATAGGGGCATAAGTTGGCACAGCCAGTAATGAAACCCACACAATGATACCTGCTGTCATATTACTCAGTAACCATTGTATGGCTAAGCAGATAGATCCTGCATAAACATATCATCTGAAGCAGCGGAGACCAAGAGACATCCCTATAGACCAGTGGTCTCCAAACTTTGGACCTCCAGATGTAGCAAAACCACAGCTTCCAGCATGCCCGGAAAGACAACGGCCTAGCCCCTGCTCTATCAGTGCACCAATCTCTTAGCTTAGCGCTTACTTACGGAGACCATTACACGGCTCGGTAATGAACAATTGTGCGATCTTTCACTTCTGGCATTCATTGGTCGCACATGCTTTATTATATAATTTTTATAAACATGTCACAAGCATGCAACCAGCCTACGAAAGAGCGTTTCCTGACCGCTGGCCCCGTTCGGCTAATACTTGCCTTGTGTACTAGGTTCCTTAATTAAGCCCCCTTTATTTATCATCTATTACCATGTTTCCACAATTGCATTACAAACCGAAATCTTACAAGGGTCAAATAAAACTCATAGAATATCTGGGCTTCAGAAGCCATTCAACCAGTCCTATCTTATTATTAAAGGGGTGCTCCGGTGAAAAACGTTTTTGTTTTTAACCCCTTAAGGACCAGGCCATTTTATACCTTAAGGACCGGAGCGTTTTTTGCAATTCTGACCACTGTCACTTTAAACATTAATAACTCTGGAATGCTTTTAGTTATCATTCTGATTCCGAGATTGTTTTTTCGTGACATATTCTACTTTAACTTAGTGGTAAAATTTTATGGTAACTTGCATCCTTTCTTGGTGAAAAATCCCAAAATTTGATGAAAAAAATGAAAATTTTGCATTTTTCTAACTTTGAAGCTCTCTGCTTGTAAGGAAAATGGATATTCAAAATATATTTTTTTTGGGTTCACATATACAATATGTCTACTTTATGTTTGCATCATAAAATTTATGAGTTTTTACTTTTGGAAGACACCAGAGGGCTTCAAAGTTCAGTAGCAATTTTGAAATTTTTCACAAAATTTTCAAACTCACTATTTTTCAGGGACCAGTTCAGTTTTGAAGTGGATTTGAAGGGTCTTCATATTAGAAATACCCCATAAAAGACCCCATTATAAAAACTACACCCCCTAAAGTATTCAAAAAAACATTCAGTAAGTGTATTAACCCTTTAGGTGTTTCACAGGAATAGCAGCAAAGTGAAGGAGAAAATTCAAAATCTTCATTTTTTACACTCGCATGTTCTTGTAGACCCAATTTTTGAATTTTTATAAGGGGTAAAAAGGAGAAAATTTTTACTTGTATTTGAAACCCAATTTCTCTCGAGTAAGGACATACCTCATATGTCTATGTTAATTGTTCGGCGGGCGCAGTAGGGGGCTCAGAAGGGAAGGAGCGACAAATGGTTTTTGGGGGGCATGCCGCATTTAGGAAGCCCCTATGGTGCCAGGACAGCAAAAAAAAAACACATGGCATACCATTTTGGAAACTAGACCCCTCAGGGAACCTTAATATCCTACAGGTGATTCACGACTTTTGCATATGTAAAAAAAATATATATTTTTTTTACCTAAAATGCTTGGTTTCCCAAAAATTTTACATTTTTAAAAAGGGTAATAGCAGAAAATACCCCCCAAAATTTGAAGCCCAATTTCTCCCGATACAGAAAACACCTCGCATGGGGGTGAAAAGTGCTCTGCTGGTGCACTACAGGTCTCAGAAGAGAAGGAGTCACATTTGGCTTTTTGAAAGCAAATTTTGCTCTGGGGGCATGCCGCATTTAGGAAGCCCCTATGGTGCCAGAACAGCAAAAAAAAAACACATGGCATACCATTTTGGAAACTAGACCCCTCGGGGAACGTAACAAGGGGTAACGTGAACCTTAATGCCCTACAGGTGTTTCACGACTTTTGCATATGTAAAAAAAAAAAATTTTTTTTTACCTAAAATGCTTGTTTTCCCAAAATGTTTACATTTTTAAAAAGGGTAATAGCGGAAAATACCCCCCAAAATTTGAAGCCCAATTTCTCCCGATTCAGAAAACACCCCATATGGGGGTGAAAAGTGCTCTGCTGGCGCACTACAGGTCTCAGAAGAGAAGGAGTAACATTTGGCTTTTTGAAAGCAAATTTTGCTCTGGGGGCATGCCGCATTTAGGAAGCCCCTATGGTGCCAGAACAGCAAAAAAAAAACACATGGCATACCATTTTGGAAACTAGACCCCTCGGGGAACGTAACAAGGGGTAATGTGAACCTTAATACCCTACAGGTGTTTCACGACTTTGCATATGTAAAAAAATATATATTTTTTTTACCTAAAATGCTTGGTTTCCCAAAATTTTTACAATTTTAAAAAGGGTTATAGCAGAAAATACCCCCCAAAATTTGAAGCCCAATTTCTCCCGATTCAGAAAACACCCCATATGGGTGTGAAAAGTGCTCTGCTGGCGCACTACAGGTCTCAGAAAAGAAGGAGTCACATTTGGCTTTTTGAAAGCGAATTTTGCTCTGGGGGCATGCCGCATTTAGGAAGCCCCTATGGTGCCAGGACAGCAAAAAAAAAACACATGGCATACCATTTTGGAAACTAGACCCCTCGGGGAACGTAACAAGGGGTAATTTGAACCTTAATACCCTACAGGTGTTTCACGACTTTTGCATATGTAAAAAAATATATATTTTTTTTACCTAAAATGCTTGTTTTCCCAAAAATTTTACATTTTTTAAAAGGGTAATAGCAGAAAATACCCCCCAAAATTTGAAGCCCAATTTCTCCCGAGTACGGCGATACCCCATATGTGGCCCTAAACTGTTGCCTTGAAATACGACAGCGCTCCAAAGTGAGAGCGCCATACGCATTTGAGGCCTAAATTAGGGATTGCATAGGGGTGGACATAGGGGAATTCTACGCCAGTGATTCCCAAACAGGGTGCCTCCAGCTGTTGTAAAACTCCCAGCATGCCTTGACAGTCAACGGCTATCTGGCAATACTGGGAGTAGTTGTTTTGCAACAGCTGGAGGCTCCGTTTTGGAAACAGTGGCGTACCAGACGTTTTTCATTTTTATTGGGGAGGGGAGGGGGGCTGTGTAGGGGTATGTGTATACGTAGTGTTTTTTACTTTTTATTTTATTTTGTGGTAGTGTAGTGTTTTTAGGGTACAGTCACACGGGCGGGGGGTTCACAGTAGTTTCTCGCTGGCAGTTTGAGCTACGGCAGAAAATTTGACGCAGCTCAAACTTGCAGCCGGATACTCCGCCCATGTGAGTGTACCCTGTACGTTCACATTGGGGGGGACATCCAGCTGTTGCAAAACTACAACTCCCAGCATGTACGGTCTATCAGTGCATGCTGGGAGTTGTAGTTTTGCAACCGCTGGAGGCTCCGTTTTGGAAACAGTGGCGTACTAGACGTTTTTCATTTTTATTGGGGAGGGGGGCTGTGTAGGGGTATGTGTATATGTAGTGTTTTTTACTTTTTATTTTATTGTGTGTTAGTGTAGTGTAGTGTTTTTAGGGTACAGTCGCACGGGCGGGGGGTTCACAGTCGTTTCTCGCTGGCAGTTTGAGCTGCGGCAGAAATTTTGCCGCACCTCAAACTTGCAGCCGGATACTTACTGTAATCCTCCGCCCATGTGAGTGTACCCTGTACATTCACATTGGGGGGGGGGGGGGGGGGGGGAACATCCAGCTGTTGCAAAACTACAACTCTCAGCAGTCACCGACAGCCAACGGGCATGCTGGGAGTTGTAGTTATGCAACCACCAGATGCACCACTACAACTCCCAGCATGCACTTTAGCTGATTGTGCAAGCTGGGAGTTGTAGTTACACAACAGCTGAAGGTGCACTTTTCCATAGAAAGAATGTGCCTCCAGCTGTTGCAAAACTACAAGTCCCAGCATGCCCATAAAGGCATGCTGGGAGTTGTGGTGGTCTGCCTCCTGCTGTTGCATAACTACAGCTCCCAGCATGCCCTTTTTGCATGCTGGGAGCTGTTGCTAAGCAACAGCAGGAGGCTGTCACTCACCTCCAACGATCCTCGCTGCACCAGGTCAGTCCCTCGTCGTCTCCGCCGCCGCCGCTGCTCCTGGGGCCCCGATCCCAACAGGGGCGCCGGGGATCGGGGTCCCCAGCACCCGGGGTGCACGTCCCGCACCCGCTCACGTCCTCCGGAAGAGGGGCGGAGCGGGTTGCGGGAGTGACACCCGCAGCAGGCGCCCTGATTGGTCGGCCGGTAATCCGGCCGACGAATCAGGGCGATCGCGAGGTGGCACCAGTGCCACCTCACCCCTGCTGCCTCTGGCTGTTCGGGGCCGTCTCTGACGGCCCCGATCAGCCAATAATTCCGGGTCACCGGGTCACTGGAGACCCGATTGACCCGGAATCCGCCGCAGATCGCTGGACTGAATTGTCCAGCGATCTGCGGCCATCGCCGACATGGGGGGTCATAATGACCCCCCTGGGCGATATGCCCCGATGCCTGCTGAACGATTTCAGCAGGCATCGGGGACCGGCTCCGCTCCAGATGGTTGCAGGGGGCCGGTAAAACACATGACGTTCTCATACGTCATGTGTCCTTAAGGACTCGGAAATGGAGACGTATGAGAACGTCATGTGTCCTTAAGGGGTTAAATCAACTGGTGCCAGAAAGTTAAACAGATTTGTAAATTACTTCTATTAAAAAAAATCTTAATCCTTCCTGTATTTATTAGCTGCTGAATACTACAGTGGTAATTCTTTTCTTTTTGAAACACAGAACTGTCTGCTGACATCATGACCACAGAGCTCTCTGCTGACATCATGACCACAGTGCTTTCTGCTGACATCTCTGTCCATTTTAGGAACTGTCCAGAACAGCATATGTTTGCTATGGGGATTTCTTTTACTCTGGACAGTTCCTAAAATGGACAGAGATGTCAGCAGAGAGCACTGTGCTCATGATATCAGCAGAGAGCTCTGTGTTTCAAACTGAAAAGAATTTCCACTGTAGTATTCAGCAGCTAATAAGTACTGGAATGATTAAGATTTTTTAATAGAAGTCATTTACAAATCTGTTTAACTTTCTGGCACCAGTTGATTTAAAAACAAAAACGTTTTTCACCGGAGTACCCCCTAATAAGATAGGGGGTTGAATGGCTACTGAAGCCCGGATATATGAGGCAGATTATAGCCGTGTAGTAATGGAAACAATCACAGAGCGGTGCTACATACATATACATGGGGGAGATTTATCAACACCTCTCCAGTTGCCCATAGCAACCAATCAGATCACTTCTTTCATTTTGCACAGGCCTTTTCAAAAATGAAAGAAGCGATCTGATTGGTTGCTATGGGCAACTCAGCAACTTTTCCTCTGCACAGGTTTTGATAAATCTCCCCCATAATGTCTAAAAACTATACATAAATCGAAGTAACACAGAAGATGACAGGAAAGAAACAAAATAACGACACGGTTCCAGCCCCTGGAGAATGAAATGTCAGCGCAGCCAATGCAATGATTCCTCAGGGAGATAGACGAGCTGTATGATACCTGCAAAAACAAACTAGACAACCCTTCCCTGTCTCTCCCATACAGAAAATATGCATAAATACAGTATATATCTCTATATCTAGGGATACAGAGGCTAAAAATAACCGTCTAAGTATACCTGTCCTTTTAGTCAGGTCTGCAGGATAAGCCGTCATGTGTACAAGAGGAGTAGCATTATTTCTAGCCAATATATATATATATATATATATATATATATATATATATATATACACACACACACACATATACACACACACACACACACCGTATATATAACAAGATTTGTATACTTGTTTTGCCTTGTATCTCAATACATGCATATGGAATAACACCGTTCTGAAATATTTTTTTAAATATTTTCGACATGATCCCTCAGCCAACATCAAGGCATTGCTTCCCAAGCGTTAAGTTCTTCTATCATTTGCTGCTTATTTGTTATGGGTCTTTTTTTTTTTCATTTTAGACTTTAAAAAGAGTACCTTCATCACAAAAACTTTTTATATGTTATGAGCGAACACGCTCCGGGCACTGATTACAAACGGGGTGCCACGTGCAAGATCCCAGGGGATCCCCAGCGGCGGGACTCCCGCGATCAGGCATCTTATCCCCTATGCTTTGGATAGGGGATAAGATGTTTAAGCACCGGAGTACCCCTTTAAATCTGCCCATCATTTCTTTATTGGATTCATGTCTGGGCTGTTGCCTGGCCAAGGTAACACTTCAATGCTATAATCCTCATGCAAAAAGGGCCACATTACAACCTTTGTGACAAGGGGCACCATTGATCATGAAGATAAAGTCTCCAGTCTCTGGAAATGCCTTGCCAGGACACATAACTGAGGGATCAGACATTGCTCTACGTAGAACTTGAATGGAGTCTGCTTTATATTACCCTTCATAATGTAGAACCTACCCTGAAGATGCTCATGAGACTCTATACCAGTGGTCTTCAACCTGCGGTCCTCCAGATGTTGCAAAACTACAACTCCCAGCATGCCTGGACAGCCAACGGCTGTCCGGGCATGCTGGGAGTGGTAGTTTTGCAACATCAGGAGGTCCACAGGTTGGAGACCACTGCTCTATACTATGACCTAAGTGGGGTGCTTGACTTGTTGGCTAGTGCAGTTTTGCCTTATTTGTTCTCCAGGATGTCATCTGACATTGTACTTGCTGGATGATGCTCTCCTTACTGAGACCTGAACATGCAGAAGCCTTTGTCACAATATGGAGAACTACCCGTTGTTCCGGCAAGCCCAGCGGCTATCTGCTGGGTGCTCTGTGATTCTTACAGCATTCCCTGATCAAAGAGGAGTCATTTTTAACTACTGGTTTTCCTTTTGTGACCACACGCACCAGAATGTCTGGGTGACAATGGTACACTGGCCATTAAAGGGGTACTCCGCTGCTCAGCGTTTGGAACAAACTGTTCAGAACACTGGAGCCGGCGCCAGGAGCTTTTGACGTTATAGCCCCGCCCCCTCTATGCAAGTCTATGGGAGGGGGCGTGACAGATGTCACGCCCCCTCCCATAGACTTGCATTGAGGGGGCGGGGCGTGACATGAGGAGGCAGTGCTATGACATCACGAGCTCCCGGCGCCGGCTCCAGTGTTCAGAACAGTTTGTTTCAAACGCTGAGCAGAGGAGTACCCCTTTAATTTCTTTCAAATTAATATGTTGTAGTAACATCGACCTTATTACTCATTTTTAATCCATGGATATCATTTAGCAACATTAAAATTTTAGCACACTTTCATGGTGTAACAGTATAGTCATGTTACAAGGGTCATGAAGCTTTCTTAAAGGAGAACTCCAGCCAAACAAAATGACCTTTATATAGCCACACATTTTAAAACATTAACAAATAAGGTGCAGATGTCTCAGATCTTGCAACGCCTGTTTAACTGATTGCACAGAGGGATATTCACAGTGTAGGGTCCGTCCCAATGAGGTCACCTTACCGTGGTGGGATGGTCCAAACTATTTGGCCGGCAAATTGTGAGCTAAGTACCTCACCTTTTCACTTTTTGCATTATACCTATTTGTATATTTGTATCACACATTTTAATAGTTATATAAGTTTGCTATGTACAAGTATGATCTTTGCTCAGCACATACTTTTCACCCAAATTTTTCGGCCGGCAACTTATCTCTAACAAAAGGATCATGCCCTATCCTTCTCTTTCCTGATATCATCTGTCAGCGAAGGTTTGGAAGGACCCCATACACTCTGCCATGATCGTGTAGTTAGGACAACTTTTGTCTAAAGTATAGGGGGGCTTTAGTGCAGGAGGCAAGAGAGAAGACTGATAACTAGAAAATGGTATTTTCTGTAAATGTATAATTACAAAGGTTTTTTATTGCCACTTGAATCCTCCCAAATTTCTAGCAATGGTAACGTCCAGATATGTGTGTGTGAGAGAGATATGCGCAACTCTATGCACAAGTTTTATAAGCCCGGATTTTAAGGAAGTCAGTCAATGTGTCAGAATTCGGGGACTATAAAGAAGAACAAGCTAATTCTAACAATATTAGATTTTTGGCCATGCAATGAAATAATAGGAGGAAGGGAAGGAATGTGGTGGCAGAACAGGAATGCACCCGGTATAGAGTGAGGTGTTAGGAGAAGAAAGGAAGGAACCACACTCCGTGTAAGCGTTTAGATATGCAGCAGCACATGCAGATGTAGCAGAGCCGGCATTTTTAAAGATAACACCCCCACCAGAGGAGTACATAAAAGTGAGACGGGTGTCTTATAACAAAAGGATGTAGATAGACACAGTTCGTAGATAGCCAGCACGGCACTACTTCCCCACTTAGGTATAGAACAGTGATGAAATGGCAGACTTGGACTAGGAATGCTGGAGGTGGTGCTCCGATTGGCAATAGTACATGGAGACGTTACAAAGAAGCAGGAAAATAATCGGCAACTCACCGCAGCCAGCTGAGTAAATCTTCTTTTATTTCATACTCACAAATGTAGGGGTAGTGGGAGGGGGGACACAGGATGGCGACCAAGCTCCGTTTCGCACGATGATCGTGCTTCCTCCGGCCATTGGCCGGAGGAAGCACGATCATGGTGCGAAACGGAGCTTGGTCACCATCCTGTGTCCCCCCCACAACCCTCTTCCCATGTAATACATTTGTGAGTATGAAATAAAAGAAGATTTACTCAGCTGGCTGCGGTGAGTTGCCGATTATTTTCCTGCTTCTTTGTAACGTCCTATAACAAAAGCTGAGATATGGCCTCTATCTAAACGGTCTACACCTCACCAGACCCCTACGCACCTAGAACAGGCTTTTGTGCCGGTGTGTGCACATCTCTTCTCCCCAATCCTTGGGTTCATTTCTCAGACCACTGTTTGCTAATGTATTAGTGCTTCTAGAAAGGGGATTATTGCAGAGGTTCTCACAATCCATTACATAACCGGCACCATACTAATGCAGCGCAGAGATCACACTTTATACTTTTGTGGTCAGACAATAGACACTTTATTTATAGATGTAAGCGATAAGCATATTCACCAACATAAACATCATTAAAATCTGTCCTAAACCAAGAGAAGCAGATGATTCACATATCCAGACTACAGTAAAAATGAAAAAGACTTATGACAAGAATAGCAGACATTCTGTGGGGGTGTTTCCTGGTGTTTTTGGTTGGCAGGAATATAAACATGTTTGTCAGAATTGTATAATGACACATTTTGGTGAATGGATGACTGGACTTGCATACACTGGAAATCATGACACTAGTTCCCTGTAAGAGGCCCCACAGAGGTACTGTAATAGGCACTGGCGTTCCAACAAAGCTTATACTGTATAAATCAACAGTAGAAGGGAATATAAAAAACCTTGAGATAGTCAGAGAAAATGCCTCTACTTATCAGGCTCTTTTCCTGCTCCGTCAAACTTATCATTCATACTGAAAGACAGCCCAATGCATCTTGTTTTACAAGATGGGCTAGCAATTCACTGAGGGATAATGTTACATGCTGAACATGGAAATCTATTAAGAAGAGGCGGGGGCATGGACGGAGCTTGAGTCAAAAAGAGTCTTCAGAGAGATTACAGAACTTTACTGTGAGTAATAAAGCTGACCTCAAGGTTGCACTGCTCAGTACCACTCCATAATGTCCTTTATGCTTCTGCTTCCAAGTGTGCTATAGAGGTTTTGGAGAGCAGGATTACCTCTGTTTTAAATGGGAGACTAGCTTAGAGACAACTGAAAAGTGTAAATAAAGCCTACAGAGCAGAAATCTGATGGAAAAAGCCATAAGCCATATGCAAGTTATATAATGGCCAGACATAACTCTGATCCCCATGTACACAAAAAACACAGTTTATCCTGAAAAGTTTTCTTAAAGGAGATATCCAGGATTGAAAAACCTTATCCCCTATCCTAAGGATAGTGCATAAGTTTCCGACCGCTGGGACCCCCCGCGATCTCCGCCCAGAGAGCGCGTGTCGACAACCGCATGAAGCGGCGGCAGAGCGGGAGATTGTCAAAGGCAGTGCTCCGGCTCTGCCATAGAGTTGTATTGAGGGGGGTGTCAGCCGCCGGTCCCAGCAGTCGGACCCCCTGCGATCTAAAACGTATCCCCTATCCTTAGGATAGTGGATATGTTTTTCATTCCTGGATATCTCCTTTAAAACGACAAGAACGCTTGCTCATTGCTTTTTACAACTGAACTTTACAGGGGTAAGTCAACAACACCATACCATACCAGTGAGCAGATAATCCAACTTATCTCTGGCTGATTATAGCAGTGAATTTAAAGTAAGTGATCAGAGCAGGCTGCCATGTCATTGTGACAGTCATAACAACTGGAAAGCCATGGGTTGGGGGATAAAGTTCTAGAAAATTAAAAGCAACTAAAGATACAGCATAGTGGGAAGTGTTGCCACAAGGATCCCCATGTTTCAGAGTAAAAAAAAGTACTGGAAGGGTAAAGATTTTTTTTAAATAGAAGTCATTTACAAATCTGTTTATCTTTCTGGCACCAGTTGATTTAAAAAAGAAAAATGTTTTCCACCGGAGTACCACTTTAATAGTCGATATTAGGTATGGTACGTTTTTAAAGGGGTTGTGCGCTGCCCTGCAGTTCGGAGCTCCGGAAGTTCATTACTCCGAACGCTGTGTGCGGGCTTCCGTGTTTGCGGCTGCCGGGCGTGACGTCACGCCTGGCCCCTTAGCGACCTCTCGCCCGCCCCCTCGTGACGTCTCGCCCGCCCCCTCGTGACGTCATGCCCGCCCCTCGTAACGTCACGCCCGCCCCCTTCCCATAGACTTTCGTTGAGGGGACAGGCGAGGCGGCTGCGAACACGGAAGCCCGCACACAGCGTTCGGAGTAATGAACTTCCGGACGCTGTGAGCGGAGCTCCGAACTGCAGGGCAGCGCACAACCCCTTTAAACCCAGAGAACTCCTTTAACATTGGAATGCCAGCACTTTACCATGCAAATATATTTGCAAGTTTCCAGGAAACATAATTTTCCTATTTCAAGAAGAAGCTAGAACTGGGCTGTAATGAAATTCTGACTAACCCAGAGCTCAATAATCAATTCGCATTGTGAACTATATATAAACCTGCTATGTGCACAATTGGTAATCATGCCATAATCTTATTTCCTTCCTACTGCAAGAGGCAGAGCAACGAAACAGGAGTAAGAATGTGTGAATTGTGTTTTTCTCCCTTGCATTTCTAATTTTACATCAAAGATTCCAAATATGTCTTTGAACAACAGAGAAGCGAGTCTGCTTATAAATGCAAATCAGAAACTTCATTGGAATGCAGCAGATAATGAGCATAGAAAGTGCAAGTCAGTCATCTCATCCACAGAACAAGAGACTACCTGGGGTGCCGCAGCGGTTTCAGAACTACAATTGCCAGGAGTCTGTGTAAGGACCCTAATATTAATGGAAAAGTTGCATGTAACAAACTAGTATAAGAACTTTTTTTCCACCGTTCAACCTGTGAGCCTGAGAACACTGCTTCACTACAGCCCATCTAGGCCCTTTCACACAATAAAGTTAAAGGGGTACTCCACTGGCCAGCAGGAAACTAAATGTTCCGAACGCTGATTTTCGAACTGTGGGGGTCGCCATGCCCCCCTTGTGATGTCACGACCATGCCCCCCTCAATGCAAGACTATGGGAGGGGGCGTGACATCCGTCACGCCCCCTCCCATAGACTTGCATTGAGGGGGCACGGCCGTGACGTCACGAGGGGGCATGGCCGACCCCCGCAGCGTGAGAAAACAGCTTTCAGAACATTTTGTTCCCTGCTGGCCGGTGCAGTACCCCTTCACACATTCAACAGCTGCATCAAGCACAGATGCAGCTGTTGAATGTGACATTCAGAAACAACACTGTCTCTGGTGGGAAGGAGATGGGGTAGCAAGATCTCGCCCTAAGGAACTAGAGCACCAAACAGGCTATCCATCAAAACATGGCATTTTTCTAAATTCACAAGTACCGTATATCACTTACTGCACAGGAGGAGAAGGGACTGTGCTTGGAGCAAACACATTGTTATATTACGGAGCACAATGGGTAAAACTAAAATGAATAACCGTGATCATCTATTGTCTAATATCAGGTGATAGATCTCACCCCAGTGCTGGATACACAGTTTCGGCTATGTTCACACCTCCAATAGAGGCGCAGTTCAAGCAAAGATGCAGATATGAACCGAGATTTAGACTGCTTATAATATCTTCCATGCTGCTGCTGTTTCAGAGGGTGCACAATGGAAAAGCAGGGTCTCTTCCTCTGTGTGAAGTGTATTGGGAGCCATCATAGCAGCTAGTCTGTACCCACTTACTTGGGGACAACTGAAAATTAAAGATGAAGACACCAGGAGAGGAAAAACTAATAGAAAATGCCATATAAAAGTTATAAAATCACCAGAAATAGTGCCATTCCTTTTCCATATATACATGGCAGCTTATCCTGAAAAGCTACCTGGAACAAGGTACACTCTAAAGTCAATGGACTACATATAAGAATACCCTATACGTATCTGTCATTTATAGTCCTATTAGGCTATATTGTTAGGAATAAGGTTTAAAGGGGTTATCCAGGAAAAAACTTTCTATATATCTCAACTGGCTCCAGAAAGTTAAACAGATTTCTAAATTACTTCTATTAAAAAATCTTAAACCTTCCAATAATTATCAGCTGCTTAAGTTGAGTTGTTCTTTTCTTTCTGGCAACAGTGCTCTCTGCTGACACCTATGCTTGTCTTGGTAACTGCACAGAGTAGAAGAGGTTTGCTAAAAGGATTCGCTTCTACTCTGGACAGTTCCCGAGACAGGTGTCATCAGAGAGCACTTAGACGGAAAAGAACAACTCAACTTCAGCAGCTCATAAGTACTGAAAGGATTAAGATTTTTCTTAGAAGTAATTTACAAATATCTGTTTAACTTTCTGGAGCCAGTTCATATGGTATATATATATATATATATAAAACAAAGTTTTTTCCTGGATAACCCCTTTAAACATCCCTTGATCAAATGTGTTTAGATCCCCTATTAGGGTACGTTCACACCTACAAGATCTGCTGAATATTATGTGCAGCTGATTTTTCTACCAATGGGTGGCAAAGCTGTTTCTTGACTAAATTGGGGTTTCTAACATACTGGCAAGAACTAACTTACTAAACATGATTCTGACCTGCAGTTTTTACTTCCGTGTAGATGACAACAGGTTTTTCTACAAATTATTGGCAGCTTCATAGCTAGAAGCTCATAGTGCAGTTAGTGTTAGGACCTATATATCAAAGGAGGTGAGAAAATACAGTATATGCCTCCTGGTAACAATACCATAGTAAGACTGTGTTGTAAAAGTGTCTTAGAAACATGGCCGCAATGAATCAAACTGATTAAAGATCAGAAGCGAGAAGGCTACATTAAAGGAACAGTAACCTTTATTACTACACACTGAAAATAATAACATTTGGAAGCAGATTAGAACATCGTATAGTCAGAGGCAGCACTTGACATGTCTAGACTGTGGTCTCCATCCAGTCTTTGGGGTTATTAAGAGCACTAATATTGTCTAGACTGCCGCTATCTGCTCAAGTGCTCTCTATTTTTTCTGTGACATCTGGCATATGATAACAAGGTGTGCGGCTCATTGCCAAATTCTACCTTACTTCTCTATTGATGCAACTGCTGGATAAAAATATTTCAGTAGGGCATAAAAAGTGGACGCTGTCAGTAGTCTCTTAGCAGAAACTAATAAAACCGTAGCTTCAACGCCAAGCATCTTAATGGGTAAATAGCTTAATAAGACAATCCTACTTCATATGTCTTATTAAGACATCACAGAAGAGGGGCAATAGGCTGGTATTCTGATGGCCACCTACTACATGGTCATTCATCATCTATTCTTTAGGTAAAGCTACAATTGACCTGCAGCGCGACAGGCCTGTGGTCATAACTGCAATGTTGACCGCTTTTTACAATGGTATCAATTAAGTCAACTTTAAAGTTTGTAGAAAAAACAGATCTAAGAAACTTTGTAGTATATCTTACAAGAGAAAAATGCCTTATTCCTTACAAGATAGTTTCCTCTTCCCCCCTCTTTCCTAAATTCTTTATTCGGTCTTAATGAGATGGATCAGCTCTTAGGTTACAGCAGCTCATAATCTATGGAGAGGGGCAAGGGGAACAGGGAGAGGAGGAGGGGGGGGGATTGAGCTTGCAGCACAGTGTTTCTCAAGCGTCATCAAGACCCCCAAACAGGTCATGTTTTCCGGATTTAAGATATCACCACAGTTATATCACCTGTGAAAGGCTAAGGAAAGCCTGAAAAGATGACCTGTTTGGGGTCTGCGCTTGAAAAACACTGTTGTATAAAGTATTAGATCACTCCAGTGCTAGATTCACAGCTTATGCTGCTTAGTACTGCTCTATAATGTTCCTGCAGCTTAGGGTGAATTCACATGGGCAAAGAATCACAGCAAAGCTGCTTCACTGAGCCACAGGCAGCACCTATTTTACCATAAAATGTATGGCGCAACAAAAAAATACTATTTGTGTGGGGAAATTACATAGTTACATAGTTACATAGTTAGTATGGTTGAAAAAAGACATACGTCCATCAAGTCCAACCAGGGGATTGAAGGGAAGGATGTAAGGGGATAAGGGAAAGGGATGTAGTTTTATAATTCTGCATAAGCATTAATGTTATTTTGTTCCAGGAATGTATCTAACCCTGCTTTAAAGCTGTTAATTGTTCCTGCTGTGACCAGTTCCTGAGGTAGACCGTTCCATAAATTCACAGTCCTCACGGTAAAGAAGGCGTGCCGCCCCTTTAGACTAAACCTTTTCTTCTCCAGACGGAGGGAGTGCCCCCTCGTCCTTTGGGGGGGTTTAACCTGGAACAGTTTTTCTCCATATTTTTTGTATGGGCCATTTATATACTTATATACGTTTATCATATCCCCCCTTAAACGTCTCTTCTCAAGACTAAACAATTGTAACTCCTTTAATCGCTCCTCATAGCTAAGATGTTCCATGCCCCATATTAGTTTAGTCGCGCGTCTCTGCACCCTTTCCAACTCCGCAGTGTCCCTTTTATGAACAGGCGACCAAAACTGAACAGCATATTCCAGGTGAGGCCGTACCAATGCTTTATAAAGGGGGAGTATTATGTCCCTGCCCCTCGAGTCCATGCCTCTTTTGATACATGACAATATCCTGCCGGCTTTGGAAGCAGCAGCCTGACATTGCATGCTATTCTGTAGTCTGTGATCTACAAGTACACCCAGATCCTTCTCTACCAGTGACTCTGCCAGTTTAATCCCCCCTAAGACATACGACGCATGCAGGTTATTAGTACCCAGATGCATAACTTTACATTTATCCACATTGAACCTCATTTGCCAAGTGGATGCCCAGACACTTAGTCTATCCAAGTCATCTTGTAACTTATGCACATCCTCTATAGACTGTACCGTGCTACAAAGCTTGGTGTCATCTGCAAAGATAGAAACAGAGCTGTTAATACCATCCTCTATATCATTGATAAATAAATTAAACAGCAGCGGGCCCAGTACTGAACCTTGGGGTACACCACTAATAACCGGGGACCAATCAGAGTACGAATCATTTACCACCACTCTCTGGGTACGATCTATGAGCCAGTGTTCAATCCAGTTACAAACTAAAGTTTCCAAGCCCAAGGACCTTAACTTACCTGTCAGATGTCTGTGAGGGACAGTATCAAATGCTTTGGCAAAATCCAGAAACACTATATCCACAGCCATTCCTCTGTCAAGGCTTCTACTCACCTCTTCATAAAAGCAAATTAGATTGGTTTGACAACTTCTATCCTTAGTAAACCCATGCTGGCTATCACTTATAATACTATTATCCCCTATGTATTCCTGTATGTAATCCCTTATAAGTCCTTCAAACAATTTACCCACAATGCACGTTAGACTTACCGGTCTATAATTGCCTGGCGAAGACCTAGAGCCCTTCTTGAAGATTGGTACCACATTAGCCTTGCGCCAGTCCCTTGGCACAATACCAGACACCAGAGAATCTCTAAATATCATGAACAAGGGTACAGATATTACTGAACTTACCTCTCTAAGAACTCTTGGGTGTAGTCCATCCGGCCCTGGAGATTTGCTTACATTTACTTTACTTAACTTACCTTGTACCATCTCTACATTAAGCCAGTTCAATACATTATATGATGTGTTACCAGCACTGACCTGACCAATGTCAGCTCCTTCTTCCATAGTATATACAGAACTAAAGAACCCATTCAGTAGCTCCGCCTTCTCTTGATCGCCCGTGACAACCTCCCCATTATCATTATTAAGGGGTCCTACATGCTCTGTCCTTGGTTTTTTTGTATTTATATATCTAAAAAAATATTTAGGATTAGTTTTGCTTTCTTCGGCCACCTGTCTCTCATTTTGAATTTTTGCTGTTTTTATTACATTTTTACAGATTTTATTAAGCTCCTTGTACTGTTTAAATGTTATAGCTGACCCATCAGATTTGTATTTTTTGAAGGCTATTTTTTTGTTGTTTATTGCTCTTTTAACCTCATTTGTCAGCCATGTAGGATTTAGTTTTAATCGTTTATATTTGTTCCCCTTTGGTATATATTTAGCTGTATAGTTATTTAGAGTTGATTTAAAGATGTCCCATTTACCTTCTGTATCAGTATTTGAGAACACCTCCCCCCAGTCTATGTCCTGTAGTGCAGCTCTCAGCCCAGGGAAGTTTGCCTTTTTAAAGTTATATGTTTTTGCTTTCCCCGTCTGTCTTTGTTTTCTACATTTTAAGTCAAAAGTAACTATATTGTGGTCGCTATTACCAAGGTTTTCCCGCACAGTTACATTACCAACCAGCTCTGCGTTGTTGGAAATGATCAGATCCAACAAGGCATCACTTCTTGTTGGGTCCTCCACAAACTGGCCCATAAAATTATCCTGCAATAAATTTAGGAATTTTCTCCCCTTTGTAGTTTTAGCCAACCCCGGACCCCAATCTATATCTGGATAGTTAAAATCTCCCATTATTACCACTGTACCTGCCCGGGCGGCCCTCTCTATTTGTTTATACAGCCGACCTTCTATCTCTTCAGTGATATTAGGGGGTCTGTAAATTACACCAAATATTATTTTTTCAGTATTTCCCTCCTTTTGTAATTCTACCCACAGTGATTCCACCTCCTCAGAATCATCACACACTATGGCATCGTTCACACTGACTTTCATACCACTTCTTACATACAGACAGACTCCACCACCTTTTCTGTTCATTCTATCCTTGTGAAACAATGTAAACCCCTGCAGATTAACAGCCCAGTCATGCGAGGAGTCCAGCCATGTCTCAGTGACCCCAACTATATCAATATGTTCCTCCAGTATCAAGGCCTCAAGCTCCCCCATTTTATTTGCTAGGCTTCTGGCATTTGTGAACATACACTTTACATTTCCATTAAGTTTTACACATATAGTCTCACTAATGGGATTTTCAGAGTTATTGGGGTTAATGTCATTTTTTGAGTTATAAGGGCTAATTGTACTATTTAAGTTATTGGGGCTAATGGGATTTTTTGAGTTATTGGGTCTAACGTTATTATTTAAGTTATTGGGGCTAATGGGATTTTTTGCGTTATTGCGTCTAACGTTGTTATTTAAGTTATTGGGGCTAATGGTATTTTTTGAGTTAATGGGGCTTATTGTAGTTATTGAGTTATTGGGGCTAATGGAATTTTTTGAATTATTGGGATTACAATTTTTCGGGCTACATTTATTTTTACAGCTGGTTTGTAACGCATGAATCTCCTTATCCACTGTTCTTAACCTCCCCCCACAGGACTCCTCTCCACCCGCCATTATGTCCTGACCCCTCTCTAACCTATCCATCCCACTGTCTGCTTTCTTTGCTTTATTATCCTCCCCCCACTCACCTAGTTTAAATACTCAGCCACCCCTTCCAGGATTCTCTCCCCCAGCACAGCAGACCCCCTTCCATTCAGGTGCAAATTATCCGTAGAATAGAGTTTGTACCCCAATGAAAAGTCAGCCCAGTGCTCTAAAAACCCAAACCCTTCCCCCTCACACCACGACTTAAGCCATGCATTTAACTCCCTAAGCTCCCGCTGTCTTTCCTGCGATGCGCATGGCACAGGAAGTATTCCAGAGAACACAACCTTAGAGGTCCTTCCCTTCAGCTTGGCACCTAGTTCCTTGTAATTAAAAAGAAAACCTTCAAAAATTACCAAAATTGCGGTTTTGTTTTTACGCCGTACAATTTACGGTAAAAATGACGTGTTATTTTTTTTGTGGGTCAATACGATTAAAATGATACCCATGATTACATACATTTCTATTATTGTTGCACTTTAGTGCAAATTAGCATGTTTAAAATCCTTCTATTTTGACAACCTATAACTTTTTCATTTTTCCGTATAAGCGGCGGTATGAGGGCTCATTTTTTGCGCCATGATCTGTACTTTTTATTGATACCACAATTGTGAATATAAAACTTAATTTTTTTAATACATTTTTTTTAATAAAATGACAAAAAAGGAGCAATTTTGCGTTTTTTCTTTTTTCTTTTTTTTACTTTCAACTCGTTCACTGTACAGGATCAATAATTCAGACAGTTATGCATGCGTCGATACCAAATATGTGTATTTATTTATTTATTTTTTATGAGGGTAAAATAGGAAAGAAGGACAGTTTACATTTTCATTGGGGGGAGGGGATTTTTCTAACTTATTTTTCCACTTTAATAGTCCCCATAGTGGACTATTTGTAACAATCATTTGATTGCTAATACTGTTCTGTGCTATGCATAGGGGATAGCACTGATCAGTGTTATTGGTCATCTTCTGCTCTGGTCTGCTCGATCTGTGGAAGGCGATGGAGGCAGGTGAGAGGACCTCCGTGTGCCGTTTTGGATGATTGCCGCGGCAGCGATGCAGGCGATCTGTATTGATAATGGCATCTGAGGGGTTAATGGCAGACACCTGCGCGATCGCGGATGTCGGCCATTACCGCTGGGTCCCTGGCTGAGATCAGCAGCTGGGACCAGCCGCGCATGATCCGAGCATCGCTCCAATGCTCGCGGTCATGTACAGGACGTAAATACATGTCCTGGTGTGCTGAGTACCGCAGCACAAGGACGTAAATTTACGTCCTTGGTCGTTAAGGGGTTAAAAGGGTACTCCGTTGGAATTATTTTTATTTTTTTTTGTCAACTGGTGCTAGAAAATTAAACCGATTTTTGTAAATTAAAAATCATTATCCTTAAGAGCACTTAGCTGCTGTATGCTCCACAGGAAGTTCTTTTCTTTTTGAATTCCTTTCTGTCTGACCACAGTGCTCTCTGCTGACACCTATGTCCATTTTAGGAACTGTCTAAAGCAGGAGAAAATCCCCATAGCAAACCTCTCCTCATCTGGACAGAGGTGTCAGCAGAGAGCACTGTGGTCAGACAGAAAGGAAATTCAAAAAGAAAAGAACTTCCTGTGGAGCATACAGCAACTGATAACTACTGGAATGTTTAAGATTTTTAAATAGAAGTTATTTACAAATCTGTTTAAGTTTCCGGCATCAGTTGATTTTAAATCTGTTTTCCAGCAGAGTACCCCTTCAAATGGGAGCTTCAGTGCTGAATTACACTTTTCAACAGGTATTCCCCCACTCCCTACAGAGTCAACAGAAGTTGGGTTTGCAGTGAGACATCCCTGTTTTTGACAAGGTATATGATGCCTGAACATACCTCTTAAAGTGTACTATAGAAATATTTAAAAAAAATAATAATAAAAAAAAAAAAAGTGGAATGGGATGACCTGTTCTGTGTGCAATCTCATAACAGCTAGTCTATACCCACTAGCTATGGAACAACAGAAAATTATAAATGGTGAAAAATGCTATAGACAAGTTATGTATGTGCAAGAAATAGTGTCATGAAAACTATTCTAAAGTGTTACCGGAAATGACACTAAGGAAATAAAATATGGTAAATATAATTCTTGAATACCGTATATACTCGGGTATAAGCCGACCCGAATATAAGCCGAGGCCCCTAATTTCACCCCAAAAACCCAGGAAAAGTTATTGACTCGACTATAAGCCTAGGGTGGGAAATACATCATCCCCCCCCCCCCCGTCATCATCCAGACCCCCTGTCATTAACACCCTCATCATCATCATCACCGCCTGTCATCATCCCCCCCCTCATCATCACCGCCTGTCATCAACCCCCCCTCATCATCACCGCCTGTCATCATCGCCCCTTCATCATCATTAACCTGTCATCACCCCCCCCTTCATCATCACCGCCTGTCATCATCCCCCCACCCTTCATCATCACCGCCTGTCATCCTCCCACACACCCCCATCATCATCACCGCCTGTCATCATCCCCCTGTCATCATCCCACACCCCTCCCCCCTTTCATCATCACCGCCTGTCATCATCCCCCCACCCTTCATTATCACCGCCTGTCATCATCCCCCTGTCATCCTCCCACACCCCCCCCCCATCATCATCATCACCGCCTGTCATCATCCCCCTGTCATCATCCCACACCCCTCCCCCCCTTCATCATCACCGCCTGACAATGTCTGAACAGTGGTCTTCAACCTGCGGACCTCCAGATGTTTCAAAACTACAACTCCCAGCATGCCCGGACAGCCATCGGCTGTACGGGCATGCTGGGAGTTTTAGTTCTGAAACATCTGGAGGTCCGCTGGTTGAAGACCACTGCGGCCTTCGTCATCATCCAGCCCCACCCCCTTTAGTTTTATACTCACCTCCCCTCAGTGGGAAGTTAGGGTGAGCTGGTCCGGGCCATCTGTGCTGCAGGGCCCGCCCGGTGGGGAGAGATAGTCGACCTGGGCTGTCCATCTTCACCGGGGGGGGGCCTCTTCTCCACGCTTCGGGCCCGGAATAGTGACGTTGCCTTGACGACGACGCACAGGGACGTCACTATTCGGGGGCCGGGCCCGACGCGCGGAGAAGAGGCCCCCCTGGTGAAGATGGACAGCCCGGAACGACTATCCCTCCCCACCGGACGGTCCCTGCAACATAGATGGCCCGGACCAGCTAACCCGAACGACCCAATGACGAAGGCCGCAGTGGTCTTCAACCTGCGGACCTCCACATGTTTCAAAACTACTACACCCAGCATGCCCGGACAGCCGAAGGCTGTCCGGGCAGGTTGGGAGTTGTAGTTTTGAAACATCTGGAGGTCTGCAGGTTGAAGACCACTGAGGGCGGAGAGTTCACTCGAGTATAAGCCTAGGGGGGTGTTTTAAGCACGAAAAATTGTGCTGAAAAACTCGGCTTATACGGTAAACCTTTTTATATTGCAACAAATATGGTGACTATTACAACTCAGGTATTGAAAATGCAACCTATTTATGAAGATCTATTGAAGCAGAGGATACACCCAGCAGAGAACTTTCCAACCAACACTTTTACATCTTTTCACAACGGAAGTGTAAAATGTTTAGCAAGATTAGATATAGATATAAGGTGAGAAGCCTTGTAGACATAGCTGAGGCTACTACTGGAAATAACATTGCCCTGTCTGCTTTTGATATTACCCCAATATGTAACCTAAATCATTTTTGTGGTTACATAACATTATGGTTAATAAAAGCTAAAGGATAAACAAAAAGCAAACTACAGAGCAAGACCACATAGAGTCTTTACAGTGATTCTTGTTTTACAAGGAAATGTTTCTTAAAAGATAAGTTCCCCTTTTGACCAATGATGTATTATAGGCCACAGTTACATTGTACATGAACAGTTTAGCAATAGTGTAAATGGTTAACTTTGCTTATCTTATACCGATTGTCAATTCATGTCTACAGCCGCCCCCTACAACACGGCGAAAACAAACAACGGTTCATTTAGACGTTACATTCTTTATTCTTGTATAAGTCTGATCCTTTCAAATGGATTTATTCACATCTTGTACTTAACTCATTCTGGTTTAAAGCTTTATTTGTAAAATTGTTAAAAATGTAATCCTCCCGTACAAATTGCATTAAAGTTGTTGGACTCTGTGTGCTGGGAAAGGAGCAACTTCTGGTTCCCTCTGACATCGGCTAGTCTTGTTCTCCCACTTAAAGGGGTACTCCGCTGCCCGAGCGTTTGGAAAATTTTGTTCCGAACGCTTGGAGCAGGCGGCGGAGGGTCATGACGTCATGGCCATGCACCCTCAATGCCAGTCTATGGGAGGGGGCGTGACAGCTGCCACGCCCACTTCTATAGACTTGCATTGAGGGGGCGTGATGTGACGTCACGACCCCCCGCACCCAGCGTTTTAAATGAATGCCGGGTACTGCACAGAGATCGTGGGGGTACCAGCAGCGGGACCCCTGCAATCAGACATCTTATCCCTTATCCTTTGCATGGGAGATAAGATGTCTAGGAGTGGAGTACCCCTTTAAGGGAAAACCTGGATGCTGAGGCAAAGAAATCCTAGCGATCTGCGAGATCATTTATGTAGTATGAGAACAAGGTTTCTTTGAATAAATGACTCAATTTTACATTCAATATCAATACTAACCCAAACCCTGAACAATAAACTAATTCATATAGGACCATATAGCAGCGGCTCTTGGGAATTACTTACCTGATGATATATGGAGTTTATTTGAAGAGAGCTGCCAAAATCTACATTTGCACTAAAGAACTGATATAAAGTATCCTACATTGGCATGGTATCCTACATTTTTGGTATTGGTATCTTACCTTCTCCATATTTAGATCAGTAGTACCCACAATCAGCTAGAGATGTGCAGCCCCTTTAAATTATTTAGAATGTCTGCAAAATTCTACTTTTCTGTCCTGAAGGCTAGTGTAGCTCGTGAATATCGCATATTCGCGAATATAGCACTATATATTCAGAATTACGAATATTCCTTTTTTTTTTTTTTTCACAGTGATCATCCCTCTCTGCTTCCAGCTTGTGTGGTGTAAAGAAGGCTCTAATACTACTGTGTGAGACGGGTGTGCAAATTTTCGCATTTGCGAATTTTGGTTTATGTTAATTTTCGCATATGCTAATTTTCGCATATGCGAAAAATAAAACGCGAATATTACGAATATGCGAATTTAGCGAATATATGACGAATTTTCGTCCATATATTCGCGAAATATCGCTAATTCAAATATGGTCAATGACGCTCAACACTACTGAAGGCAGGCTTATCATTCAAGTCTAAAGGATAGCCATACACCTTGAATAGCAGTCAGCAGAAAAATTGTTTAGCTGACATTTTGTGCCAGCAGTCAGCATCTGAAGACACCTTGTCTCTTACATGTACTGCCCCATGCCCTGATCTCCATCCACCACACTTAACGCTAGTGCCCAGCTCCCACCAATGTACTAGTCCTCCCGGTAGGCATCACCATAGGGCTAGCTGTTCACTACACGCTCTCCTCTCTACTTCTAGGTCTGCAATAAAGGCATGCATGTGCACGGTGGCAGCATGTAGAAGGTCTATAGAAGGAGTACTCCAAAATCCATCCCCAGCCAATCATCTTCCAGCGTTACCTATTTAAGGAGGTAAGGTCTCCTTTTGTGAGTGTTATTGTCGTGCCACAGTATCTACAGCAAAGCGGTGCTGAATCTGATTGTTATTCATGTCTGTTCCTGCCTGATCCTCCTGTATAAACCTTTTCAGCCTGTTGTCTCTGCCTGACCACTGTGTAATGTATCAATGCTCCAGTGCTTGACCCAACTATGTTGTTGCCTTAAAGGGGTACTCCGCACCCCTAGACATCTTATCCCCTATCCAAAAGGATAGGGGATAAGATGTCAGATCGCCGGGGTCCCGCTGCTGGGGGCCCCCGGGATCTCGGCTGCTGCACCCACCTGTACGGCTTCCACCTCACACCAGCAACACTGGAGGCTTCGGGGCCCGACCACAATGGTGGACGAGCGTGACGTCACGACTCCGCCCCCTGTTAAGTCACACCCTGCCCCCTCAATGCAAGTCTATGGGAGGTCCGTCACGCCCCCCCCCCCCATAGACTTGCATTGAGGGGGCGGAACGTCACACAGGGCGGAGTCGTGACGTCACGCTCGGCCGCCATTGTGGTCGGGCTCCGAAGCCTGCAGCGTTGCCGGTGTGAGGTTGAAGCCGTACAGGTGGGTGCAGCAGCCAAGATCCCGGGGGTCCCCAGCAGCAGGACCCCGGCGATCTGACATCTTATCCCCTATCCTTTGGATAGGGGATAAGATGTCTAGGGGCAGAGTACCCCTTTAACCCCCCTGGTCTGCTGAGCCAGCTGCTACCCACACTGGGATCCTTCTTGGGAAATGGCCTGATATGTGTTAGCAGCAAAAGGCTTGAGTCCGCACACACACAGACAAAAGATAGCCCACCCAGCCAAAATTGATAGGTTTGGCCGTACCTATTTACATAAATATTTGATTTAAACAATAGGTAATGTCATGTCTCAGACAATTCTTACCAAGGGCCCTATTTCACAGGGAGATTATCGTCCGAAAGGACCACAGTCCCCCATGTGATAGGGTCAGTGATTAGCCAAACATTTTATAACTCTCCCCCTTATTCTTTAATAAAAACTCAGGAAATACAGAGAATTCTCTCAAAGAGAATTCTATGTTGAGTAGTCCTACATAGCAGGTGATTATTCACTGCTTGTTGGTTGGGGAGGGGGGAGGAGGTCTGTCCCCCTACGTAAGTACCCTGGAAATTTTAGGAATTTTCAAAAACAAGTTTCTTCAAGGTAATGCTTGATTGTTACAAGAGTTCTATTCCTTCCTGTTTATCTGTGATAAAAACTTTAGAGCCCTTCCGCCATGTACCACATCTGTGAATGTCATCATTAGCTGCTTTATAAGCCAGTTCCTTAAATCTGCATCAAACACACACATACTACATCCGGTTCTGGCGCGGGCATGTGAGGAGCGCAGGGCTGGAGCTCCCGCACCCCGGACCTCGTACCCGCGCCATACCGTAAGCCAGGAGTGATCCTTTCCCACCTACCAGTCCTCCATGGGTTCCGGTGCCCACAGGGAGCATGGGGAGGCCGCAGCTTCTCCGAAGGTCACAGCAGGAGTTGCGGAGCTCTGGCGGCCATGAGCTGCCTTCCTGAAGGGGCCGCCATCTTATGCAGCGCTGTGGGACCAGGCAGCGGCGGCAGAAGATCTCCTGTCTGACGCCGGCACTCACAAGGTACACGGAGGGGGCGACACAGGGACAGTGCTACTCCGTTCTCCATCAGGCAGCTCCGGGTGTGATTAGGGGCTGCCTTTTCTGCCATGCCTCACTCCAGCCACACTACAGAGAGGAATGGGCAAGCTTATCTGAGAGGCAGCATCATGTGACACCCCTGCAGCTTCCTCCATCATAGCCCCTGAACAGCACTGTGCAGACTGTCTTGCAGTCCCAGAACTGCTGAGAGTGACCAGGGATTTTTCTCATCTCCCCCTACTGCTGCAGACCGCTTCCATCTGCACCACCTGACCCAGCATCTTATGGACCGCTACCTAAACAAAAGGGTCCCAACGTGCAGGTCCCCCAGCTGTAGAACCCCCCACTGTACCCACACTCCATCCAACCCCAGCTTCTCACCCAATTCCCTCTAAGGGAGCGCAGCTACATCCTATTGCTATGGATACCGACAGCAGCCAGCCATTGTTCACTCCTGAGGAGGGTGCCAAGACAACACCCATACCCATTCAGCCCCTTCCCTTGGTGGGTGCCTCGGAAGTCTATTTTACTTCCCCCATGGATCTTCAGACCTTGGCGGCAACTCTGGTCAAGCTGATTACTCCTACAATACAGACAACCCTTGAAAACACCATGCGCTCAACGTTAAACACAACTGCAAATAGATTTGGGTGCTCAAGCTGGTCATCTGGATGAAGAAGAACAGCACATCATCGTGCTAGAAAATGAACAGTCGTCTTGCTGCTAGGCTATGTCAAACTGAAACAGACCTCTTATGTCAGTGAAAAACTAGAAGATCTGGAAAACAGATCCCGCCGTAACAATCTACGTATAGTGGGGATTAGTGAATCTCTCCCTCCGAGTGAAGTGGAGAGGGCACATCGAGTAGGGCGGCTTCACTTAGGCCCCTCCCAGGCTCAAAAGGACGAGGATTTGAGCCCCCGGCAAATCATATGCAAACTGCTGGACTAAAATGATAAAGTGGAACTCCTGAGGGTCTACAGGAAGCGCTCCAGTCCACTCACCTTCCGCAACAAGAAAATTTTGCTTTTTGGAGGACTTTTCTGCGGAAGTTGTCAAACGGCAGAGAGCTTATAGTAAAATTTGCTACGAATTGTTCAAGGCCAAACAACGCATTCAACTCCAGTATCCAGCTTCTCTAAAAGTCTTCAAATCAGATGGCTCATTTTCTTCTCATCAAAGCCCGGCCAAGGCCGCCTTGCCAGAGCTCTTGAGGGATTCTGCCCATACCACACGCTCTCCCTCTCATCTTTCTCCTTCTCCCACAGACCGGGGAGGAGCCCCCCGCACCTCATCAACCTTCCAGATGCAGGACCAGCCACACAAGATCTCCGGATGACTCAAGGAAACGTCGCAAGTCAACGGGGAGGCACAGCAGAAGCAGCCGATCATCCTCCCCAGACTGAATATCACCTATGTGTCTTTTCCTGTTTTCCTAATATGGGGACTGTGCTACTCTTGAATGGTTTCAGTTAATGCTTGCTCACGGGGCAGCTCTGGCTCATGTCCTTGGTTTCGCTGTATCCTGTGCCTTAAATGGGCACTGTCAGATACATAAACTTTTGCAATTGCTTTAATTAGAAAATTTGCAGTAATTGATACTGAAAAAGCCAGTCAAACAACTGCCCCCCTGCCTGCTTGGACACATACTAGTCCTGCTGTGTCCATGCATCATCACCTATGTCATGGACACATTTCCTTGATTGATAGCTGTGAGCGCAGGGCTCACAGCTGGAGGAAAAATCCTCCCACTATCTTCTTGTGTCCCGCTACTGTCAGTGAGGACAGGTTGGGAGTTGTAGTTTTGCTAATGCTAGGGGAGATGTGAGCAGACAGCATACTGAGGGAGGGGGCGGAGACTTGCAGTGAGGCCACGCCCACTCCCGTTGAGAGGAATTCAGACTAGTGAGCTAAACTAAAAGTGTAATAAAAAAAAATAGATAAAGGTGCTAGACACATAAAAATTAGATCTACATGGTCAGGATTAGGTACTGAGTGATAAATTTAAAAAAAATTGGATCTGACGGGTAAGCTTTAAGGGGTTCATGTCTTTTATTACTCATTGTTACATATATGCTACTCCTTGTTGTTATTCTGTGCCACTGAATGTGTTTCACCACACCCCTACTGTTCCTTTAAGGGATTGCCCGTAGTTACAATGTTCTGTTAAGAGTAGAGGTTGGATTCTTTCCTACCATCATATGTTTCTGTGTTTTTCTTAGGGCTCTCCTCCTTATATATCCTCATTTAATTATAGCTGATTTATGCTTCCCCTAGAGGCCCCTCTTTACTTGTATGTCCTTCTATTGACTCCAAGCCCAGTTGATTGGTTATGCAGGGGGTCCGGGGTGGGAGTTCTGGTCGCCCACATGTCTGAAAAAAGTGGAGTCCTTTACCTAATTTATGGCCACCCTTATTCTATCCTGGGGATTAGCCTGTTCAGTGGTTTCTATGATTCTGTTCTTGCCTTTTTTTTTTAGGTGGTCTTTGTTTGCACTTGTGTTTTTGTTTTTACCCTCAGAATGAATTTCTAATCTGATAATAAATAAAAATACCGTAAAAACTTTAGAAAGATGGAAATTATGTCTTCTGACGAAGATAACGAATTTATTTACACAATAAGTTAACAAAATAATACAACTAAGAAAAACTACAAAATAGAGATGCAGAATTTAAAAGGGCAACCCCTGAAAAAAAGATTTATCAAAACCTATATAGAGGAAAAGTGGTGCAGTTGCCAGTAATGACCAATAAGACTTCTTTCATTTTTCAGGCAATCTTTTATTGCTATTGGCAACTGCCCGAAGCGCCCCCCCGGTGAAAAAGGACAGCCCGGAACGGCTAACCCTGCCCACTGGACGGTCCCTTCAGCATAGATGGCCCGGACCAGCTCACCCTTCCTTCCCACCAAGGGGAGGTGGAGTAGAAAACTAAAGGGGGGGGGGTCTGGATGATGACGAAGGAAGGCTGCAGTGTTCTTCAACCAGCGGACCTCCAGAGGTTTCAAAACTACAACTCCCAGCATGCCTGGACAGCCGATGGGCATGCTGGGAGTTGTAGTTTTGCAACATCTGGAGGTCCGCAGGTTGAAGACCACTGATAAAGGGATTGACAGGCGGTGATGATGAAGGGGGGGGGGGGCTGATGATGGGGGGGACGATGTATTTCCCACCCTAGGCTTATAGTCGAGTCAATAATTTTTCCTGGGTTTTTTGTAGTGAAATTAGGGGCCTCGGCTTATATTCAGGTCGGCTTATACTCGAGTATATACGGTATATAAATTATAATATAAAAAAAAAAAAAAAAAAGGGCATTCGCAGGTGTTTCCCAACCAGAAAGCCGCCAGCTGTTACTTACAAACCTACAACTCCCAGCATGCCTGGACAGCTGGGAGTTGTAGTTTTGCATCAGCTGAAGATACCATTGGTAAACAATGGTGTGCGCTGTCAACATGCTGGTCGGTCGATTTTCCGACATACACCAGTTCCAATTGGGAACCTAACCCAAGACCTCCTTTTTATCTTATCTTATTTCTGTTGCGCTGCACAGCCATAGGAGCAGAACAACTAAAATAATGCAGTCTGTGAATCGCTGCATGCTGAACACCAACAGTATGTGATGGACCTTGCTGTCTATAGTGAGGTCTGTCTGGATTCTGACATGGTGTTCAGCAATTTACTGGATCGGTAATCTGTCCAGTATTGTTCACTGGAATCTGTTACGGAGGCTCCTCAGATGTCAGAAGTACCGTATTTATCGGGGTATCCCATGCACCGGCCTATAAAACGCACCCTCCATGGTAAAATGAGGGTGCGTGTGTGCGCGTGTATACCCCGATACACCCCCAGGAAAGGCAGGGGGAGAGAGGCCGTTGCTGCCCGCTTTTCTCCCCCTGCCTTTTCCTGGGGTCTAGAGCCCTGCTGCCGGCCCTTCTCTCCCCCTGGCTATTGGCGCCGCTGCCCGTTCTGTCCCCCTGACTATCCGTGCCAGCGCCCCATTGCCGGCGCCGATAGCCAGGGGGAGAGAAGCGGCGCCGACAGCCAGGGGGAGAGAAGGGGCAGCGGCACCCATTGCCGGCGCCGCTGCCCCGTTGCCTCCCCCCATCCCCGGTGGCATAATTACCTGTTGCCGGGGTCGGGTCCGCGCTGCTGCAGGCCTCCGGCGTGCGTCCCCTGCGTCGTTGCTATGCGCTGCACAGCGCGGCGCATGACGTCAGTGCGCCGCGCCGTGCATAGCAACGGCGAAGGGGACGCGCGCCGGAGGCCTGCAGCAGCGCGGACCCGACCCCGGCAACAGGTAATTATGCCACTGGGGATGGGGGGAGGCAACGGGGCAGTGGCGCCGGCAATGGGGCGCCGGCACCGATAGTCAGGGGGAGAGAAGGGCCGGCAGCAGGGCTCTAGACCCCAGGAAAGGCAGGGAGAGAGAAGCGGGCAGCGACGGCCTCTCTCCCCCTGCCTTTCCTGGAGTGTATCGGCGTATAACAAGCACATAGACTTTAGGCTAAAAATTGTAGCCTAAAAAGTGCATGTTATACGCCGATAAATACGGTATAAGGGCTCATTTACACTACAGAATCTCCGTCCACAGATATTCTGGGCAGAGATTTCATCTGAAGCAGGCGCTGAAAGAACAAGCACGTGCTAAGACCACTCAGAAATTTGCTGTCTCCATAGATGGCAATGCATTTCAAAGCAGTCTTCGTCAAAAGAAATTAACTTGTTCGTCTTTTTGGCATCCTGAAATTTCCCAGTGTGAATGATGCAGCAGAATCTCATTGAAAACAACGAGAGGCTGCAACACCGCATTTTCTGCAGCAGAACTCTCGAGTGGAATTCTGCTTAAAGGGGTATTCCAGGAATTTTTTTATTTGACTATGTTACAGGGGCTGTAAAGTTAGTGTAGTTCATAATATAGTGTCTGTACCTGTGTGTGATGGTTTTCTCACAATTCTTCTGTGATTTTCACCCCAATATTTTATTTACCAGCATACAAAATTAATCATGTCTCGGATTTTTCCCAGGTTGCAATGTGGCCCGAGACCTGACTCACTAGTCAGCTGATGAATGGGTGGAGCGATTGCTTGGTGGGAGAGAGATCAATCTGCAACTAATGCAACAGCTGTAGGCACCCTGATTGAAAACCACAGGTCGTTTGAATGGATGCAGCTCATTTATGTTTCAATGGGTGGGGTGGCTGATGTGTGGGAGGGAGGAAAATGGAATTATGGGATTTGTAGTCAAAAAAAGAAAAGTCAAACAGGAAATACCAGTTCACAAAAAGTTAGCCACAGTGTTCTAGTAATCTCACAACATAGCCATTTAGCCCCAAGACAAGCGCAGATCCTTCCTAAGCATGTCCATTACTGCCTGCCAGTTATGTACTAAAATCACCTTATGTTGGATAACCCCTTTAAGGGTACGTTCACACGTACGCATATTTGATGCGCAGGATTTGATGCACAGGATTTTCTGCTGCAGATTTCAATGTAAACTAAATGAGCACAACTTCTAATCGGCAGTTACAAATCATGCGCATCAAATCTGTGCAGGATCCTGTATGTGTGAACATACCCACAGCTTATTTTACAGATCCGCCCCTGAAGGACTGCTGCATGGTGGCTTTACCTGTGCCTGCTTGGAGTGGCAATACGCCACTACGAGCAGACACACTGAAGTGATGTGAGAGTCACCGCGGATGCGCTCTGTCTTCGCACAGATCGCGGCCGCTCCCCCTGCTCTATGAGCTAGGCAGAAAGCAGCTGCGATGTGCGAGTATACTGTGCATGCACGCTGTGACTCGCAATTCGCAGTGTCTGCTTGTAGTGGCGTATTGCTGCTCCGAGCAGGCACATGTAAAGCCTGAAGGGGGTCCTTCAGCGGCGGATCCGCAGTGTAAAATAAGCTGTGGGTCCGCTCGTGTGAACGCACCCTAAGGGTATATTCACAATGTGAAAACATTGTCAGTGTGAATGGTTCTCCCGCAAGACCCTTTCACACTGCGGAATCTCAGCGGCGGACAATTCCGCCGCTGAAATTGTTCCAAGCAAAGAAAGAACATGTTCATTCTTTGCACAGAATTCTAAGAGTACTGCATAGCCGCCAATGGTGACGGCGCAGTGCCCCGCAGTCCTACCGCCGAAGTATTTTTGGTGGCGGCCGCCGGACGGAATTTCCGCTTGCTGAATGCCGTGAGCAGAGATTACGCAATGTGAATGGTTTTCAGCTTCTGACTGCAACATCCTTCTATTTGTGGACAGTAGACCTTTCTGGTGGTCCTCAGACAAAGACATATGAGAGAAAGAAGTGATGGCGCAAATATTTGCTAATGTAATACCAGCATAGAACAACAGTCAGACATTCCCCAGCCTGAAACAGCTGATAACAGGGAACAATAGTGTGTTAAAATAACTGGAAAAAAGGAGATAAGATAAAGCTTTTGTATATCTATCTGCAGGTTCACTTGCTGGGTGGCCTGTGTATATACTGTCCGCATTGTTTACTCTCTAAACAGTCACAGGATACAAGTGTCTCACTATACGCCCAGCAGTCATGGTGACAGGTCCCACTCTTTCACAAGTCCCCACGGCAGGCAGCTGCATATATACGTGTGAAGTCCATGTACAAAAGCCGGAGAAAGTGTCCTTTATTCCTGGACTGGCTCTTCTCACAGTGGGAAACTCACTGCACTCCTCACCAAGCCCCCTCCCCGCCACCTGATGAGGCCAAACTAAAACGCAGGGAATAAACAAGAGTCCATGTCATTGTTTTAGGGAGATTAGTCGCTCACTAAAAGCCCCTGATCCCCGCTCAGAGATGGCGCAGAGCTCCTCATCCTGGGGGGGGGGGGACGGGGGGACAGATGCAGGGTGACACAGATTAATGCTACATCACCATAAGCTTATATAAACCAGCATCCATTTGGTTCCTACTCACTGCCATGGAAAATAGGGACATGTCTGCGAGTCATCCCCTGAAAAACATCCAGATAAGGACTGACAATACGGACATCTCAGACATGCTGTGCACGCTCTCATTCTGCTACGTCTGGCCTCAATCATACAGCCAGCATTTAATCATGAGAAGGCTAAACCACCACGACTGAAAAGGGGCATTATGTGCCCGGATCCTTGCAAGTAATCCTCGCCAGCAGTCCATGAATTCACTGACCGACCGAGGTCTAAAATACAGTCACAGCACAGGATCACTAGAGGTTGTTCTTCACTCCAGACCGTGCTTATTATAGATACAAACACTGAGCAGCCATAACTTTAAAACCACAGACAGGAAGACTGACTAACATTATCATCATGGCAATGGCGACTGTCAAGGGGTAAGCCAGTGTTTACCAACCAGAGTGCCTGCAGCTGTTGCAAAACTACAACTCTCAGCATGCCCGGGCAGCCTTTGGCATGCTGGGAGTTGTAGTATTGCAACAGCTGAGGCACCTTGGCTGGGAAAAACTGAACCATGGAGCAATGGAAGACAATGATCTGATAAATCATGTGGATGGGCATGTGTGTGGATCGTTTACCCAGGGAAGAGACACCACCAACATGTACTACACGAAGAAGACAAGTTGGTGGAGGCAGTGTCATGTTCTGGGCACAGTTCTGCTAGGAAACAATCTTGGGTCCGGGCATTTATGTGGATGTTACATTGTTACTTGTTAAAGACCAACAGAACGCCTCTACATTAATGTGTACCTGTCCTTTTATATAATGTAGATAATACCATTATATGTATATCTGTAATATACATTGGTTACAAAATATGTATATTTTTGTCCCTACAGCTCTTGCCTGTGTGTCTCTATGAGGAGTTCAAATATAGGAGGTGAGGGCAGGACAGGCGGGGCACCGCGCGCACCGAGGACAAGCGGGGCTCTGCGCGCACCGAGGACAAGGCTCAAAGTCAGGAGTCTGCACAGAGCCCTGCTAGTCCTGCCCTCACTTCCTGTATTTGGTCTCCTCAGACACACAGGCAATAGCTGCAGGGACAGCATTTTTTCACCCAAAAATATACAAATGTTTTAAACAATGTATGTTACAAATAAACATATAATTGTATTATCTACATTATTTCAAAAGTTTTTGTTAACGACAGGTACACTTTAATGGTTTCTTTCAGCAGGATAATGCACCCCACAACACTGCAACAATTCTCAAGCGATGTTTACAGGCCAAGTCAATCGATACCGTCAACTCTGTCAGGTTCCCCCAATTTCCCTAGATCTCAATCTGATCCAGCATCCATGGGATATACTGGAAAAACAAGCCTAATCCATCAAAGCAACAGCTCACAACTTATACAAATTCACAGATGCCAGGTTTCCTAACCAGTATGCCTCCAGCTGTTTCAAAACAACAATTCCAACATGGCCAGATAACACATGTTGGGAGTTGTAGTCTAGTAACAGCTGGCGGCACGCTGGTAAGGGAACACTGGTCTATGCTATTGTATCAGACCAAAGCAATCATAGAAGTCTATTGGACACTATGGGTGTGCCTTAAGTACACCACAACATATAAGTACTTTTTGCTGGTGTGCTGACATATACATGGAACATATAGAAATTCACCGATATGTTTATTTCAATCAGACTGGTGTGAAAGTCAGTAACAGAAGTAAATGTGGGTGACTATGGTCAACACAATCTGTATTCTGTGTTCATATTGGTCGATAGGTGGCCCTGCTTCTATCAGACATTTAGGGTACGTTTACACTGCGGAACCTCCGCTAGCAGAATTCCGCGAGTGGAGATTCCATCTGGCGGACGCCGCAAATACTTCAACAGTAGGACCGCGCGGCACTGCGCCATCACCATTAACAGCTATGCAGTGCTCGCGGACTTCTGCGCAAATAATTAATATGTTCCTTCTTTACGCAGGAACAATTCTTTGTGTGGAATTCCGCAGTGTGAACATACACTTAGGGAATATCCTGTGGATATGCTATACGGTTATGTTGCGGATTGTCTGCTGAAGATTTGCAGTGTGGCTACACTTGCAAATTTACAGAACAAAACAAGTCAATGCAAAATATCTGCTGTGGACTCGCAACAAACTGACAGGCTATCGCAGATTAAAAGAGTATTCCAGCACCTAAAAACACATTCCCCCTACACAGCCTAGGTGATAAGTGTCTGATTTCAGAGGGTCTGACAGCTAGGACCCTCACAACAACCAGAACAGGTCCCCGGATCTCCCCTCTGAATAGAGCAGTATGTCGGCACATGCTTTATGCATTGTCTATGGGAGAGCCAGAGATATTTAAAGGGGTACTCCTGTGGAAATAATTTTATTTTTTTAGCAATGGTGCCAGAAAGTTAAACAGATTTGTAAATTACTTCTATTAAAAAAATCTTAATTCTTCCAGTACCTATTAACTGCGGAATACTACAGAGGAAATTATTTTCTTTTTGGAACACAGAGTTGTCTGCTGACATCATGACCACAGTGCTCTCTGCTGACATCTCTGTCCATTTTAAGAACTGTCCAGAGTAGGAGAAAATCCCCATAGCAAACCTATGCTGCTCTGGATAGTTCGTAAAATGGACAGGGATGCCAGTAGAGAGCATTGTAGTCATGATGTCAGCAGAGAGCTCTGTATTCAGCAGCTAATAAGTACTGGTAGGATTAAGATTTTTTTAATAGAAGTAATTTACAAATCTGTTTAACTTTCTGGCACCAGTTGATTAAAAAAAAAAAAAAAAAAGTTTTCCACCGGAGGAAGTACCCCTTTAAGTGTTGTAGACAATGCATATAGCACATGACATCCCACCACCGCCCCATAAAGCAGGGGAAAGCTGTAGCCCTGTTCTGGAATTCTTGCGGGGTCCCAGAGGTTCAGACGCCACACAATCAGGGGATAAGTGATAGACTAGACCTTTAAGTTAAAGGGGTACTTTTTTTAATCAACTGGTGCCAGAAGGTTAAACAGATTTGTAAATTACTTCTATAAAAAAATATCCATCCTTCCAGTACCTATCAGCTGCTGTATGATCCACAGGAAGTTCTTTTCTTTTTGAATTGCCTTTCTGTCTGACCACAGTGCTCTCTGCTGATACCTCTGTCCATGTCAGGAACTGTCCAGAGCAGGAGAGGTTTTCCTTGAGGATCAGCAGAGAGCACTGTGGTCAGACAGAAAGGAAATTCAAAAAGAAAAGAACTTCCTGTGGATCATACAGCAGCTGAAAAATACTGGAACGATGGAGATTTTTTTAATAGAAGTAATTTACAAATCTGTTTAACCTGGCACCAGTGGATTATAAAAAATGCTTTGCAGTAGAGTACCCCTTTAACTGATTATTTCCCTGTGATTTTTTAATGCAGCGAATGAGATTCCTTAAAACTTCATTTACAACACTAATACCGTAAGACCCCCTTCATGCTAGGTAGATCCCCCCACAGAATCCGCTTGCAGCAGCATTGCGCTGATTTCAATGGGTGTTTCGCTGCTCCCTTCACACTTTGGAAGTTCAACAATGACATTTCTGAAGAGGAATCAGATCCTGGCAGAAGACTGAACATGTTTCTCCTGGCAGGACCCACCAGAGAAAGCCGTTTAAGGCTGCATGCACACCACATTTTTGCAATACAGTTCCCGTATACGTTTTCTATGTGAAAACCGTATGGAACCGTATTGAAAACCGTGTGCATTGACTCTCCATTGAAAACCGTATGCCAAAAGATGCATCAGGTTGTGTCCGTTTTGCATCCTGTAAGGTTTTGTCAGTTTTTTTTTTCCATACCCAAAACTGCAGCCTACCACGGTTTTTGGTCCGGGTGAAAAACTGTATTAAACCGTATACGTTTTTTTAAAGATGGGAGTCAATGGGAACCGTAAAGAACTGTATGTGCGTACGGTTCCATCCGGTTTTCACCATACGGTTGACTTTGCAGTTTTTTTCTTGGGATTTCAATCAAACAAGTGAAACTTTATTCATAATGGAGTGAAAAGTTAAAAAGGTATATGTTTTTTTCTTAAACGGATGCAACCGGACATCATTTTTAAACTGTATACAGTTTTTAACTGTATACAGGTTAACATGTTTACACAAGTTTTGATACAGTTTAGTCCGGTTTTGAGGAATCAGTTTATCAAAAACCTGATACGGGAACTGTATTGCAAAAACCTGATACAGGAACTATATTGCAAAAACGTGATGTGAACGCAGCCTAAGACCTCGTACACCCCAGGATTTATTTCTCCAAGGCACGGATACATCGGGAAAATGACATGCCGACGTGTCCGTGATAGTACAGGCCCGGGCCCCATTTATTTCAACGGCCCGAGCGTCAGCTATTGACTATGTGTGTCTCAGTCTGAGCCAAAACTTGTAAAGTCTTGGGAAATGACTCGAATGTAGTCACTATAGGGGGAGATTTATCAAAACGTGTCCAGAGAAAAAGATGCCCAGTTGCCCATAGCAACCGATCAGCTCGCTTTCATTTTTAACAAGGCCTCTGAAAAATGAAAGAAGTGATCCGATTGGTTGCTATGGGCTACTTTTCCTTTGCACAGGTATTGATAAATCTGACTACGCTCGATCCATCAAAATGAATGGGGCCTGTCTCTGTCAGAACGGATATGTCGACATGTCATTTTGACGAGGCACAAATAGCGGTGTGAACCTAGCCTATCAATGCGATGGTATATCTGCCGCAGACACAAGCGCCAAATCTAGGTTGTTTCTCCTCCATGCAAGAAGATCGCACATTCCCGGATTTCAAAGCAATCATGAGCAGTGTTTCCCAACCAGAGTGCTTCCCCAGCTGTTGCAAAACTACACCTCCCAGCATGCCCGGACAGCCAACGGCTGTCCGGGCATGCTGGGAGGTGTAGTTTTGCAACAGCTGGAGGCACCCTGGTTGGGAAACACTGCCTTAGTGTGCGTTCACACTGAGCAAATCAAGAGGAATTCACGCTAATAAATTTACGTGCCGAAAAACGACTTCTTTTCGTGCGGAAATGGGGGAGAAAGAAGTGAAGGGTTTTTCAGCCATTTCCACGCGAAAACGATGTCGGACAGATATATTTTTTTTACCATTGGCTTCTATTGATTTCTGCTAGCGGATTCCGCTTAAAGAATGAACATGCTCTTTCTTCAAGCGGAACGGAATTCAGCGTCGGAATTCCGCTAGCAGAATTTCCGCAGTGTGAACAGGACAGCGGAAAAAACATTAAAGTCAATGAGCAGAGCAGATGTGCATTAAAGGAGTACTCTGGTGCAGACTACTTCTGCTCCGTCCTGTCCGGGCTGCAAAAAAAATGAAAATAAACCTTCCCTCACCTTCCTTGGTTCCCGCGGAGCGCCACTACAGCTGATCGGTCCTCCGGTCCATCTTCTTCATACTTCCGTGTGAACAAAGCGTCACATGGCGCTCAGCCTATTATGGGCCGAGACAGAACATCGCGGCGGCCGGCGATAGGCTGAGCTTCGTTACACCCGGAAGTATGAAGAAGATGGACCGGAGGACCGATCAGCTGTAGTGGCGCTCCGCAGGAACCCAGGGGGGTGAGTGATGGTTTATTTTCATTTTTTTTTTGCAGCCTGGGCAGGCAAAGCAGGAATACTCCGCACCAGAGTACTCCTTTAATTTGGAGCGGAGAATTCAAGAGGAATTACTCGAGTAAATTCCTCTTGAATTATTCAGTGTGAACGCACCCTTAGAGGAATTCAATACAAGATCCAGTAAGTTAGCGATGAACTCCATCTCGTGAGTCGCCATCCCATCATGTACCCCGCCACAGCCAGGGTCTACACTCCGCAACCAAACAACCTGACAATTCCATGATGCCAGGAAGACGCCAACACCTGCTGGACACACAAAGCGTATCGGAATACGTGGGTGCCATATATATATATATATATATATATATATATATATATACACACACACACACATATAAATAATTACTATAGGCGTAATTGCACCCCAAAAGACATCAGACCAGTCAACCTCAATGCAAAAACCTTTTGTGTGTCCCCTGCACAGACATGTCCCAAAACCTTTTGTGTGTGTCCCCTGCACAGACATGTCACATAGTGATGGACCAGCAGGGGTTAATCACAGATCTTACACAGGAAGTGCTGGGCCACAAACAAAACCTTCCAGAAGATGAGCGGAAGGAGCTGCAGGAGAGGGTCCGATCTTCTCAGCTGGGGGTATATAGGAGGACTGTGGAATCCAGGCTACACTAATACTACACGGAGGAGCCATGGAGACCAGTGTCTGGCAGCCTCTAGTGTCCCAGTCTACACCTATGATGTACAGCGTTGTCTATACGGATTAGTGGTGATAGATGAACAAGAGGGGGGTTAACCCACCGTACCCCCTTCCCCTATACAAGTGAGTGCACTCACCAACGCAGACATCATTGTGTGCACAGATCGCGCTCCGCCGCAGCCCATAACATGCTCCTCAGACCTGCTCGCGAAACGCCGTCCACTTCCAGTACTAGCAGATCGCCGCGCACTGCCGATGCCTACAAATCCCGTCATGCCTTGCTACACTTGGCTCCGCGAGCCTGGCCCGCCCTCCCCGTGTAATCTCCTCCCATCCAGAAAAAAAGCAGGCATGTGACGTCACCTGTTGTGTCTCTTATTTTTTTTACCCTACACAATCGGTCCCATAAAAAAAAAAAAAAAAAAAAAAAAATGGGACCACGTCACTTCAGGCGACGCTACATCAGCTATTCAGGGTACTGCGCAGCTGCGAGCATACACTTGTCCGTCCCCTCTGTCGTCGCAAAAACTGACGTCATCGCAGGCAGAAGCAATCGATGGCCATTCTTACTCTTTTGTGCATTTTCTGACTGTGGTGCTCGTGCCCACCTTAGGCTAAAATTTGTTTGTTGTCTAGGTCTGCTGGGAGTTGTAGTTTTGAAACAGCTGGAGGCACCCTGGTTAGTTAGAAAACGCAGTGCTAAACACTTTCCGGCTGTTTGGGCATGCTAGGAGTTTAAGTTTTGCAACAGCTGGAGGCACTCAGATTGGGAAGCTGTCCTATACACTTGCCATTTGTCTGGGCATGCTGGAAGTTGTAGTTTTGCAACAACTGGCAGCACCCTGGTTGGGAAACACTGTTCTGTACATTTGCCAGCCACCTGGGCATGCTGGGAGTTGTAGCTTTGCAACAGCTGACAGCACTCTGGTTGGGAAAAGTAGTTTTGCAACAGCTGGAGGCACCTTAGTTGGGAAACACTGTCCTATACACTTACCATCTGTCTGGGCATGCTGGGAGTTGTAGTTTTGCAACAGCTGGATGCCTGAGATCCAGGCATGAGCAGTCAAGCGTCAGAATCATTGATCAATGGTTTCCTATGAGAAACCATTGATCAATGTAAAAGATCAGTGTGTGTGCAGTGTTATAGGTCCCTATGGGAGCTATAACATGGCAAAAAAAAAAAGTGAATAAAGATCATTTAATAAAGATCCTAGTAAAAGTTTGAATCACCCCCCTTTTTCCCATAAAAAAAAAAAACTGTAAATAAAAATAAACATATGTGGTATCGCCGCGTGCGGAAATGTCTTAATTATAAAAATATATAGGTAATTAAACTGCACGGTCAATTGCATACACGCAAAAAAATTCCAAAGTCCAAAATAACGTATTTTTGGTCACTTTTTATATCATGAAAAAATTAGTAAAAAGCGATCAAAAAGTCAGATCAATACAAAAATGGTACTGCTAAAAACTTCAGATCACGACGCAAAAAATTAGCCCTCATATCGCCCCGTATGCGGGAAAATAAAAAAGTTATAGGGGTCAGAAGATGACAATTTTAAACATATACATTTTTCTGCATGTAGTTATGATTTTTTCCAGAAGTACGAAAAAAATCAAACCTATATAAGTAGGGTATCATTTTAATTGTATGGACCTACAGAATAAAGAGAAGGTGTCATTTTTACCTAAAAATGTACTGCGTACAAACGGAAGCCCCCAAAAATTTGTGTTTTTTCTTCAATTTTGTCGCCGTAGATTTTTGGGTAAAATGACTGATGTCATTACAAAGTAGAATTGGTGGCACAAAAAATAAGCCATCATATGGATTTTTAGGTGCAAAATTTAAAGGGTTAGGATTTTAAAAGTTAAAGAGGGAAAAACTAAAGTGGAAAAACCCTCCGTCCCCAAGGGGTGAAAGGGGTACTCCGGTGGAAAACCTTTTTTTTGGGGGGGCAAAATGACTGACGTCATTACAAAGTAGAATTGGTGGCGCAAAAAATAAGCAATCATTGGATTTTTAGGTGCAAAATTGAAAGAGTTATGATTTTTTAAAGGCAAGGAGCAAAAAACGAAAATGCAAAAACGGAAAAACCCCCGGTCCTTAAAGGAGTACTCTAGTCCAGAGTATTCCTGCTCCGTTCTGCCCGGGCTGCAAAATAAATGAAAATGAACCATCACTCACCTCCCTGGGTTCCCGCGGAGCACCACTACAGCTGATCGGTCCTCCGATGCATCTCCTTCATACTTCCGGGTGTAACGAAGCGTCACATGGCGCTCAGCCTATCGCCGGCCGAGGCTGAACATCGCGGCGGCCGGCAATAGGCTGAGCGCCATGTGATGCTTCGTTACACCCGGAAGTATGAAGAGGATGGACCGGAGGACCGAACAGCTGTAGTGGTGCTCCGCGGGAACCCAGGGAGTGATGGTTCATTTTCATTTATTTTGCAGCCCGGGCAGAACGGAGCAGGAATACTCTGCACTAGAGTACTCCTTTAACCCCTTAAGGACCAAGGACGTACCGGTACGTCCTTGGTCCTGCTCTTCTGATATAACGCGGGGTTACACAGTAACCCCGCGTCATATCATGGCGGGCCCGGCGTCATAGTGAAGCCGGGACCCGCCTCTAATAGCGCGCAGCGCCGATCGCGGCGCCGCGCGCTATTAACCCTTTAGCCGCGCGCTCAAAGCTGAGCCGCGCGGCTAAAAGTGAAAGTGAAAGTTCCCGGCTAGCTCAGTCGGGCTGTTCGGGATAGCCGCGGCTAATCGCGGCATCCCGAACAGCTGACAGGACAGCGGGAGGGCCCCTTCCTGCCTCCTCGCTGTCCGATCGCCGAATGACTGCTCAGTGCCTGAGATCCAGGCATGAGCAGTCATCCGGCAGAATCGTTGATCACTGGTTTCTTATGAGAAACCAGTGATCAACATAGAAGATCAGTGTGTGCAGTGTTATAGGTCCCTATGGGACCTATAACACTGCAAAAAAAAAGTGAAAAAAAAAAGTGAATAAAGATCATTTAACTCCTCCCCTATTAAAAGTTTGAATCACCCCCCTTTTCCAATAAAAAAAAAAACACAGTGTAAATAAAAATAAACATATGTGGTATCACCGCGTGCGGAAATGTCCGAATTATAAAAATATATAATTAATTAAACCGCTCGGTCAATGGCGTGCGCGCAAAAAAATTCCAAAGTCCAAAATAGTGCATTTTTGGTCACTTTTTATATCATTTAAAAATGGATAAAAAGTGATCAATAAGTCCTATCAATGCAAAAATGGTACCGTTAAAAACTTCAGATCACGGCGCAAAAAATGAGCCCTCATACCTCTCCATACACGGAAAAATAAAAAAGTTATAGGGGTCAGAAGATGACAATTTTAAACGTATTAATTTTCCTGCATGTAGTTATGATTTTTTCCAGAAGTCCGACAAAATCAAACCTATATAAGTAGGGTATCATTTTAATCGTATGGACCTACAGAATACATATCAGGTGTCATTTTTACCGAAAAATGTACTACGTAGAAACGGAAGCCCCCAAAAGTTACAAAACAGCTTTTTATTTTCAATTTTGTTGCACAATGATTTTTTTTCCCGCTTCACCATAGATTTTTGGGCAAAATGACTGACGTCATTACAAAGTAGAATTGGTGGCGCAAAAAATAAGCCATCATATGGATTTTTAGGTGTAAATTTGAAAGAGTTATGATTTTTTAAAGGCAAGGAGCAAAAAACGAAAATGCAAAAACGGAAAAACCTCCGGTCCTTAAGGGGTTAAGGGGTTAATGACCAAGCCCATTTTCACCTCAAGGACCAGGCCAATTTTATTTTTGCGTTTTCGTTTTTTCCTCCTCGCCTTCTAAAATCCATAACTCTTTTGTATTTCCATCTACAGACCCATATAAGGGCTTGTTTTTTGCGTGACCAATTGTACTTTGTAATGAAATCTCTCATTTTACCATAAAATGTACGGCGAACCCGCAAAAAATTTTTTTTAGGGAGGAGATTTCAATGAAAACCAAAATTTTGCACATTTTGGAGGGGTTCATTTTCACACTGTACAACTTACGGTAAAAATTATATGTGTTCTTTATTCTGTGGGTCAATACAATTAAAATGATACCCATGGCTAGATACTTTTATATTTTTGTACCGCTTAAAAAAAATCGAAAACTTTTTGTACAAAATCAGAAATCTAAAATCGCCCTATTTTGACCACCTATAACTTTTTCATTTTTCTGTATATAGGGCGGTATGAGGGCTCAATTTTTGCGTCGTCATCTGTTTAGATACCACATTTGCATATATAAAACTTTTAGATAATTTTTTATAAAAAACTATTTTGAATAAGATGTGACAAAAAAGCAGCATTTTTGAGCTTTTTTTTTTTTTTACGTTTACGCCATTCACCGTACGGGATCATTAACATTACATTTTGATAGTGCGGACATTACACACACGGTTTTAAGGGGTTAAAGGGTAACTCTCATTAAAACTAATTTTTGCTATTGCACTCCTTATTGTAAATAAAAAATATTTCTAATATACTTTGCTTTATTTGTGGTTAAAAAAGCTCAAGAGCACATTTTCCCCCATTTCATACACAGACTTTGGACCGAAGTCCAAACACAGAAAGCGCAGCCTGGAGTGCTGGGGGGGGTGTCCTGCCTCATCCAATCATAGCTCCTCTCACACTTAACTGCCATATGCTGTTGGTTGGACCCCCCCCCCCCCCCCCCCTCAGCACTCCAGGCTGCACTTCCTGTGTTTGGGCTTCAGTCCTAAGTCTGTGTATCTGTGTATGAGATGGGGGAAAATGTGCTCTTGAGCTTTTATATGCACAAATAAAACATAGAAAACTAATTTTTTTTCAAACAAAGTATATTGGAAATATTTTTTATTTACCATAATGAGGGCAATAGAAAAATTAGTTTTAATGAGAGTGCCCATTGGGATAGCCCTTATGATGATGTCGTGTCTTTGGAAGCTTTTGGTTTATTGGCACCATCTGAGTTTATTAGAGACATACCTGTGGATGTATTTTAAAGCAAACCAGAAACACTGCTTCTGTGTGTAACATGGGAACATGGGGAAAGTCTAAAGAAATCAGCCAAGATATCAGGAAGAGAATTGTGGACTAGCACAAGTCTGGATCCTCCTTGGGTGCAATTTCCAGATACCTGTAGGTGCCTTGTTCATCTGTACAAAAAATTATACGCAAGTACAAACAAGATCCACTCCTTTGTAGCCCCGGCGGTGTATTTGGGATCATTGTCATGCTGAAAGACCCAGCTATGTTTCATCTTCAATGCCCTTGCTGATGGAAGGAGGTTTTCACTCAATCTCACGATACATGGCCCCATTCATTCTTTCCTTTACACAGATCAGTCGTCCTGGTCCCTTGGCAGAAAAGCAGCCCCAAAGCATGATATTTCCACCCCCATGCTTCACATTAGGTATGATGTTCTTTGGATGTAACTCAGCATTCTTTCTCCTCCAAACACGACGAGTTGAGTTTTTACCAAAAAGTTCTACTGTGGTTTCATCTGACCATATGACATCCTCCCAATCCTCTTCTGGATCATCCAAATGCTCACTAGCAAACTTGAGATGGGGCCAGACATGTACTGGCTTAAGCAGGGGGACACTCTGGCACTGCATGATTTGAGTCCCTGGAGACGTAGTGTGTTACTGATGGTAGCCTTTGTTACTTTGGTCCCAGTTCTCTGCAAGTCATTCACTAGGTCCCCCCGTGTGGTCCCTCACCGTTCTTGTTATCATTTTGACACCACGGGGTGAGATCTTGCGTGTATCCCTAGATCGAGGGACATTATCAGTGGTCTTGTACGTCTTCCATTTTCTAATAATTGCTCCCACAGTTGATTTCTTCACACCAAGCTGCTTGCCTATTGCAGATTCAGTCCTCCCAGCCTGGTGCAGATCTACAATTTTGTTTCTGGTGTCCTTTGACAGCTCTTTGGCCATAGTGGAATTTGGAGTGTGACTGTTTGAGGTTGTGGACAGGTGTCTTTTATACTGATAACAAATTCAAATAGGTCCCATTAATACAGGTAACAAGTGGAGGACAGAGGAGACTCTTAACCTCTTAAGGACCAAGGACGTACGCGTACGTCCGTGGGAATTTCGGTCCCCGCCACGCGTCGGGCGGGGACCGGACCGGGGTGACTGCTGATATCGATCAGCAGGCACCCCGTGCAAATGCCAAGGGGGGTCATCAGACCCCCCCCATGTCGGTGATCGCGGCAGAGCATTGGTGAATTCACACCAACGATCTGCCCCTATTCGGGTCATATGGGTCACGTGTGACCCGCTGACCCGGAGATACATGGCGATTGGGGGTGTATGATACACCCCCTATCATCCACTGTATCTATGGGGAGGTGGCGATTTCGTCACTGTACTCCTTGTTACGTTCCTTGAGGGGTGTAGTTTCCAAAATAGTATGCCATGTGGGTTGTTGTTTTTTTGCTGTCCTGGCACCATAGGGGCTTCTTAAATCGGACATGCCCCACAAAAACCCTTTCAGCTAAATTTGCTTTCTAAAAGCCAAATGTGACACCTTCTCTTCTGAGCATTGTAGTGCACCAGCAGGGCACTTGACGTCCACACATGGGGTATTTCCATACTCAGAAGAGATGGGGTTACACATTTTGGGGGGCATTTTATCCTATTACCCCTTGTAAAAATGTAAATTTGGGGGAAAACCAGCATTTTAGTGGAAAAAAAAATCATTTACACATCCAAATTTAACGAAAAGTCGTCAAACACCTGTGGGGTGTTAAGGTTCATTGTACCCCTTGTTACGTTCCTTGAGGGGTGTAGTTTCCAAAATAGTATGCCATGTGTTTATTTTTTATTTACTTTTTTGCTGTCCTGGCACCATAAGGGCTTCCTAAATGGGACATGCCCCCCCAAAACCATTTCAGAAAAATGTGCTTTCTAAAAGCCAAATGTGACTTCTTCTCTTCTGAGCATTGTAGTGCGCCCGCAGTGCACTTGATATCCATATATGGGGTATTTCCATACTCAGAAGAGATGGGGTTACAAATTTTGGTGGGCTTTTTATCCTATTACCCCTTGTAAAAATGTAAAATTTGGGGGAAAACCAGCATTTTAGTGAAAAAAAAAATCATTTACACATCCAACTTTAACGAAAAGTCGTCAAACACCTGTGGGGTGTTAAGGTTCACTGTACCCTTGTTACGTTCCTTGAGGGGTGTAGTTTCCAAAATAGTATGCCATGTGTTATTTTTTTTTTGCTGTCCTGGCACCATAGGGGCTTCCTAAATGTGACATGCCCCCCAAAAACCATTTCAGAAAAACTCACTCTCCAAAATCCCACTGTCGCTCCTTCACTTCTGAGCCCTCTAGTGCGCCCGCCGAACACTTGACATACACATATGAGGTATTTCCTTACTCAAGAGAAATTGGGTTACAAATTTTAAGAAGATTTCTCTCCTTTTACCACTTGCAAAAATTCAAAAACTGGGTCTACAAGAACATGCGAGTGTAAAAAATGAAGATTTAGAATTTTCTCCTTTACCTTGCTGCTATTCCTGTGAAACACCTAAAGGGTTAACACACTTACTGAATATCATTTTGAATACTTTGAGGGGTGCAGTTTTTATAATGGGGTCATTTGTGGGGTATTTCTAATATGAAGGCCCTTCAAATCCACTTCAAAACTGAACTGGTCCATGAAAAATAATTTTTTTGAAAATTTTGTGAAAAATTGGAAAATTGCTGCTGAACTTTGAAGCCCTCTGATGTCTTCCAAAAGTAAAAACATGTCAACTTTATGATGCAAATATAAAGTAGACATATTGTATATGTGAATCAATATATAATTTATTTGGAATGTCCATTTTCTAAATTTTCAATTTTTTCATCAGATTTGGGAATTTTTCTCCAAGAAATGATGCAAGTATCGACAAAATCTTACCTCTAACATAAAGTAGAATATGTCACAAAAAAACTATCTCGGAATCAGAATGAAAAGTAAAAGCATTCCAGAGTTATTAATGCTTAAAATGACAGTGGTCAGATGTGCAAAAATACGCTCTGGTCCTGAAGGCCAAAATGGGCCTGGTCCTTAAGGGGTTAAAGATGTTATCCAGGATTTTTTTTTTTAGATATATATATATATATATATATATATCAACTGGCTCCAGAAAGTTAAGCAGATTTGCAAATTGCTTCTATTAAAAAATCTTAATCCTTTCAGTACTTATGAGCTGCTGAAGTTGAGTTGTTCTTTTCTGTCTAAAGTGCTCTCGGGACACCTGTCTCGGGAACTGTCCAGAGTAGAAGCAAATCCCCATAGCAAACCTCTTCTACTCTGTGCAGTTCCCGAGACAAGCAGAGATGTCAGCAGAGAGCACAGTTGCCAGACAGAAAACAATACTCAACTTCAGTAGCTGCTAATTATTGGAAGGATTAAGATTTTTTTAATAGAAGTAATTAACAAATCTGTTTAACTTTCTGGAACCAGTTGATATAAATAAATAAAAACGTTTTTTCCTGGAATACCCCTTTAGGGTCTATTCACACATACAGCATTCTGTGCAGATTTGATGTTCAGGATTTCAAGCTGTGTTTAGTTTACATTGAAATCTGCAGCAGAAAATCCTGCGCATCAAATCTGCACAGAATACTGTACGTGTGAATAGACCATTAAAGACCATTGTTACAGGTCTGTGAGAGCAAGAAATCTTGCTTGTTTGTAGGTGACCAAATACTTATTTTCCACCATAATTTGCAAATAAATTCTTAAAAAATCAGACAATGTGATTTTATGGATTTTTTTTCTCATTATGTCTCTCTTGGTTGAGGTATACCTATGATGAAAATTACAGGCCTCTCATCTTTTTAAGTAAGAGAACTTGTACAATTGATGGCTAACTAAATACTTTTTTGCCCCACTGTATGTGGTAGAGTTCGCTTGACTTTGCTAAATATAGAGCAGAGCTTGCACAATTCGGCTACATATGCAGAGCTCACTCGTCTATGCTACGTATACAGCAGAGCTCAGCGGCGGACTGACCGGCTGGTCCGCTTGGATGCCGGATAAAGGGACTGCTGTTGCTGCTACTGAGGATCCAGGACATTCATCACAGATCACCAGGCATATGGTGCTGCTTTCTGTTGTATACGCGGCTCACGTACAAACAGCAGAAAGCCTCTTCTCTGTATAAGCCGCATCTCCGGCCTACATAGAGAGGAGACCTGACCTCTGCCCCTGCTGCACAGTGCAGGCGCTGATGATGTCACGTATCAGTGCCTGCACTGTAGAGGATTGAAGATGCGGTCCCCTGCTGTGCTCAGGAGGAGATCGCTGCATGGGACATTATCAGGTGAGCAAAAAATGTTTTCCATCCTGGGAAGGGGAGAGGGGGTGGCAGTTTGTTGGGGCTGGGAGGGGCTCTGCTGCCTATACCTAATGTGAGGAAACTCTGCTGCCTATACCTACTGTGGGGGAACTCTGCTGCCTATACCTATTGTGGGGGAACTCTGCTGCCTATACATGCTGTGGGGGAACTCTGCTGCCTATACCTACTGTGAGGGACCTGTGCTGCCTATACCCACTGTTAGGGAACTCTGCTGCCTATACCTACTGTGGGAAAACTCGCTGCCTAATGTGGGGGACTATTTAGTGGCTGATATTTAACCCCTTCCTCACCCATGACATACATGTATGTCATCGATAGGAAGGTTTTCCCGACCTGTGACGTACATGTACGTCATGTACATACCGTTCGCCGCTGACAGTACAGTGCTGCGACTGGTAAGATGTTGGCTATCACTGATAGCCAGCCATCTTGTGTCTGGACCCAGCTGTTCAACATCTCCCCCTACAGTCATAAGCCTGCCACTACAGTGTTTTGTAGAGCAGGATTTTTACATTAGTTTTTTTCTGTTCTAAAAAAAAGTAAAAAAAATAATTAGTTGTTAGGTTCCTGTTATAGGCAGGGTCTTAGGTGGTGGACGTTTGGGCGATAATAGTTATAAAATATACTCTTTAGTATAGGAGTTTAGGTTCCTGTTATAGGCAGGGTGTTAGGGTAGCGGACATTTAGATTTAGGTGGTAGGAGTTGGTTTGTTAAAAAAAAAAAATATATATATATATATATATTTATATATATATATATTAGAGCTTAGGTTCCTGAAATAGGCCAGGGCTTTAGGGACGTTATTACTGTATCACTATACTATACTACTAATATTTCTCAGACTCCCCACACATGTTAAATCACAACATACACCCCACACCAAATTTGGAACACAAAAAATGTCTTGACCAACCCGCTCATTGCAAAGGTTGTTCACAGTAGAAGAGGTTTATGACATTCTTGCCTTTGATACAGAGATGGCCAGTGATGCAGAAGAGGAATATACCCCATTCCTCTTGCCTCCTCCTCCTCCTCCAGTAATGATGAGGAACCGCGACAAAGGCGTCACAGGACACTGCCTGAGCCAGCACCCAAACCAAGTGACCCTGTGTGGACCCCAGTCCCAGAAAATTATGAGGCCCAGATTCCTATTATTAGCCAATAATTGACCATTTCAGTGCCAAGTTTTCAGAGGCATACATCCCAAAAAAGGATATTTGTGTGGATGAATCCCTATTCCACTTCAAAGGCCAGCTTAAATGGGCACTGTCAGATACAAAAACTTTTGATATGTTGTAAAGCATGTATAACCAATAGGTTTCGCAATTGCTTTCATTAGAAAATGTTCAGTATTTCATACTGAAAAAGCCAGTCAAACAACTGCCCCCCCCCGCCCCCGCCAGCTTGGACACATACTAGTCCTGCTGTGTCCATGCGTCATCACCATGTCCTCCCACTGTCAGCTTGTGTCCCGCTACTGTCAGTGAGGATAAGCTGGGAGTTGTAGTTTTGCTAATGCTAGGGGAGATGTGAGCAGACAGCATATTGAGGGAAGGGGCGGAGACTTGCACAGTGAGGCCACACCCCCTCCCTTTGAGAGGAATTCAGACTAGTGAGCAAAATTAAAAGTGTAACAAAAAAATAAATAAAGGTGCTAGACACACAAAAATTATGTACATGGTCACGATTAGGTACTGAGGGATATATTTAAAAAAAAAAATTGTTGTTGGATCTGACGGGTGCGCTTTAAATTCCGTCAGTACCTGCCCAATAAGAGGGCCAGGTACGGAATTAAATTGTACAAGCTGTGCAAAAGCATCTCGGGGTACACTCGTAAATTTAGAGTGTATGAAGGGAAAGACAGCATTATTGCTCCCCCCAAATGCCCCCCCCCCCCCTCTTGGAATAAGTGTGAAAATTGTCTGGGACATAGTGTACCCACTTTTAGACAAAGGGTATGCACTGTTCGCAAGAACCAGCGAGGCCTCCCCAAAACACATATTGCACAACCACTGCCAAGAGATGAGAGCAGGGCACTTTGCAGTAATAACCTCTTGCTGCTAAAAATATAAAGACAAAAGAGATGTCCTTATATTGACATCCATCCATGGCAGCAGCTCCACCACTGTCCCAGTACGAGGCACAAGTTCCACCGTCTCCAAGCCAGATTGCATTCTGGATTATAACAAATACATGGGAGGGGTGGACTTATCCGATCAAGTCCTAAAACCGTACAGTGCCATGAGAAAAACGAAGGCCTGGTACAAAAAGCTTGTGGTGCACATTGAGCAGATGGCACTGTACAATGCATACGTGCTATCACTTAATGCAGGTGGGACAGGGACATTTCTTGAGTTTCAAAAAATTGTTATTAAGGCCCTCATTTGTGGACACTGAGAGGAGGAGCGCCCCAGTACCTCATCAGCGGGGTACAACCGTATTGTACCTGGCCAACATTTTCCGAATGTTATCGCCTCTAGATAAAAAGGGAAGGACCCAGAAGAGATTTGATGTAGAGTCTGCTACAAAAAAGGCATCAGAAAGGTCACCACTCTCCACTGTGAAACTTGCCCCAATAACCCTGGCCTGTGCATAAAAGATTGTTTCAAAGAGTTCCACAAATCCCTAAATTACTAAATTTATCTTTAATTAACCCTACTATCACCTTTTCATCCCCATTCTCTGCAGTTTCTTTATGTCCCCACATCTAAAATCCAACCTCAATTTGGCACCAATAACCCATTCCGTAATCATTTTAATTTTACCCCAAAACCATTCCAGCAAATCTGCGGTACAGTATGCGGCAAATTTTCTCATTGTACCCCAAAACCATTCCAGCAAATCTGTGGTACAGTATGCGGCAAATTTTTTCATTGTACCCCAAAACCATTCCAGCAAATCTGCGGTACAGTATGCGGCAAATTTTCTCATTGTACCCCAAAACCATTCCAGCAAAATGTGCAGTACAGTATGACGGAAATTTTTTCATTGTACCCTAAACCATTCAAGCAAAATCTGTGTAAGCTAAGCACAACGCATCTGGAACTTAAATGGCATATCTGTGACGCAATTACAATTTTCCTTTTGCACAATCCCTAAGAGCATTAGCTTTTGGAAAACCTCTGTTAGATCAAAATGCTCACTAACCACTTTTATGAATTCCTTGAAGGGTGTAGATTTTAAAATGGGGTAATTTCTCTGCGGTTTCAACAATTTTTACACCTCTAAGCCTCTGCAATAAAAGCACAATGCAATAAATGTGCCCAAAGTAGACCTGAACTTGGGCTTGGTGCTATCTCTCTCCTGAGCCCTGCCATCTGCCCAGTCAGACAATGACATGCTGCAATGGGGTACTGGCGTGTTCAGGAGAAGTTGAGTAACAAAGTTTAGGGTGCTATTATTCCTGTTTTCCTTGTGAAAATGAGCCAACTTGTGCTAAATGTGCAATTTGTGCATAAAAATTGTTAAAAACTATCCTCAATCACCTGTGGGGTCAAAATTCTCTGAGGGTCACTTGTGGGTTTTTTCCACTGTACTGGTACCACGGTGGGCATGCAGATGGTGTGAGAAAACACATTCTGCAAAATCTGCATCCAAAATGCCAAAAGGCGCTGCATTGCTTTTGTGCCCTGCTGTGTGCCCAGAAAGCAGTTTATGACCACATATGGGGTACAGCCATGTTCAGAAGAAGTTGGGTAATAAAATTTGGGGTCGTAATATTTCCATGTTCCTTGTGAAAATGAGCCAACTTGTGCTAAATGTGCAATTTGTGCATAAAAATTTAAAATTTTATTTTCACAGCCTAATGTTAAAAACTATACTCAATCACCTGTGGGGTCAAAATGCTCACTATCCCCTAAATGAATTCTCTGAGGGGATAAGTTTCCAAAATGGGGTCACTTGTGGGTTTTTTCCACTGTACTGGTACCACGGTGGGCACTGCAACATATCCTAAGAAAAAGGAGGTGTCAAAATCCACTATGTGCTGCATCTTATCTTAGGCCTATGTGTGAGTCAGGGAGCAACGACTTATGAGATATTTCTAAAATCTTTAGAATTGGGGTAATACATATACATTTGAGTTTTTTTGTTTTGTTAATACCTTCCATGTCACCGGAAAAAAAAATGTTGAAACAAAAAAAATGCAAAAGAAAATTTGAAATTTAAAAATGTCCCTTCACTTTGCTTTATTCTTGTGAACTACCTAAAGGGTTAATAGACTTTGTAAGTGTCATTTTGAATACTTTGAAGGGTGCAGTTTTTAAAATGGGGTGATTTTTTGGGGTTTCTAGCACACAGGCCCCTCAAATCTACTTCATAGTTTAAGTGGTCACTAAAAGAATGTTATTTTGAAATTACCATGAAAATGTGAAAAAATGCTCATAATATTATAAGCCTTCTAATGCCCTAAAAAAAGTAAAAGAATGTATAACAAATGATGCAAACATAAAGAAAACATATTGTAGATGTGAATTAATAACTACATTTATTTGTCATAACTATTTCTCTTACAAGTAGATAATTTCCAATCTAGAAAAATGCAAATTTTTCAAATTTTTCACAATATTTTAGAGTTTTTCACAAAAACTGCTACATGTATCAACAAAAATGTACTACTCATATAAAGTACAATAAATCACAAAAAAAAAAACAATCTCAAAATTGATTTGCCCAGTAAAAGCATTCTAAAGTTATTACCACATAAAGTGACACATGTCAGATTAGAAAAAATGGGCTGGGACATAAAGGCCAAAACTAGCCGGGTCATGAAGGGATTAAATTCTTTTTTTTTTTTTTCTTTTATCCATCTACAGAACATTCTTCCCAGCTCTTGTCACAGTTAGTGACTATATTGATTTCCCACTCTTCCTGTTCTATAGGATGTCTCAGTGACTTGTATCTCTGAACACTTTATGTAGCAATTGTGTTCTGACAGAGTACAGTGGTCCCTCAACATACGATGGTAATCTGTTCCAAATGGACCATCGTTTGTTGAAACCATCGCATGTTGAGGGATCCGTGCAATGTAAAGTATAGGACAATGGTCTCCAACCTGTGGACCTCCAGATGTTGCAAAGCTGTCCGGGCATGCTGGGAGTTGTAGTTTTGCAACATCTGGAGGTCTGCAGGTTGAAGACCACTGGTAGAGGAAGTTGTACTCACCTGTCCCCGCCGCTCTGGACCGTCACCGCTGCCCTGGATGTCGCCTTCCATCGCTGTCGCCGCATCCCAGTGGTGTCCCCGACGCTCCGGCAAGGCCTCTGCTTCCCCGGCATCCTCGCTCTCCGTCGCCGCCATCACGTCGTTACGCACGCCTCTCCTATTGGATGACAGGACGGCGTGCACAGCGACGTGATGACGACGATGGAGAACGCTGACGATGCAGGGGATCTTGAAGAGGACGCGTCAGAGCCCCGAGGACAGGTAAGTGATCGTCAGCAGACCGCACGAGGCACCGTAAACGGCTATCCGGTGGCAGCTGAAGCAATCAGCGCTGCCGGATAGCCGTTTATGCGATGGCCCCGACATACAAAAGCATCGTATGTTGATGCTGCCTTCATCATGCGATGGTCTCTGAGAGGCCATCGTATGTTGAAATGATCGTATGTCGGGGGGGGGGGGGGGGGTCACTTTACACTGAACATATGGGTTTAGCAACTCTGAGTAGAATAGATAACAATTCCTCAATTGTGCATTATCATTGGAAAAGGTCTTCCTATTTCCAAGTGAGATCCAATGATACACCTGCTGATGCACACTGCAAATACAAAAACCTTATAGGATACAGCTTATTGTTACTGCACAATCTGAACTGCTTTGTGGTTCACATCAGGCAGCATAATATTTCAGTTTCAAGGGATATGCTATTCAGTACATGGGGCTCAGATAACAGAGCACACGTAATGCTTTAGTCAAGCAGACCAAAGGAACATTGTTAAGAGTGGCTCATGAAGGCAGAGCTATGGATGGAATATGTCCATAAAACGTTACGGGAATACCCAGTCTATAGAGCAGCCTGCACAGGCAATGTATAGGGGAACATTGCCTCTGCTGCATGTGGACCGAATATAAGGCACTTTCTATTTTCTTTACTAGATAATTCTGCAGTGGGCTACTTTATTAGAAATGTATCTGTTAACGGGCCGCACTCATTTTTCACTGTTAAAAAGTATGATCTTTTAGCTGTGTAATGCATGTTTATATGACCATAAGGCAAAAACTGTCAAAAAAACAGGATGCACAACCACCATAAGACCCTTCTCCACAGTACACACTAACAACACCACCCGTAGCACATCCCCCTGGAGCATATCCGCTGCAAGACCACTCACCCCCAGTTAGTGCTGGGCGATATACCAGGTTCATACCGAATACCGTTTTTTAAATTCTGTACGATATACATTTTTCCTATACCATAATACCGGTCGGGCCCCTCCCCCTTCGAATGAATGAATTATCAGCTGCAGCAGCTGTCCCCACATCGGAGAACTAATCATATGTGACCCGCGGGCATTGCTCCCCCGTCCTCCTTAGAGCCGTCGGCGCTTTAAATGAATGAGTTGCGTGCCAGGGCATTGGAATGGATTGATAAAGGACATTTGTACTGATTAATTTTACATATTCCTGTGCCCAGGCTGCAAAAATAAACTAAATAAACTTTGACTCACCTTCCTACGTTTCCGCTGTTGCTCCGATATTGGCCTCACTGTTCTCCGCTGCAATCTTCATGCTGCTACGGGAACGTCACATGAGCCATCAGCGTATCACCGGCCACAGCGATGTCCTGCCTCTGCGTGTGATAGGCTGAGCGCACTGTCATGTAAGGAGCCGGCTGGTAAGGAGAGGCGGGACATCGATGCGGCCGGTGATACGCTGACGGCTCTGTGACGTTCCCGTCCCCAGAAAGCAGCATGAAGATCACAGCGGAGAACAGTGAGGAGCACCGGGGGAACGTAGGAAGGGAAGTCAACGTTTATTTTGTTTATTTTTGCAACCCAGGCACAAGAATATGTAAAATTAATCAGTACAGATGTCCTTTATTAATCATTTCCAGCGCCGCGGCACGCAACTAACTCATTTAAAGTGCCGGCGGGTCACAGGACGACGGGGGGAGCAGCGCCCGCGGGTCACATATGATTAGTTCCCCTATGTGGGGGACAGCGCAGCGCTGCAGCTGATAATTCATTGGGGGGAGGGTTAGAGAAGCAGAGCAGCACCCGCGGGTCACATATGATTAGTTCCCCAGCTTGGAGGTGGTGGGGGATGGAGGGCTGGGGAAATACCGTTAAATACTGCCATAACTTACAAAAATACTGTGATATGCATTTTTGGTCATGCCGCCCAGTACACACCAACATTACCATCAATAGCACCCCTAGTCTTAAATCCGGGCAATACATACATAACAGCCTCTCTCTAGCAGAGGGAACCAGAAAGCACCCGCTCATCCAGCAGTTTAGGGTGCACACTCAGCCACACAATGATGTGCGGCATCAGTCATTTGACATCATGTAATCATTCCTATCTGTTCCGTCCACAGCTTGCACACAGCGGCCAAACGTTATTTCCCGGCGGGCCTGTGCAGGAAACGTGCTGTCATTTAGGACTTTCATACAAGCTGCAAGTCCTGTGGACTGAATATAAGGCACTTAAAAGTTCATGGGCCATTCATTGGGCCATTCCTGATTCTCAATGCATTATCTTTCCTTTAGGATGTCTATTGTCAGCAGAAATGTGTGTGTGTGTGTGGGGGGGGTCCACCTAACTACCTAACTGTTTACCTACCTACATCTAAACCCCTACGTAGCTACATACCTGGCTGCTTAACTACCTACAAACTTGGCTACCTAGCTACTGACCTGGCTAGCTAGCTAACTGTCTGGCTGCCTGTCTTCTGAGATCTGGGGGTGATAGGAGTGTGATTGCTGAAACCACACTGTAGTTGCCCGCTAGAAGTAGTGAGTATAATGAAGGTGTGGTTAGGGGGTGTGGCGTGGGCTATGGGCTTTAGCCCTCTAGTCTTTTGGAGACCTAGTCATGCCCCTGGTAACATCACTATTGTAATAGTCTAGAATAAATAACAAAACTATAGAATAATATGGTATATAATATGGTATATTAGTAAATATTAATAATTTAGTTTGATCCAGGGTTCTAAGACCGGGCTGAATGTGTCCAGAGGTCTTTCACTTTTTTTGGATCAATATCTTTAATTATATAGACAATCTTAAAAAATAAAAGATAATTTATAATGTCCGTCAAGAATATCTACAGGTGGATATTTTGTAGTATAAATGGGCCTTTTCACTAAGAGGGGACCTAGTAACTACTGTATGAGGTATGATGGTCGCAGCAGCTCATCTCACAGGAACATACCCTGTGTCTATACTACCCTGAGATACTAGTCGCACGCCAGACCTTTTAAGAAGACCACTCCTTCTATTTCTTAATTCTTATATAAGAAGCCCCAGGACCTTTCTGGGAACTTTGTCAAATTTTTAGCCTCACGCAGTTCCAATTTCTCCATTATATTTGAATGATCTGAGAGCACCACCTAATGGACAATTGTTATATCTACCGCTTATGGAATAATTTATTTTTACCATGGGCTCCAAATGTAAGGGCAAGTCCTCTAACCTCCCTAAAATGCTGTGCCGGGAGCAAGATATGAATATTGAAGACACCAACACCAGCTTCTTACATGTTCTGGGAATACCGAAACCAGACAGCAAGAAACAACTCTGGGCATATATAGAGTCTGTTAGGTAGAGAGTGCACATTTTCTTCTCCAAGATGCCACAGGGGATCAACCCAAGAAGAAGAATTCGGATGTTACCAACACTACAGTATGGGGAAGATTTATCTGAATCATGAAAGAAGCGATCTGATTAGTTGCTTTTGGCAACTTCCCCACTTTCCCTCTGCACAGGTTTTGATTAATCTCCCCCCTATGTCAATCTATAGTTCTGTGTCTATATTATGTATATAGTTAGTGCTATGTTTATACTGGTTTATATGTAAAGAAAAGGATTGCAGTAACATGTTTTGCTATACACAGGTTTATTCCCTTTGTGTGTATTGGAACTAAACAAAAAAAGGGAGGAAAAAAATCTTAATTTGACATAATGTCACACCAAACTCCAAAAATGGTTTGGACAAAATTATTGGCACCCTTAACTTAAAGGGGTACTCCACTGGAAAACATTTTTTTTTTTTCACATTCAAAAGAAATTTTATTAACCCCTTAAGGACGGAGCCCATTTTCACCTCTAGGACGAAGCCCTTTTTTGCAAATCTGACCACTGTCACTTTAAACATTAATAACTCTGGAATGCTTTTAGTTATCATTCTGATTCTGAGATTGTTTTTTCGAGACATATTCTACTTTAACATAGTGGTAAATTTTTGTGGTAACTTGCATCCTTTCTTGGTGAAAAATCCCAAAATTTTATGAAAAAATTAAAAATTTTGCATTTTTCTAACTTTGAAGCTCTCTGCTTGTAAGGAAAATGGATATTCCCCAAAAAATTTTTTGGGATTCACATATACAATATGTCTACATTATGTTTGCATCATAAAATTGACGAGTTTTTACTTTTGGAAGACACCAGAGGGCTTCAAAGTTCAGCAGCAATTTTCCAATTTTTCACAAAATTTTCAAACTCGCAATTTTTCAGGGACCAGTTCAGGTTTGAAGTGGATTTGAAGGGTCTTCATATTAGAAATACCCCACAAAAGACCCCATTATAAAAACTGCACCCCCCAAAGTATTCAAAATGACATTCAGTAAATGTTTTAACCCTTTAGGTGTTTCACAGGAAAAGCAGCAAAGTGAAGGAGAAAATTCAAAATCTTCATTTTTTACACTCGCATGTTCTTGTAGACCCAATTTTTGAATTTTTACAAGGGGTAAAAGGAGAAAATGTATACTTATATTTGTAGCCCAATTTCTCTCAAGTAAGCACATACCTCATATGTCTATGTAAAGTGTTCGGCGGGCGCAGTAGAGGGCTCAGAAGCGAAGGAGCGACAAGGGGATTTTAGAGAGTACGTTTTTCTGAAATGGTTTTTGGGGGGCATGTCACCTTTAGGAAGCCCCTAAGGTGCCAGAACAGCAAAAAAAACACATGGCATACCATTTTGGAAACTAGACCCCTTGAGGAACGTAACAAGGGATAAAGTGAGCCTTAATACCCCACAGGTGTTTCACGACTTTTGCATATGTAAAAAAAAAAATAAAATTTCACTAAAATGTGGGTTTCCCCCCAAATTTCACATTTTTGCAAGGGTTAATAGCAGAAAATACCCCCCAAAATTTGTAACCCCGTCTCTTCTGAGTATGGAGGTACCCCATAAGTGGACCTGAAGTGAACTACGGGCGAACTACAATGCTCAGAAGGGAAGGCGTCATATTTGGCTTTTTAAGAGCAAATTTTGCTCGGGGGGCATGTCGCATTTAGGAAGCCCCTATGGTACCAGAACAGCAAAATAACCCCCACATAGCATACCATTTTGGAAACTAGACCCCTCACAGAATGTAATGAGGGGTACAGTGAGCATTTACCCCCCACTGATGTCTGACAGATCTTTGGAACAGTGGGCTGTGCAAAATTTTTCATTTTCACGGACCACTGTTCCAAAGATCCGTCAGACACCTGTGGGGTGTAAATTCTCACTGCACCCCTTATTACATTCCGTGAGGGGTGTAGTTTTCAAAATGTGGTCACATGTGGGTGTGTTTTTTTTTTTTGCGTTTGTCAGAACCGCTGTAACAATCAGCCACCTCTGTGCAAATCACCTCAAATGTACATGGCGCACTCTCCCTTCTGGGCCTTGTTGTGCGCCCCCAGAGCACTTTGCGCCCACATATGGGGTATCTCCGTACTCGGGAGAAATTGTGTTACAAATTTTGGGGGGCGTTTTTCCCTTTTACCTCTTGTGAAAATGAAAAGTATAGGGCAACACCAGCATGTTAGTGTAAAAATTTTAATTTTTTTACACTAACATGCTGGTGTAGACCCCAACTGTTCCTTTTCATAAGGGGTAAAAGGAGAAAAAGCCCCCCAAAATTTGTAACACAATTTCTCCCGAGTACGGCGATACCCCATATGTGACCCTAAACTGTTGCCTTGAAATACGACAGGGCTCCAAAGTGAGAGCGCCATGTGCATTTGAGGCCTGAATTAGGGACTTGCATAGGGGTGGACATAGGGGTATTCTACGCCAGTGATTCCCAAACAGGGTGCCTCCAGCTGTTGCTAAACTCCCAGCATGCTTGGACAGTCAATTGCTGTCCAGAAATGCTGGGAGTTTTTGTTTTGCAACAGCTGGAGGCTCCATCTTAGAAACACTGCCGTACAATACGTTTTTCATTTTTATTGGAGAAGGGGGGTGGTGGGGGGGGGCAGTGTACGTGTGTATATGTAGTGTTTTACTCTTTATTTTATGTTAGTGTAGTGTAGTGTTTTTAGGTTACATTCACACTGGCAGCAGATTACACTAAGTCTCCCGCTAGGAGTTTGAGCTGCGGCGGAAAATTTGTCGCATCTCAAATTTGCAGCGGGGAACTCGCTGTAATCTGCCGCCAGGGTGAATGTAGCCTGTACATTCACACGGGAGGGGGGTCAAAACTACAACTCCCAGCATGCACTGACAGACCATGCATGCTGGGAGTTGTAGTTTTGCAACAGCTGGAGGCACACTGGCTGGAAAACCTTGAGTTAGGTTCTATGACCTAACTCAGTATTTTCCAACCAGTGTGCCTCCAGCCGTTGCAAAACTGCAACTCCCAGCATGTACTGATTGCGGAAGGGCATGCTGAGAGATGTAGTTATGCAATGGCTGGAGGCAAGCAAGTACAACTCCCAGCATGCCAAGACAGCCTTATGCTGTTCCTGAATGCTGGGAGTTGTAGTTGTAGCAAGATTTAGAGGGGTTCAAGTTGTAAATCACTGTCCAGTGGTCTCAAAACTGTGGCCCTCCAGATGTTGCAAAACTACAACTCTCAGCATGCCCAGCCAGCAAACTGCTGTCTGGGCATGCTGAGAGTTGTAGTTTTGCAACATCTGGAGGGCTACAGTTTGAGACCACTTAGTGATCTACAACCTGAATCCCTCTAAATATTGCAAAACTACAAGTCCCAGCATGCCCACACAGCAAACAGCTGTCTGGGCATGCTGGGAGTTGTAGTTTTGCAACATCTGGAGGGCCACGGTTTAGAGACCACTGTAAACTGTGGCCCTCCGGATGTTGCTAGGCAACAACTCACCTAGCAGGACCCGGAAGCCGCCGCCGCCGCACGTGGGGGATCCCCGCATGGAGGATCGCGATCCGGGATCCAGGTAGGGACCTTCGGCGCCGACCCTCCCTGGACGGTTCCCCCGTTTTGCCCGGACACCGACAGGTGGGCAAAGCGGGGGAACCGAACTTTAACCCCCCCTCCCCCGGTCTGCTATCGGTCGGTCGCTCGGCCGACCAATAGCAGGGATAGGAGGGGTGGCAACCCTGCCACCAAACTCCTATCCCTTTAGGGGGATCTAGGGTGTCTCGGACACCTACGATCCCTCTTATTTTCCGGGTCACCGGGTCACCAGTGACCCGTATGACCCGTAATCGCGCAGATCGCAGGTCTGAATTGACCTGCGATTTGCGCGCATCGCGGTCATGGGGGGGTCTCAGGACCCCCCTTGGCGATGTGCCGGGATGCCTGCTGTTAGATAACAGCAATCATCCCGGCCTGATCACCGCTACCAGTGACGCGGCGCTCCCGGAACCCCGCGACGTACATGTACGTCGCCGCGCGCCAAGTGACACTTCGCGGCGCCGTACATGTACGTCGCTCGTCGTGAAGGGGTTAACAAAGAAATAACAGGAGTACATGAAATCATAGCAACTACTTTGGAGCCCATTGGTCTAAGGAGACCAAAAGTACAAAGGGCGTAGAGTCCAATTGGTACATGCTAACAGTAAAATATAAGTGCATCAAACAAGAAACAGAACATATGAAGCATATACTGTATAAGGTGCAATTAGATTCAGCTTGCAGTACTATAAAAGAGAGAGGGAGAGTATAGACGAAAATGACTCGCTAGATACACAAGATGTAAATAGCAGAAGTGCAACAAAGCGAAAAAACGAGAGGAAGGGGAGACAAGACAGCACACTCACAGACACACAGATACACAGGGGGAAAGAGGTTGGGGAAGAGGGACGTAGAAAATATACGGAAATAGACCAGAGAAAAGAAAAAGGACAAGATTTCCTATAGGCAGAGACCGCAAACCAAACCACCCAGGGGAGAGTGTGAGCTCACGGAGTACTGAACAAGGGCTCACGGCGGAGGTGGATGGCATATAGGTAAAGAGACGCAGAGGAGCGAGGGAGGAATCAGGCCCACTCTACAACATTAAACTATATCGGCCAGAGGAGCAGAATTCGCCCCATGGAAGCTAGGTGGCACCCACTCTTGAAACGTCTGTTGGGAGGACAGCCAACAACTCCTCCATACGACGCGTTTGTGCCACCTCCGCCATCCATTCATCTATGGTAGGAGGGTCAGGGGATTTCCACTTTCGAGGGATGACTGATTTGGCAGCCTGCAGGAGATGTCTCGCTAAGGAACATACAAGGTACCTTTATGCCCGTAACCTCCCCAACGACCCGGAGTACAGTGTCCCAAAACCTTTGCAGCCGTGGACACGCCCACCAAATGTGAGTCATCGTACCCTCAGCAGTACCACATCTCCAACATGCACTGGGCACAGATGGGTACCAGCGATGTAACATCGACGGCACTCGGTACCATCTAGATAAGACTTTGTAGCAGGTTTCTTGGGATTTAGAGGCAATGACCGCCTTGTGAGTTAGATAAAAGCATTTCGCCCATTCTTCCTCAGAAAACGATTTGCCTAATTCAGATTCCCAAGCACGACAATAGGCCGGAAGGGAACGAGATCTGGGTGATATCAGTAGATCATACATTAAAGAGATGGCATGCCGAGGGTAAGAGGAGGCAAGACAGAGTCGCTCAAAGGGCGACAGTGGGCGGTGTACCCTAGCCTGAAGTGGGAGCGAAGAAAAGAAATGTCGCAATTGAAGATAAGCGAACGGGGCACGCCTAGATGGGGGCCTATCAGCGAGCAATTCCTCCAGGGTTTTAAGTCTCCCATCTTTCACTATGTGCAAGAACATAAGAGGATGTGTCAACGTGGCCCCAAAGAAGTCACCTCTCGAGGGGTCACCGGGTGGGAAGGATGGGTTACTCGATAGCGGGAGGAGAGGGCCCAATCTGTCTATTAGACTCTCCTCGCCACCCATTGCATACAGGGAAGCTAGAGTGTGGCGAGTGGTAAATGAGGAGGGGAACGTGTCTTGTTGGGAGGGGGACCATGTCCACGGCAATGTAGCCAAGGTTCTCGGAGAGAGATCCTGGGCCAGGCGAACCCACAATTTAGTTTCCAGGTTGTGCGACCAGTCCAGGACGCGAGCATGCACACGCCAAGTAGTACAGGCGGCAGTCAGGCAGTCCAGTCCCTCCTGACAACTTAGGTCTGGAGAGAAGGTTGCGATTCAAACGTGGGCGTGTCGAGGACCAGACGAACAAGCCAAAACATTTACGTACCGAACGCCAAAAAGAAGAAGGGATATGGATGGGTAGGGTCTGTAGGAGATACAACAGACGAGGCATAAGTATCATTTTTAAGATGTTCATTCGACCAAACCAAGAAAACTCCCTCCTATTCCATGTTGACAAGTCTGAATGGAAACGGGCCAGCAGTGGGGAAAAGTTAAGGGAGAACAATTGAGAAAGGTCGGAAGAAACCCTAGTTCCCAGGTACAAAATCCCACTAGACGGCCAAGTGAAAGGAAATGCAGAACGAAGGGAGGCCTCCACATGCCCTGGTAATGAAACATTCAGAGCCTCCGATTTAGAGAAATTTATTTTAAAGTTTGACCATAAGCCAAACTCAGTGAGCTTGTGCATTAGGTTAGGCAGGGACACTATGGGGTCCGTCAAGTAGACCAGGAGGTCATCGGCAAACGCCGAGCACTTGTACTCGTGACCACCTACCATGACACCATGGATGTTGGGGTCTGACCGGACGGAGGCCAAGAGATGCTCCATCACCAGAACATAGAGGAGCGGGGATAGGGGGCACCCCTGTCGAGTGCCATTTTTAATCTGGAAGGGAGAGGACATGACGCCATTAATTTTAATTCGGCCCGCGGGGGAGCGGTAGAGGGCCATAATTTTTGCCGTGAAAACGGGGCCCAAGCCAATGTGCTGTAGGGTCTGTGCCAGGGAGGACCAGGAGATTCGATCAAATGCCTTTTCGGCGTCTACAGAAAGAATCATTAAAGGTAGTTTGGAAGACTTGGCATAGTGAATAATATCCAGAGTCTTGATGGTATTGTCCCTGGCTTCCCTCCCCGGCACAAACCCCACCTGGTCCAAGTGGATTAATCTGGGAAGAATAGAATTCAAGCAAATGGCCAACAATTTAGAGTAAATCTTGAGGTCTACATTCAAGAGGGAGATGGTCCGGTAACTGCCACAAACCTGAGGGTCCTTCCCGGGCTTCGGGAGTACCACAATGTGGGCGAGAGTGGAAGAGTCAGGTATGGGCAATGAAGGGGAGACTGAGTTAAAGGCCCGGAGCATGAGAGGAGACAAGCTAGCAAAAAGGGTCTTATAAAATTTAGACGTGTAGCCGTCCGGGCCAGGGTTCTTCCCGCCCGGGAGGTCCCGAACAACACGGTCCAGTTCCTCCGGAGAGAAAGGAGCCTCAAGCCCCTCTACAACTTCCAAGGGCAGGGAGGGAAATGGAGGGGCAGGAGTGGGCGGAGAGGTGGTTGGAGAGGGAAAATTATAGAGATCAGTAAAAAAGGACCTAAAGGTGGAGGCAATGTCGTCAGTGACGTGAGTTACATGGCCAGAAGAGGTGCGAATGCAAGGGATATGTGATTGGGCTATCTTGGAGCGCAATGCCCTAGCCAACATGCGGCCACTTTTGTTCCCATATTCATAAAACTTACTGCGACCCATCTGAAGCCAACGTCCCCATGACTCTTCCAAAAGCCGTTTCACCTCAAGCCTAGCGAGCTGCAGGTCTGGGAAAGTGAGCGCTTGTGCAGAACTTCAAGGGAAGAAACTGCGGCCAAGGCGGTACGTAGTGCCTGAGCCTTGCTCCGCTTAAGGCGAGACCCATGTTTAATGAGGACCCCTCGGAGGACACACTTAAGAGCCTCCCACTGAATAAATGGATTGGTAGTGTCTCCCTCGTGATCTGTCACAAAACCGGCAACTGTTGCCGAAATATCGGCCAAGCAAGGCGGATCTAGCAATAAGGATTCATTCAATCTCCACGACCAGGCCGACCGAGTCAGGAATGGAAGATGGAGAGAGCAATAGACAGGAGCATGGTCGGACCATAAAATGTTGCCAATTGAGGAAGAGACCACCCAGGGAAGGGCAGCATGTTGGACTAGCACATAATCCAATCGACAGTAAGTTCCGTGCGGGGAAGAGAAGAAACTATAATCTTTGTCCGTGGGATGCTGCAACCGCCATATGTCACCTAACTGCAGTAAAGCCAAGGCCCGTTTTACGCGTTTGATAGCCGTATAGGACAAGCTAGATCGACCCGTGGAATTATCCAGAGTAGGGTCAAGAGTCAAGTTCAAGTCCCCGCACAGAACCACCGTCCCCTGAATCAAGGGCAACGCAACATCTATCAAGTTAATCAAAAATTCCACTTGGCCCTGGTTTGGAGCGTATGCATTGATGATAGTAAAGGGTCTACCATTAAGCGATAAAGACAAGATAATATACCTTGCATGCGCGTCAAGTGTAACATCCAGGACCTGATGGGCCAGGGACCTATGTATAGCTACGGCAACCCCTTTAGCACGTGCCTCTGGGTTGTTGGCACAGAACCAGAGTGGGTAATGTCTATTATTGGTAAGCACCGGCGCATGGCCTGTCTTAAAGTGAGTTTCCTGAAAGCAAGCAATTTGTATCATACGATTATGGAGATGATGAAGAATCTGGGTCCTCTTCGCCGGCGTGTTGAGCCCCTTCACGTTGAACGATGCTACATTAAGAGTCGCCATGAGGGGAAGGGTATCACACTCCATGAGCCACAGACACCATAAACAGATTAGGCAGCGGTCTCCAAGGAAGGAAAGAAGAACACGTAGAGGAGAAAACACCAACAAGTCAAGACAGACAAAGACAACCACTCACCAGAGAAGAGAAAGGGATAGCAACAGAGAAACTGCTGCAGCACCAACTAAAGAAGAAGTGGTAAGTAACCAAGGAAGATCACAATCCGAGAGGAACCCCCGGAGAGATCCCCAACCTACGTGGGGAAAAGTGGGTAGCGAAGAAGCAAGAGGGAGAGCCCGAGCCCAGCACCCCCAGATGAAAGCTCAGCAGAGAAGGGAAGTACAAAGGCGACACCAGCATACATGAAGAGAGCAGGTTATAGAGGAAACAAGGAAGCACGGAGAAAATGAAGGGACAAACCAGGACCTAAGAGTGAGGGAGTGAGATGCTAAAGATTGAAAAGGCGACAGTCCATTCCCATATCGATCTGCAAATACAAGAGAGAGAAAAGACAGTCAAGGCAATCAAAACAAATACACAGCAATAATCAAGCTAATCAGCCATCAGGGGCCCGGTCGACTCCAGGTGATGCGGGAACTGAGTCCCCTCGGGTGACCCATCTCTGACGGCGGCGGCCCCGGGAAGGGGCACCCGAACGGGCCTGTTTGGGGGACTGTTGAGGGGACCGTGGCAACTGTCTCTTGGGTGCCGAGGTTGTCAGAGTGGGCCAGTCCGGGAGAGAAAGAGGGGGAATGTCCAAATCTTTCAGGAATCCGGGTAGGTCGTCTGGGGAACGTAGAGTGTGCATCCTGCCCTCCTTGCGAACCAAAAGGGCGAAGGGAAACCCCCAACGGTAAGGGAGGTCTTTACTTCTGAGGATGTCAAGAAGGGGCCTCAGGGCTGCACGTTGGGCCAAAGTATGGCGAGAGGTCAGGAAACAATTGGATCTCAACGTCTTTGTACAAGATGCGTCGCCGTGATCTGGCAAAGCGAATAATGTCCTCCTTGATGGCGAAGAAGTGCACTCTACAGATGACATCCCTGGGGCGGTTATCGTCAGGGTTTGGTGGACGTAGGGCTCTGTGGGCCCTATCCAATTCAATATGAGCATCCGGTGGCCTATCCAGTAAATCATTGAATATCGCCAAAAGAGCCAGGTACAGTTCATCAGGGCCCACCTTTTCAGGCAAACCACGAATTCTAATATTGTTGCGCCTATTACGATTTTCGACGTCATCCAGAAGTTGTTGAAGCACAAACAACTGCTCACTATGTCTCTGAACCGTATCTTGGAGAGTTTTAACAGCAGTGGCGGTAGAGTCCTGAACAGTCTCAATCTCCAATACTTTAGATGATAGGACAGACACCTCAGAGTGAAGCTGTACAAACTCCTGCTTACATTCAGCCACCAATTGTTTAGCCATAGTGGAAAAGTCCTCCTTAGTAGGCAGCGAGGAGAGCAGGGAGCGAAGATCCGCAAGAGTTATTTGTCTACCAGTGTTCTCTGCAGGAGACTGTGCCCCCCGGGGAGATCCCTGATTGGAACCCTCAGATGAGAGGTGAGAGTGACAGTCCAGGACTGGGGTCCAGAAGGCAGGTGGAGTCCCCTGGAGACTCGGAGGGGGATCCCCCCGAAGGGAATGTGGGGGCCCGTTGCCCAGAGTAACAGCCAGCGTGTGAGGAGCAGGAGAGGAAGGCCTCACGCCAGGGCTGGGCGTAGTAGTAGTGTGCAACACTGTGGGTCCCCAGGAGGAGCCCGAGGACCACTGCGGAGAAGGAGGGGCACCTGCATGCTGTGGCCCCTGAGGTGTGGGGGGCAAGGTGTAGAAGGCCATCATAGGAGGGGGGCCAGAAACAGGCAGAGGCGGCCAGTCCATAGGGGTGAGCACAGGGCCGGCTGGGATGGAACCCCGGACCAGGTAATGAACACATGGCCCCCCCTCCTACACCGGGGGGATGGCGGGCCCCCACAATGACACTTGCTCCCCAGGAGGTACAGGTAGTGGCCCCCTCCCCTGAGTTTGTGGGGGAGAGGAGTCCACCACCACTTGCCCCGAGGCTCCTCCGCCATCAGAGGAAGAGATTAGCCGGCCCCTCACCCCCTCTTCAACATGGCCCAGAGCCGGCAGAGGCCGCGACACGCTCACCTCACGTTCAGGAGATGGGGAAGCAACCAGAGCAGCGCCGCGGTCCCCCGCCGGCCTAGCATCTGGGTCCGCGGCAGGGGCCTTCACAGGAAACGAGGTGGGGGCCTTTTCAGCAGGCGCAGCGCGGGCAGCTGCATCTTCCCACCGCCGCATCGGAGGAGGCGGAATCCCCGGTGGTGACAGGGCAGCAGGGGCAGACGTCATCCGTGGCTCTCGGGAGGACGAGGGAGCGGCTCCACAGGACGGGACCAGCCCGGCAGCAGTAGGAGGCGACCCGCCCGCAGGTCGTGGCTCCGAAGCGTGGAGTGAAGGTGAGGAGGTAGCAGCCGTCGCCATCTTGGAGGGAGGCAGGGAGGAACTTCTCCGCGGCTGCGAGCGGGTGAAATACCCCGCGATGTTCGGCTGGGGGGACAAGGGACGGGTCCCGGACCCCTGTAGACTCTTTTTGTGCTTGTTCCTCATAGAAAAGGCTGGTGGATCAGGGCAATACAGGGCTCTGGGCTCGGAGCTCCAAGTGCGTGCGTCCTCACAGCTCCATGGCTAGCCACGCCCCCCAAACATTTTTTTTTATCAACTGGTGCCAGAAAGTTAACCCCTTAACGACGCAGGACGTATATTTACGTCCTGCGCCGGCTCCCGCGATATGAAGCGGGATCGCGCCGCGATCCTGCATCATATCGCGTCGGTCCCGGCGCTCATCAACGGCCGGGACCCGCGGCTAATACCACACATCGCCGATCGCGGCGATGTGCGGTATTAACCCTTTAGAAGCAGCGGGCAAAGCTGACCGCAGCTTCTAAAGTGAAACTGAAAGTGACCCGGCTGCTCAGTCGGGCTGTTCGGGACCGCCGCGGTGAAATCGCGGCATCCCGAACAGCTGATCGGACACCGGGAGGGCCCTTACCTGCCTCCTCGGTGTCCAATCGACGAATGACTGCTCCGTGCCTGAGATCCAGGCAGGAGCAGTCAAGCGCCGATAATGCTGATCACAGGCGTGTTAATACACGCCAGTGATCAGCATAGGAGATCAGTGTGTGCAGTGTTATAGGTCCCTATGGGACCTATAACACTGCAAAAAAAAAAGTAAAAAAAAAGTGTTAATAAAGGTCATTTAACCCCTTCCCTAATAAAAGTTTGAATCACCCCCCTTTTCCCATAAAAAAAATTAAACTGTGTAAAAAAAAAATAATAAACATATGTGGTATCGCCGCGTGCGTAAATGTCCGAACTATAAAAATATATCATTAATTAAACCGCACGGTCAATGGCGTACGCGCAAAAAAATTCCAAAGTACAAAAAAGCGTATTTTGGTCACTTTTTACACCATTAAAAAAAATGAATAAAAAGTGATCAAAAAGTCCAATCAAAACAAAAATCATACCGATAAAAACTTCAGATCACGGCGCAAAAAATTAGTCCTAATACCGTCCTGTACGTGGAAAAATAAAAAAGTTATAGGGGTCAGAAGATGACATTTTTAAACGCATACATTTTCCTGCATGTAGTTATGATTTTTTCCAGAAGTGCAACAAAATCAAACCTATATAAGTAGGGTATCATTTTAACCGTATGGACCTACAGAATAATGATAAGGTGTAATTTTTACCGAAATATGCACTGCGTAGAAACGGAAGCCCCCAAAAGTTACAAAATGGCGTTTTTTTTCCGCACAATGATTTTTTTTTCCGTTTCTCCGTGCATTTTTGGGTAAAATGACTAATGTCACTGCAAAGTAGAATTGGCGACGCAAAAAATAAGCCATAATATGGATTCTTAGGTGGAAAATTGAAAGGGTTATGATTTTTAAAAGGTAAGGAGGAAAAAACGAAAGTGCAAAAACGGAAAAACCCTGAGTCCTTAAGGGGTTAAACAGATTTGTAAACTACTTATATTAAAAAATCTTAATCCTTCTAGTACTTATCAGCTGCTGTTATGATCCACAGGAAGTTACTTTCTTTTTGAATTTCCTTTCTGTCTTACCACGCTGCTCTCTGCTGACACCTCTGTCCATTTTATGAACTGTCCAGAGCAGGATAAGTGTTCTATGGGGATTTGATCCTACTCTGGACAGTTCCTTAAATGGACAGAGGTGTCAGCAGAAAGGAAATTCAAAAAGATATGAACTTCCTGTGAATTATAAAAGCAGCTGAATTATAAATGTTTTCCAGTGGAGTACCCCTTTAATATTTGGTTGCACACCCTTTGGAAAAAATTGCTAAAATCAGACGCTTCCTATAACCATCAATAAGCTTCTTACACCTCCCAGCCGGAATGTTGGACCACTCTTCCTTTGCAAACTGCTCCAGGTCTCTCTTATTGGAAGGCGCCTTTTCCCAACAGCAATTTTAAGATCTCTCCACAGGTGTTCAATAGTGTTGAGCGGCATAGGCCATATTCGAATTCGCGAATATTCGCGAATATATGGACGAATATTCGCGAATATTCGCGAATATTCGCATATTCGTAATATTCTCGTTGTATTTTCGCATATGTGAATATTCGCGTGCGCGAAAATTTATGTGAAAATTCGCATATGCAAATTTTCGCATGTACGAAAATTCGCATGCTGGTCTCACACAGTAGTATTAGAGCCTTCTTTACACCACACAAGCTGGAAGCAGAGAGGGATGATCACTGTGATGTGTACTGTGAAAAAAAAAAAATTTAAAAAAATTAAAAAAACGAATATTCGTAATTACGAATATATAGCGCTATATTCGCGAATTCGCGAATATGCGATATTCACGAATAAAATTCGAATTGCGAATATTCGCGAGCAACACTAGTGTTCAATGGGATTTGGATCTGGACTCATTACTGGCCACTTCAGAACTCTCCAGCGCTTTGTTGCCATCCATTTCTGGGTGCTTTTTGATGTATGTTTGGGGTCATTGTCCTGCTGGAAGACCCAAGATCTCGGAAGCAACCCAGATTTCTGACACTGGGCTGTACAGTGCGACCCAAAATCCTTTGGTAATCCTCAGATTTCATGATGCCTTGCACACATTCAAGGCACCCAGTATCAGAGGCAGCAAAATAACCCCAAATCATGATTGAACCTCCACAATATTTCACTGTACGTACTGTGTTCCTTTCTTTGTAGGCCTCACTCCATTTTCGGTAAACAGTAGAATGATGTGGCGTGTACAGAAGAATAAATCGGAGCACTCACCCAGTAGAAGCTTGCAAAATCTTCAGACTTTATTCAATGTTGGAGCAGGTAACAAACACAGTGCGGGAGAGAGGATTGGCGTGGGGGGTTGGGCAAACGGACCGTGTTCGCGCATGATCGCGCTTCGTTAGGCCACTAGTGTGCTTCCGTATGTTAGGTGTTATATAACAACTGAAGCCCGTTACCATGGTGAAAGGTGTAAACAAACCAAACAAAGGAAAAACAAGGTAACAAAGCATAAGGTAGATTAAAAACAACTCTAAAACATGCATGTGAATCAGATATAACTGGGATAGGTACGATAGCAATAAATATGTATAAAACATGCTTTTCTGTGTAACATTCACAGAACAACTTCTGATCTGTCATTTAACCCAATCGGGCCCGTAGAATTTAATTTAGCTATCCACCTTGCTTCCCTAATGAGAAGCTGCCTGTGTCTATTACCTCCCCTTCTGGACTGATTAACTCTTTCAAGGGCTGCAAAACGCAATACTTTCGGATTGCCAGTGTGAACAGTCTTTACATGATCGATTAATCTCGTGGCTCCTATACCACTGGTTATGGATTTAACATGTTCGCGAATACGGTGGTATAGGGGGCGAATAGTTTTGCCTATATAAAATAGGCCGCATTGGCAAAATATAGTATATACCACGAAATTCGATTGACATGTAAGGATTTGTTTAATGTTGACTGTTTCACCTCCCAATTTTATTTCTTTTGATTTACTGTTTAAAGGACAAAATGGGCAATTGCCGCATGGATAATTCCCTACTGGGATAGACGCAGATAACCAATTTTTCTTTGCCTGACTTTTTTTATTACTTTTAATCTTTAAATAATTATGGATTGTTTTATTTCTTTTGTAGGTAATTATGGGTTTACTTTTTGTGGAATCTTTTAATTCATTATCATGTTGGAGTATATACCAATTTTGATGTATGGCTCGTCTAACAGCTGAATTCATAGGGGTATTATTAAATGCAAATATGAATCGGTCATGGTTATGTCTTTTATTTTTCATTTTGACTTTTGGTTTGAGCAAGTCGACACGGGAGACCAGCTCAGCTCTCTGTTTAGCTTCTTCAAGAATATGTTGAGGGTATCCCCTCCTTCTCAGTCTTTTACATAAATCCTCTACCTGTTCTTGATAAATATTATAGTCATTATTGATACGTTTTAATCTAATTATTTGACTATAAGGTATACTATCTCTAGTCTGTGGAGGATGTGATGACTTGTAATGCAATAGGGAGTTCCTGGATATTGATTTTCTATAACCAGATGTAACAATTTCATTGTTAATAATGTTCAATTGGACATCCAAGAATTCCAATGTTTTGTTGCCAAACTGATATGTAAAAGCCATGTTAACTGTATTGGCTTGATTAAGGTACTCAACAAAACACTGGAATTCATTTTCATCGCCGCTCCATATTACAAACACGTCGTCAACGAATCTCCAGATCGCTTTGACGTGTGTAATATAGGGGTTATCAGGGGAAAATATGTAATTTCTTTCAAATATGGCAAGGAATATATTAGCGAAACTGCAAGAGATGGGTGTCCCCATAGCAGTTCCGCTAATTTGTCTATACCATTGATCGTTATATTGAAATGCATTATTTGATAGAATTAAGTGGACGGCTTCTGTGACAAATTCTATGAATTCTTTAGATTTGTTTGTGCTTGATAAAAATTCTCCCATTGCTTGAGTTCCAGCAGACCCCAGAATTCGAGTGAACAAACTTTCCACATCAATGGAGGCAAATTTATAATCATTGTGCCATTCAAATTGATTCAATGCTGAGATTAAATCTCCAGTGTCTCGGAGATATGTGGGGATAAACTTCAGAAGGGGAGAAACCAACCACTCGATATAACTAGATAAATATTCTGTTGGTGCCCCTATACCCACTACTATGAGGCGTCCTGGTGGTGGGTTTCTCCCCTTGTGGAGTTTAGGGAGAATGTACCAATAAGGTTTTATTGGATCAGTTGGAAGTAATTTTTCTGCTAACTTAGTTGTTAGAATGCCTTTCTCAGTAGATCTACTCTCAATTTGTTCATTACTCTGGTCATTGGATCATATGAAAGCTTTTCATAAATTCTAGTATCATTTAATTGAGCAAGAGCTTCATTTTCGTAGTCTGATCGGTTCCATATAACAATTGCACCGCCCTTATCCGCCTTGGAGACCACAATATCACTGTGGGCTCCAAGCCAATCAAGGGCTTTTTTCTCTTCTATTGTAACATTTAGTTTAGCTTTGGGATAAAAAATTGCTTTAACATCTCTACATACAGCTTTTTGGAACAGATCAAGACTACTTCCAGGGACTATCTGGGGGTTAAACCTGGAGGGGTTACCTCCTCCAAATTCCTCCCTTTCTTCATTCATGTCTGGCATGATTTGCTCTTCCCCTGTTAAAGAAATCAGCATATTGATATTCTCATAATCTACATCAGTGCAATCCTAAATAGGTCTAAATCCTAAGGGGCCAATCATACACTTTGTTTCGCCTTCTCTTCGTGATGATTCATTTTTATTTGATTTTATAGCTGATGTGAAAAACTTTTTTAAATTCATTTTGCGCAGTCCTCGTAGAAAGTCCTCCTCAAACAAATGGTACTGGAAATCCTCATGAAGTCCAAAATGTAATCCTTTATTCAGGACAGAAATGCAAGGTTCACTCAATTCTACATTGGTCAGATTAGCTATGAGCGATTCATCTGTCACTGTCTCCATGTTACCGTCTTCTTCCTCTTGTATCCTTGTGTTAGATTTTTTCCTCCTGCCGCCCCGTCTGGTTTTCCTCCTAAAGGGACTTGAGATCCATATTGAGGTGTATTAATTGTGATGTCACGTGTTCCCTCATCAGAGGTTGTAGAGTCCGATTCAGTGGTTAAATAATCCGTTTTATTGTATTTCTTCTGCGTTTTTCTTGTATTCTTGCATCCTATGTTTCTCTGTTGCGTTTTTTGTTTTTGCCATGTGAAAATATGGTTACTGTCAAAGTCGCGTTTATCCCGCAGAAATGTATCACGTTTTGATTCTCTTAGAGTGATTTGCAGAGTTGTGAGTTTTCTCTCCAAATTTTGCATATACTGGGTGAATTTATTCTCATTCAACCTTGTACGCAACTCCACTTTTGCTTTAGATAATTCTGATGCGATTTTTTCATATTCTGCAGTGTTTTTTTCAATTACCAATTGTTGTAAATTAATGGAATGCTGAAGATAGCAAGCATCCCATTTCTTTACAAAGTCCAAATCATCAATAAATTGGGAAGGATTTTTATATGCACGTAATCCCTTTGGGGTGCGCAAATTGTCAGCATAGGTTTTCAATGAGTTGATGGTCCAGAAGGTTCTCATTTCTCTTTCTGCTAGGGAACTCACTTTAAATTCAAGAGCTTTAGTGCTCAATACTTGGAGTTCATCCAAAGATTCAAATGTCTGGAAGAACCCCCCCACATCCACTCTCCCATCACTGATAGCTGTTGGTATTGTTTGGGCAGAAATATCCATGTCCATTTTGCAGAATGGTTATGGAGGACTCCTTTTTTAGTGTGCTCTAAGGAATAATAGCAACAAGTCCAATTTGCAACATGAGAGCTAGATGCAAGCTATGGGAGAATTTTATCAAGCACAAACAAATCTAAATAATTCATAGAATTTGTCACAGAAGCCGTCCATTTAATTCTATCAAATAATGTATTTCAATATAACGATCAATGGTATAGACAAATTAGCGGAACTGCTATGTGGACACCCATCTCTTGCAGTTTCGCTAATATATTCCTTGCCATATTTGAAAGAAATTACATATTTTATTACATATTACACACTAGTGGCCTGAAGAAGTGCGATCTCGCGCGAACACAGTCCGTTTGCCCAACCCCCCACGCCAATCCTCTCTCCCGCACTGTGTTTGTTACCTGCTCCAACATTGAATAAAGTCTGAAGATTTTGCAAGCTTCTACTGGGTGAGTGCTCCGATTTATTCTTCTGTACACACTATTGCCTATGTTGTATATCAGTCCGTGTAGCACCACCCATAGCTTTACACAAGGAGTTCAGGATATCAACAGCTGCTGCAGTGGGCATTTAAATTAAGGAACTCCAGTGGTGCCAAGGTTCTTTCCCTCTCTCATGTTGCATAGTAGAATGATGTGCTTTACCAAAAAGCTCTATCTTGGTCTCATCTGTCCACAAGACAAAATGATTGGCACCCTTTCAAAATTGTGGAAAAATAAGATTGTTTTAAGCATGTGATTCTCCGTTAAACTCACCTGGGGCAAGTAACAGGTGTGGGCAATATAAAAATCACACCTGAAAGCAGATGAAAAGGAGACAAGTTCACTTAGTCTTTGCATTCTGTGTCTGTGTGCCACACTAAGCATGGACAACAGAAAGAGGAGAAGAGAACTGTCTGAGAACCAAAATTGTGGAAAAATATCAACAATCTCAAGGTTTCAAGTCCATCTCCAGAGATCTAGATTTGCCTTTGTCCACAGTGTGCAACATTATCAAGAAGTTTGCAACCCATGGCACTGTAGTTAATCTCCCTGGGTGTGGACGAAAGAGAAAAATTGATGAAAGGTGTCAACGCAGGATAGTCCGGATGGTGGATAAGCAGCCCCAAACAAGTTCCAAAGATATTCAATCTGTCCTGCAGGCTCAGGGAGCATCAGTGTCAGCACAAACTATCCGTCGACATTTAAATTAAATGAATCCCTATGGCAGGAGACCCAGGAGGACCCCACTGCTGACACAGAGACATAAAAAGCAAGACTATATTTTGCCAAAATGAACTTGAGTAATCCAAAATCCTTTTGGAAAAACATCTTGTGGACATACAAGACCAAGTTAGAGCTTTTTGGTAAAGCACATCATTCTACTGTTTACCGAAAACGGAATCAGGCCTACAAAGAAAAGAACACAGTACCTACAGTGAAATATGGTGGAAGTTAAATTATGTTTTGAGGTTGTTTTGCTGCCTCTGGCACTGGGTGCCTTGAATGTGTGCAAGGCATCATGAAATCTGAGGATTACCAGCGGATTTTGGGTCGCACTGTACAGCCCAGTGTCAGAAAGCTGGGTTTGTGTCCGAGATCTTGGGTCTTCCAGCAGGACAATGACCCAAAACATAAGTCAAAAAACACCTAGAAATGGATGGCAACAAAGTGCTGGAGAGTTCTGAAGTGGCCAGGAATGAGTCCAGATCTAAATCCCATTGAACACCTGGGGAGAGATCTTAAAATTGATGCTGGGAAAAGGCGCCAAAAGGCCAACATTCCAGCTGAGAGGTGTAAGAAGCTTATTGATGGTTATAGGAAGAGACTGATTTCAGTTATTTTTTCCAAAGGGTGTGCAACCAAATATTAAGGGTGCCAATAATTTATTCCAGCCCATTTTTAGAGTTCGGTGTGACATAGTGTCCAATTAGCTTTTTTTTCTCCCTTTTTAGGTTTAGTTCCAATACACACAAAGGGAATAGACATGTATATAGCAAAACATGCGTTACTGCAATCCTTTTCTTGAAAATTTCAGGGGTACCAATATTTACGGCCATGACTGTATATTACTTATCTACTTATTTTTCTTTAATCTTCACTTTTTCCTATTTTTGGATGACATTTTGGTGGCTTTATAACCAATTACCAGATTTCATAGAGTTTTGGTCTCAAAATACAATGGTTTCAACATACAATGGTCATCCTGGAACCAATTAATATTGTCCATTTTAGGAATTGTCCAGAGCAGCATATGTTTGCTATGGGGATTTTCCCCTACTCTGGATAGTTCTTAAAATGGACAGAGATATCAGCAGAGAGCACTGTGGTCATGATGTCAGCAGAGAGCTCTGTTTTACAAAAAGAAAACCATTTCCTCTGTAGTATTCAGCAGCTAATAAGTACTGGAAGGATCAAGATTTTTTAATAGAAGTCATTTACAAATCTGTTTATCTTTCTGGCACCAGTTGATTAAGAAAATAAAAAGTTTTCCATGGGAGTACCCCTTTAAACGGGGGAGGCTCTCTGTGGTAGATTTTTGGCTGGAGATTCCTGGGACCCCCGTAATCTCCTGTACTACGCTCCCACTCTCCTTGTGCATAAAGCAGGGGTCTACACAGTTGACATGTCTCTATGACAGTGTTTCCCAACCAGGGTGCCTCCAGCTGTTGCAAAACTACAATTTCCAGCATGCCCGGACAGCCAAAGACTGTGTGTACATACCGCTACCCCTTACTTCTTGCTCGACCCATTAACCGTATAACCTTAAAATAACCACACGGACAACTGATATCTTTTAGTGGACGTGGGGGTTGGCAACAGCTTTATTCCTTTAACCTCTTAACCAGAAATAACTTTGCAGCCAGCCGCCGGCCTAAGCCGATGGGCATAAAAGCCTTCCACCTTTCCTTATCTGATCTTTTATTTCCTGTACCGCCAGCTGTGACTTCACAAAACGCAAAAATACAAAAGCAGACAGATAAATTCTCCTATTCACAAAGTACAAACAACGTCTCTCAAATTTTTTTTTTTTTTTAATATATGTCTATAATTCTTTTTTTTATATAACATGGGGTTACAAATAACCATCGTAGCCAACCATCATCAACCATAAAAAGGGGGCGGGAGGGCGGGGCTTTCTCCCTGGCGCTGAAACAGGTAAGAGGAAGTGGGAATCCCCTCCTTAAATACCCAGCTAGCCCACCCTCTCTGGCCACCTAACACCAACAATGCTCCCTATTGGCTATGTAACTCTGACCTATAGGGAACCATAAATATATCGAAGCACACGTAATGGGGCTCACCTTAACCCCTGCCTTACTCCTTACCACCAACTACACAGTCTGTGGCACCTAGCCCTAGGCGGGCCGGTGCCCACCAGGCTGTCCGGGCATGCTGGGAGTTGTAGTTTTGCAACAGCTGGAGGCACCCTGGTTGGGAAATACTGCTCTATGACATTGCCAATAATGATTGGTCAGTGGGGAGATTAGGAAAAGCAGCTCCCAGACATCTGATGGCGGTTTATTTCTTGGGAGAATTAAATGATGTTTTTGGGTGTTCTCCTTATTTCTTGGGGAGATTATATGCTGATTATACTGACACTCAGAGGCCACGTGTCCTGCAATGAATGGAGCAGTTGCCTATAGCAACCGATCATCTGGTAACAGGTCTCTGGAAATTGAAAGCAGTACTATGATTGATTGCTAAGGGCCAGGTTCTCCTCGTAGTTCTTCCTCTATGTTCTATCCCCACAGTCAGTGACACTTCCCTGTATGTGATGTAGGGGGCGGGCGGCAGCTCCTACACTTCCGGTAGTGAGCAGGATTTCCGGGCTGTGAGGAGCAGTGCGGAGGTCATAGCGCTGTGCAGGACTCTCCAGGCTGATGGTTGTTATTCTTGGCCATGGACGTCAACTCTCCGCAGGCAAATCTCACTGAGCAGCGGCCGCCACCTCAGGCGGGGATGCAGGTACCGCGCTGTGTGCCCGGAGGAGCTATACAGGGCTCACTGCGGTTATTGGTGCCGCATAGTGCCAGTGTCCTGCCAGGAGAGAGGGCTCCATGTACAGGGCATAGGCGGGCACAGTGACGGGGTTCCCATAGGGTACTGTGCTCTAGATTGGGGGAATGGAGAAAAAATAACCTTACCTGGACCATAACTCTATGGAAGGTCCCGGACCGTCACTGTATGGAAGGTCCCGGACCGTCACTGTATGGAAGGTCCCGGACCGTCACTGTATGGAAGGTCCCGGACCGTCACTGTATGGAAGGTCCCGGACCGTCACTGTATGGAAGGTCCCGGACCGTCACTGTATGGAAGGTCCCGGACCGTCACTGTATGGAAGGTCCCGGACCGTCACTGTATGGAAGGTCCCGGACCGTCACTGTATGGAAGGTCCCGGACCGTCACTGTATGGAAGGTCCCGGACCGTCACTGTATGGAAGGTCCCGGACCGTCACTGTATGGAAGGTCCCGGACCGTCACTGTATGGAAGGTCCCGGACCGTCACTGTATGGAAGGTCCCGGACCGTCACTGTATGGAAGGTCCCGGACCGTCACTGTATGGAAGGTCCCGGACCGTCACTGTATGGAAGGTCCCGGACCGTCACTGTATGGAAGGTCCCGGACCGTCACTGTATGGAAGGTCCCGGACCGTCACTGTATGGAAGGTCCCGGACCGTCACTGTATGGAAGGTCCCGGACCGTCACTGTATGGAAGGTCCCGGACCGTCACTGTATGGAAGGTCCCGGACCGTCACTGTATGGAAGGTCCCGGACCGTCACTGTATGGAAGGTCCCGGACCGTCACTGTATGGAAGGTCCCGGACCGTCACTGTATGGAAGGTCCCGGACCGTCACTGTATGGAAGGTCCCGGACCGTCACTGTATGGAAGGTCCCGGACCGTCACTGTATGGAAGGTCCCGGACCGTCACTGTATGGAAGGTCCCGGACCGTCACTGTATGGAAGGTCCCGGACCGTCACTGTATGGAAGGTCCCGGACCGTCACTGTATGGAAGGTCCCGGACCGTCACTGTATGGAAGGTCCCGGACCGTCACTGTATGGAAGGTCCCGGACCGTCACTGTATGGAAGGTCCCGGACCGTCACTGTATGGAAGGTCCCGGACCGTCACTGTATGGAAGGTCCCGGACCGTCACTGTATGGAAGGTCCCGGACCGTCACTGTATGGAAGGTCCCGGACCGTCACTGTATGGAAGGTCCCGGACCGTCACTGTATGGAAGGTCCCGGACCGTCACTGTATGGAAGGTCCCGGACCGTCACTGTATGGAAGGTCCCGGACCGTCACTGTATGGAAGGTCCCGGACCGTCACTGTATGGAAGGTCCCGGACCGTCACTGTATGGAAGGTCCCGGACCGTCACTGTATGGAAGGTCCCGGACCGTCACTGTATGGAAGGTCCCGGACCGTCACTGTATGGAAGGTCCCCGACCGTCACTGTATGGAAGGTCCCCGACCGTCACTGTATGGAAGGTCCCCGACCGTCACTGTATGGAAGGTCCCCGACCGTCACTGTATGGAAGGTCCCCGACCGTCACTGTATGGAAGGTCCCCGACCGTCACTGTATGGAAGGTCCCCGACCGTCACTGTATGGAAGGTCCCCGACCGTCACTGTATGGAAGGTCCCCGACCGTCACTGTATGGAAGGTCCCCGACCGTCACTGTATGGAAGGTCCCCGACCGTCACTGTATGGAAGGTCCCCGACCGTCACTGTATGGAAGGTCCCCGACCGTCACTGTATGGAAGGTCCCCGACCGTCACTGTATGGAAGGTCCCCGACCGTCACTGTATGGAAGGTCCCCGACCGTCACTGTATGGAAGGTCCCCGACCGTCACTGTATGGAAGGTCCCCGACCGTCACTGTATGGAAGGTCCCCGACCGTCACTGTATGGAAGGTCCCCGACCGTCACTGTATGGAAGGTCCCCGACCGTCACTGTATGGAAGGTCCCCGACCGTCACTGTATGGAAGGTCCCCGACCGTCACTGTATGGAAGGTCCCCGACCGTCACTGTATGGAAGGTCCCCGACCGTCACTGTATGGAAGGTCCCCGACCGTCACTGTATGGAAGGTCCCCGACCGTCACTGTATGGAAGGTCCCCGACCGTCACTGTATGGAAGGTCCCCGACCGTCACTGTATGGAAGGTCCCCGACCGTCACTGTATGGAAGGTCCCCGACCGTCACTGTATGGAAGGTCCCCGACCGTCACTGTATGGAAGGTCCCCGACCGTCACTGTATGGAAGGTCCCCGACCGTCACTGTATGGAAGGTCCCCGACCGTCACTGTATGGAAGGTCCCCGACCGTCACTGTATGGAAGGTCCCCGACCGTCACTGTATGGAAGGTCCCCGACCGTCACTGTATGGAAGGTCCCCGACCGTCACTGTATGGAAGGTCCCCGACCGTCACTGTATGGAAGGTCCCCGACCGTCACTGTATGGAAGGTCCCCGACCGTCACTGTATGGAAGGTCCCCGACCGTCACTGTATGGAAGGTCCCCGACCGTCACTGTATGGAAGGTCCCCGACCGTCACTGTATGGAAGGTCCCCGACCGTCACTGTATGGAAGGTCCCCGACCGTCACTGTATGGAAGGTCCCCGACCGTCACTGTATGGAAGGTCCCCGACCGTCACTGTATGGAAGGTCCCCGACAGTCACTGTATGGAAGGTCCCCGACCGTCACTGTATGGAAGGTCCCCGACCGTCACTGTATGGAAGGTCTAACAAGAAGAAATCTCCAGCGCAGTATATGGAGCTCTTTATTATGATCAATGAATACACATAGGAGCAATCGCCAACGTGTTTTGAATCAGGTGGGATCCTTAAAGGGGTACTCCGTCCCGGAGTTGTGATTCACGATACTCCGGCCCCGTGGTCGCCACCAGGCTGTTTGTGAGCTGGCACAGCGGCGTGCAGCTCAAACAGGTGGGTAGCGAATACAAGATTGTGGGGTTCCCCAGGGGGGAACCCTGCGGTGAGACATCTTATCCCCTATCCTTTGGGTAGGGGATAAGATGTCTCAGGGCTGGAGTACCCCTTTAATCATGCCATGATTAAGGATCCCACCTGATCTAAAATGCATTGGTGACTGCCCCTATGTGCATCCATTGATCATAATAAAGAGCTCCTGATTTTACTCCATATACTGCGCTGGAGACACTGCCGGCAAGTCCGGGCGCAGCTGATTGGTGTTAGCAGTGGTGAGCTGTCAGTCATACTGCGTTATATTGACCTCCTCTCAGGTTCCAACCAGAGAACCCCCCCCCCCTCCCCAAATGTTCTGACCAGCAGAACCCCCCCAAATGTCCTGACCAGCAGAGCCCATGTCCCCCCCACTCACAATGTCCGGACCAGCACCCCCCCCCCCCCCCCAATGTCCGGACCAGCAAGGACCCCCCCAATGTCCGGACCTGCAAGGACCCCCCCCCACCCAATGTCTGGACCAGCAAGGACCCCCCCCAATGTCCGGACCAGCAAGGATCCCCAACATCCTGACCAGCAGACCCCCCAATGTTTTTATCAGCATTGCTGCAATGCTACCATCTCCTGCATGGCTGTGCAGATGGGCACTGTACAATCTGAAGTCACAACCTGCAAAAAAAAGTGACTGACCCCCACCAGTGTTGCAGACATGACCTAGAAGATGCTATGGTACCCCTGTATAGGTGCTCTAAACAACATGCTCAGAATGTTGTGTTTCTGGAGGCAAAATCAGCTGACCTATATATTGGGCTCTGTGCTAATAATAGACATGTTATTGGTCTGCCAGAGCACACTACTGAATACATGGAGACCTGGCTGGAAGATCGGTTTATCTGACTGTTACTCTATATCAGGTCTCTACGTACCTCTTGCCACCGGGTGCACCACCATGACCCATAAACTGTTTCCGTTGCCTCACTCAGACTACCATCCCCAGGATCCTTTCTTTCAAGGTGGGAGGTGACATATTTCCCTCCCACACATGGGTTGCCCCACCCATTGCAGCATAGACGAGCTGTGGATCTGTGTGATGATGAATGCAGGCACATGGACGGCAGTAATGTCAAGGAGCCAAGCCTCTTTATATCCCTCCTTCTAAGGCTGCCTTCTGGTCGGCCCTGTTTTGCACTGTATCCCGTTTAGTGACCAGACTGTGGTATACTACAGTTTTAAGTCTGGTCACAAAACCAGATATGGGGCAGAAATTAGCTGACTCATTCGGTGGCTCACTTTAGTGAATGAGATTCGGCGCCGACCCGGCTGAGTCTCCTCCTCCTTTAACACTTGCTGCACTTCTTAAATGTATGCATGAGGTGGGTTACACAGATTACAATCCAGCTGGCAAACAGTTCTGTTATTCCAGAACACATGGTTCCCTTTCCCATATTGGGCATCACTACCATGCAGTGGGCAATGCTATCATGTTGGGGTATATGACCAGGGTCCAATATTTAGCAAGGAGCCTTAGGGACCACTCTCCTTTTAGAAGTGCAGCTTGGACTAGTTTCTGCACAGACAATGGCACTCACCACTCAGGAACTGCTTTTATTGGAGTAGTCGCGGCATAGCAGGTACAGGCAGGTCAAGCGGTGTGGAAGCGGGGGCAACTGGTTGACCCCGCTTCCACACCGCTTGACCTGCCTGTACCTGCTATGCTGCGATGACTCCAATAAGAGCAGTTCCTGAATGGTGAGTGCCATTGTCTGTGCTCTTTGTGTTTGGATTGCCCTTGTCTTCCATACACTGAGCACCACCGCATCAGAATTTTTCTAAGGCTGGGTCCACACTACGTTTTGTCCCATACGGGAGCGCATACGGCAGGAGGGAGCTAAAACCTCGCGCTCCCGTATGTGACCGTATGCGCTCCCGTATGTCATTCACTTCAATGAGCCGACCGGAGTGAAACGTTCGGTCCGGTCGGCTCATTTTTGCGCCGTATGCGCTTTTACAACCGGACCTAAAACCGTGGTCAAATCTTTTGTTTTATGAAAAATTGTGAAAACACAAAAGAAAAAGCTATCTGATTTAAAACCTATTTATATACACATGTGACTAGCCCTAAATGTTAACTCCGTATTACGGTCAAAATGCAAAATATGCTTTTGTGAAAGTGGCCTTAGGCAACCAGAGACCCAGTCACCCAGCCATGTCATTCATTTCCCTCCAGTGTTGGCAGCTTTGTCTGGAAGCAATAACATATATTACAGAGTTTGTCAATAAATTTAGTTTTTATTTTCCTATATTTTTTTTTATTGACTTTTATATCTTTTCACAGAGGGGTTATATTCCCACTGAAGAGGAGGCGAGAGTCTTACGAGAATGTAATTCTGAGAGCTTTTGGTACAGATGTAAGTAGTGCCAAAACAAAGGATTCCGAGGATTCTCTTGGGTCTAATGTTAAAGGGTTACTCCACTGCTCAGCCTTTGGAACAAACTGTTCCGAACGCTAGAGCCGGTGTTGGGAGCATGTGATGTCATAGCCCCGCCCCCTCATGATGTCACACCTTGTCCCCTCAATGCAAGTCTATGGGAGGGGGCATGACAGCCATCACGCCCTCTTCCATAGGCTTTTATTGACGTCATGAGGGGGCAGGGCTATGACGTCATTAGCTCCCGGCTCCAGTGTTCGGAACAGTTTGTTCCAAAGGCTGAGCAGCGGAGTACCCCATTAAGACCTCAACTGATTGCTAGAAATAGTGTAAAGAAGTGTGTGTGGTGGATCGCTGTGTCTCCCTGCTCTATGCTCTCTGTGGTTGAGCCCTGAGTCGGCTCCATAGTTACGTTGTGAGGCTGTCTCAGTCAGAGAGAACACTCATCGCAGTCTTCTCCCAGCATGTTATAGTGATCGATCGGGGTCTAACAAGAAGATCCCAAACAACTGAACTTTTGACAAATGTTTGAAAACTCAGTGACCCTTTAAATACTTTCCTGTCATGTGTTTGTGTTCTTTTTACTTGATATACATTGGAGTAGTTTGCAGATAATGGTGAAGGCCTCAACAGCATGTTCCTGCCTGCTCAAAGGAATAATGCTGACATCGGAAAGGGTAGTGTTTGCCCATATGGGGAAGTGCTAGTCTAAAGCCACAATTGCTCTGGCAGCTTCATACCCATCCTGTTAAAGGGGTATTCCGGCCCTAAGACATCTTATCCCCTATCCGAAGGATAGGGTATAAGATGTCTGACCGCGGGGGTCCCGCCGCTGGGGACCCCTGCAATCTTGCATTCGGTACCCACCTCTTTGAGCTGCACCCCGTGCTGGCAGCTCACAAACTACCAAGTGCCAACCACGGGGCCCGAGTATCGTGACGTCAGGACTCCGTCCCCGTGTGAAGTCACGCCACCCCCCCGGCTTTGCAAGTCTATGACGGCCATCACGCCCCCTCCCATAGACTTGCATAGCGGGGGGGGTGACGTCACATGGGGCAGAGACGGGATGTCACGATACTCCGGCCCCGTGGTCGGCACCCCGCAGTTTGTGAGCTGGCAGTGCGGCATGCAGCTCAAAGAGGTGGGTGCGGAATGCAAGATTGCAGGGGTCACTGTGAATCTGAAGTAAAGTCCGCATGTGTAGCAAGTAGAGATGAGCGAACTTACAGTAAATTCGATTCGCCACGAACTTCTCGGCTCGGCGGTTGCTGACTTTTCCGGCATAAATTAGTTCAGCTTTCCGGTGCTCCGGTGGGCTGGAAAAGGTGGATACAGTCCTAGGAAAGAGTCTCCTAGGACTGTATCCACCTTTTCCAGCCCACGGGAGCACCTGAAAGCTGAACTAATTTATGCAGGATAAGTCATCAACTGCCGAGCCGAGAAGTTTGTGATGAATCGAATTTACTGTAAGTTTGCTCATCTCTAGTAGCAAGCAGATTTTCTGGCCGATTTAACCTGTAGGATGGGGTGAAATTCAGATGATACTGCAGGGAAGTTTTTATGTTGGAAAAAATCTGCAGCATGTGAATATTTGTAAAATCCTACCAACACACTTGGTCTTGTAATATGCTGCTGATTTTTCATACAGAAATACGCTGGTAAAATCCACAGCATTTCCGCTACTTATGAATTTACCCTTAAAGTAGACTGTGTGTGTAATTTTTAATCTTCTGTATTTTCAGCTGTCCCCTTCTCCATTATAAGCATGCTAGCTACACAGACCCTCATCCACAGAGGTAAGCCCCTGGTAACATAGACTACTAACAATTCAGCCGTATATGAATATTTTCTTTTTGAAATACAGCCCTATAACAGGCCAATTACAAGGCTTGACCAATATGTGGGGAGGGCTGAACGATGGCTGGATCCTTTTATTGGTTGCATATTCCCTATTACATGGGGAGATGTGCAACCAGAAAAAGGTCGAGGAACAAGCATGTTGTACTGATAACTTAGCGCAAGGCTATGTTCACATGGAGGAATGTCCGCACCCAAAATCTCCATGCAGACTTTCCCCTGACAACGTAGAACTGGCAGAACATGCCGACACTAGGACTACTTGGAAATTCACTGTCTCATAGACGGCAATGCATTTCCGTGTGCAGTTCGCAGAAAGAATAGACATGCCAATGGGATTCTGCTGCTACGGAATCTCTCCATCGTGTCAACATAGCCTAAAAGAATCCTTGAGGATGCAGATTTCCACAACACATCCTTCACGTCTGTACCATTATAGCTGCTTTTTTTGATTGGGAAAAATATGCCAGTAGGTCAATATGTAGTAGTGACTACCTAAAAGTTGTTTTATATGAAAAGGTCACTAATCTTACTCGCAAATCTAATTGTTTTGGGGTAAATGGGGATATACAGTTGAATACACTGCCATTGATAACCTATGTTTTTTTTTTTACATTATTGCAGGGGTACTTTCAAAATCAAGCAGATTTGGTCCTTTCCCTAAACTAGCTTGTAAGTAGATTTATTTTTATATTTTTATTGCTGGTATAGGGAATAAACTATTGGACCAGATAGCTTTATCATTGACTGACGTGTATTTTCTATAGCAGTGGTATTCAACCTGCAGACCTCCATATGTTGCAAAACTACAACTCCCAGCATGCCCAGACAGCCAACATCTGGAGGTCCGCAGGTTGAAGACCACTGTCCTATAGGTTATATGCATATAGCTATTATTAGAATACATTGGACCATATGAGGCTGTAATCAGACTGAGGTAACATGTGACATCTATAGCACCTTTTTTTTCAAACATCAAAAGGTTAAAGAGGTTATCCAGGAAAATAAACTTTTTTTTTATTTGTCAACTGGCTCCAGAAAGTTAAACAGATTTTGTAAATTACTTCTATTAAAAAATCTTAATCCTTTCAGTATTTATGAGCTTCTGAAGTTAAGGTTGTTCTTTTCTGTCTAAGTGCTCTCTGATGACGCGTGTCTCGGGAACCGCCCAGTTTAGAAGCAAATCCCCATAGCAAACCTCTTCTAAACTGGGCGGTTGCCGAGACACGTGTCATCAGAGAGCACTTAGACACCACTTTCCTGTTTTATTCCTCTTCGGATTTTTTCTGTGAAAATCTGCTTTTAAGATCTGCAGCATTTCTGCCACATCTAAGTTGAGCATAAGAGCCGGCAGCTAATAAACGTGTATGGCCACCTCTAGACTGGTTTCGCAATAGCTTAATACGGACACATTTTCATATCCATATGCCAACAGTGGATCTAATCTCCCGAAATTACCCATGATCATGCAGGGACTTGTTAGACGTCATAATACAGAGGCAAAAATACATCCCTATTGTGGAACTGTGACCTGAGCCTTACTAGGAGACCGAAAATGGGCAGTGGTTAGGAAGTCGGAGTTAATGTATTACATAGATCCAATTACTTGTGTGTATTATTTATCTCTATTGTTTTATTATTATTATTGTTATTATTGATTTTTTTTTTTTATTGTCTGGAAGTTGCTGCTGCCTTTGGATACATAGCTGGAAAGGTTACATACATTAAACAGTGCAGGGAGAAATTTCTGAAATTACACAACTCCCCAATGGCTGAGATGATTCGACAAGGACCAAGGCGTCAACCACAGTGAGTTAATTTCTTCTGTTCTGCCAGAGTAAATCTATAAAAGAAAATGAACTAAAATATATTTAAAAAAAAAAGTTAATGACTTGTTGAATCTTCAATACTAAGGTTTGGTTTAGCACAGAGAAATTTTAGCTCCTGTAGAATTTATGTATTCTAGCTTCTGTGTTATGCACGTATTGTAACCCCTGCAAATCGGGAGAGGATAGGACCCCTGTATCTAAAATTAAATAACCCCTTCATGGCACATCTTGTATACTTACATCATGCTCAGGGACAATGAAGTGAGCTCAGGATCTAATCTCTCTTAACCCCTTAACGACGGACGTAAATGTACGTCCAGGTGATGCGGTACTTAACGCACCAGGACGTACATTTACATCCTAAGCATAACCGCGGGCATCGGAGCGATGCCCGGATCATGCGCGGCAGGTCCCGGCTGTTGATCGAGCCAGGGACCCGCCGGCAATGGCGGACACCCGCGATCCCTCAATGCCCCTCAGATGCCGTGATCAATACAGATCACGGCATCTGCAGCATCGCGGTCTCTTAAATGGATTATCGCATCGCCCGCAGCGCTGCCGCGGCGATCCGATCATCCTGCGCGGCAGCCGGAGGTCCCCTCACCTGCCTCCGCTGTCTTCCGGGAGTCTTCTGCTCTGAACTGCCTTCCCGCAGACCAGAGCAGAAGATGACTGATAACCCTGATCAGTGCTGTGTCCTATACATAGCACTGAACAGGATTAGCAATCGAATGATTGCTATAAATAGTCCCCTATGGGGACTATTAAAGTTTAAAAATAAAAGTAAAAAAATAAAGTAGAAAAAATGTGAAAAACCCCCTCCCCCAATAAAACGTAAATTGTCACATTTTCCCTATTTCACCCCCAAAAAGTGTATAAAAAAAATATTTTATATACATATCTGGTATCGCCGCGTGCGTAAATATCTGAACTATTAAAATAAAATGTTAATTATACCGTACAGTGAACGGTGTGAACGTCAAAAAAAAAAGTCAAAAATAACTGCTTTTTTATAACATTTTATTCCCCAAAAAATTTATAAAAAAATGTATTAAAAGTTTTATATAAGAAAATATGATATCAATGAAAAGTACAGATCACAGCGCAAAAAATTAGCCCTCATTCCGCCGCTTATACAGAAAAATGAAAAAGTTATAGGTCTTCAAAATAGGGGGATTTTAAACGCACTAATTTGGTTAAAAAGTTTGTGATATTTTTTTTTTTAAGCGCAACAGTAATAGAAAAGTATGTTATCATGGGTATCATTTTAATCGGATTGACCCAAAGAATAAATAATACGTCATTTTTACCGTAAATTGTGCCGCGTGAAAACGAAACCTTCCAAAATTTGCTAAATTGCGGTTTTCTTTTTAATTTCCCCACACAAATAGTATTTTTTGGGTTGCACCATACATTTTATGGTAAAGTGAGTGATGGCATTACAACGGACAACTGGTCGCGCAAAAAACAAGCCCTCATAATAGTCTGTGGATGAAAATATAAAAGAGTTATGATTTTTTGAAGGCGAGGAGGAGAAAACGAAAACGTAAAAATAAAATTGTCTGCGTCCTTAAGGCCCAAATGGGCTGCGTCCTTAAGTGGTTAAAGGGAAACTAACTGGCTGTTCTCCCTCACTATAACCCTATAACTTGGTTATAGTGTAGGTAAGGCCCCTTTCACACTGCCGGTATGCGCCATCAAAATACGGCCGGCAAACTCTTATTATTTTTTTTTTTTTTTTTTTCAGTTCAATGGCCATAATTTTGACAGGTCATAATGGCCAGTAACGGATACCGATGGACCCCATTATAGTCAATGGGATCTGTCTGGTGCTGTTATTTTCTGAGAGAAAAGGACGTTTCAAGCTCCGGCTTTTCTTGACTAATCTTGACTGATGCAACCAAAAATCAGCAATTTTGGACTTTTTTTCTTCTTCTATGTTTACACCAGTCACTAATGGGATAATTAAACAATTTATTAGTTTGGAAATTTCTGTGCACAGTAATACCAAATATGTTTTGTTTAGGTATTGTAATTGTACTGACCTACAGAATTAAGATACCAGGTCAATTCTACCTTAAATTTTAACCATAGATTTTATGGTAAAATGAGTGGTATTACAAAATAAAATTGGTCCTGCGTAAATCATGTCCACGTATGGCCTGTAGGAGGCGAATTGAAATGGTTATGGCTTTTAAAATGAATGGAAGAAAAAATAAAAAATGCAAAAATTTATATTGACTGTGTCATGAAAGGGTTTTATTCTTTCATTAGAAACTGGCCTAAATTGTCATGTTGGAGGTGAAATAGATCCCTTCTCCAGGCATACTTGCCAGTTACTTATTTATTATTATTATTTTTTTTTTTTATCTTAGGTAATACAGTACAATGGAAATATGACTTGCAGGGTATAACCTTTCATCCTATCTTTAGTGATCTGTAATTAACTTTTCAGATTTCCCCAGGCTACAGACAATTCTTCCGAATTTTCTGATGCAGATGTCACAGCCCCAGCCCCGCTTCAGACTTTTGCACCAATAGTTGCTGAGCCCCCATCCAGGCACTCCAGCAAGTATGATTCCTCTGCAGCAGAAGTTCCTTTTAGCGCATCTATGAGTGAATCTGCACCCACTGGAATTGGAGACAAGGCTATACAAGGTAAATTGCGTTGTAATATAGGGAATAGAAATACACAAGACAAAATCTGCCGTGAAATCGGAGCAGCGAGTGTGCCTGTATTTTTTGCAGGACTGGGCATGGATTTGAGCACCACCCAAAAAATAAAAAAAAGTGTATTCTTGGAAGTGGACCAGTCTAAAAAATTTTTTTGTTTTGTGTTGCCCAGTCTGTGGCATGCTGTCCATGTGAGTGAGGATTGTCACTGCAGAGGCATGGCTTCATGCAAAGGGGATGTGGCAATACACACACACCAAATTTGCTATAGTTTACACCTGCTACTAGCAAGCATTACTTGTAGTGCAAACCCCCCATCAGCTCTGTGCTGGGGTAGATTTGTCTTCTTATAGCCATGCTCGCCTCCACATGGAAGGGTAGCCTGAGATTTGTCTTCTTAGCCATGCACACCTCCACATGGAAGGACAGCTTGAGATTTGTCTTCTTAGCCATGCACGCCTCCACATGAAAGGGTAGCCTGAGATTTGTCTTCTTAGCCATGCACATCTCCACATGGAAGGGCAGCCTGAGATTTGTCTTCTTAGCCATGCACACCTCCACATGGAAGGGTAGCCTGAGATTTGTCTTCTTATAGCCATGCTCGCCTCCACATGGAAGGATAGCCTGAGATTTGTCTTCTTATAGCCATGCTCGCCTCCACATGGAAGGGTAGCCTGAGATTTGTCTTCTTATAGCCATGCACGCCTCCACATGGAAGGGCAGCCTGAGATTTGTCTTCTTAGCCATGCACACCTCCACATGGAAGGGCAGCCTGAGATTTGTCGTCTTATAGCCATGCACGCCTCCACATGGAAGGGTAGCCTGAGATTTGTCTTCTTATAGCCATGCACGCCTCCACATGGAAGGGCAGCCTGAGATTTGTCTTCTTAGCCATGCACGCCTCCACATGGAAGGGTAGCCTGAGATTTGTCTTCTTATAGCCATGCACGCCTCCACATGGAAGGGCAGCCTGAGATTTGTCTTATAGCCATGCTCGCCTCCACATGGAAGGGTAGCCTGAGATTTGTCTTCTTATAGCCATGCACTCCTCCATGCACTCCTCCACATGGAAGGGCAGCCTGAGATTTGTCTTCTTAGCCATGCACGCCTCCACATGAAAGGGTAGCCTGAGATTTGTCTTCTTAGCCATGCACATCTCCACATGGAAGGGCAGCCTGAGATTTGTCTTCTTAGCCATGCACACCTCCACATGGAAGGGTAGCCTGAGATTTGTCTTCTTATAGCCATGCTCGCCTCCACATGGAAGGATAGCCTGAGATTTGTCTTCTTATAGCCATGCTCGCCTCCACATGGAAGGGTAGCCTGAGATTTGTCTTCTTATAGCCATGCACGCCTCCACGTGGAAGGGCAGCCTGAGATTTGTCTTCTAAGCCATGCACACCTCCACATGGAAGGGCAGCCTGAGATTTGTCGTCTTATAGCCATGCACGCCTCCACATGGAAGGGTAGCCTGAGATTTGTCTTCTTATAGCCATGCACGCCTACACATGGAAGGGCAGCCTGAGATTTGTCTTCTTAGCCATGCACGCCTCCACATGGAAGGGTAGCCTGAGATTTGTCTTCTTATAGCCATGCACGCCTCCACATGGAAGGGCAGCCTGAGATTTGTCTTATAGCCATGCTCGCCTCCACATGGAAGGGTAGCCTGAGATTTGTCTTCTTATAGCCATGCACTCCTCCATGCACTCCTCCACATGGAAGGGCAGCCTGAGATTTGTCTTCTTAGCCATGCACACCTCCACATGGAAGGGTAGCCTGAGATTTGTCTTCTTAGCCATGCACACCTCCACATGGAAGGGTAGCCTGAGATTTGTCTTCTTAGCCATGCACGCCTCCACATGGAAGGGTAGCCTGAGATTTGTCTTCTTAGCCATGCACGCCTCCACATGGAAGGGCAGCCTGAGATTTGTCTTCTTAGCCATGCACACCTCCACATGGAAGGGCAGCCTGAGATTTGTCTTCTTAGCCATGCACACCTCCACATGGAAGGGCAGCCTGAGATTTGTCTTCTTATAGCCATGCACGCCTCCACATGGAAGGGCAGCCTGAGATTTGTCTTCTTATAGCCATGCACGCCTCCACATGGAAGGGTAGCCTGAGATTTGTCTTCTTAGCCATGCACACCTCCACATGGAAGGGTAGCCTGAGATTTGTCTTCTTATAGCCATGCACGCCTCCACATGGAAGGGTAGCCTGAGATTTGTCTTCTTATAGCCATGCTCGCCTCCACATGGAAGGGCAGCCTGAGATTTGTCTTCTTAGCCATGCACACCTCCACATGGAAGGGTAGCCTGAGATTTGTCTTCTTATAGCCATGCACGCCTCCACATGGAAGGGCAGCCTGAGATTTGTCTTCTTATAGCCATGCTCACCTCCACATGGAAGGGTAGCCTGAGATTTGTCTTCTTATAGCCATGCACGCCTCCACATGGAAGGGTAGCCTGAGATTTGTCTTCTTAGCCATGCACACCTCCACATGGAAGGGCAGCCTGAGATTTGTCTTCTTAGCCATGCACACCTCCACATGGAAGGGCAGCCTGAGATTTGTCTTCTTATAGCCATGCACACCTCCACATGGAAGGGCAGCCTGAGATTTGTCGTCTTATAGCCATGCTCGCCTCCACATGGAAGGGCAGCCTGAGATTTGTCTTATAGCCATGCACATCTCCACATGGAAGGGCAGCCTGAGATTTGTCTTCTTATAGCCATGCTCGCCTCCACATGGAAGGGCAGCCTGAGATTTGTCTTCTTATAGCCATGCTCGCCTCCACATGGAAGGGTAGCCTGAGATTTGTCTTCTTATAGCCATGCTCGCCTCCACATGGAAGGGTAGCCTGAGATTTGTCTTCTTATAGCCATGCTCGCCTCCACATGGAAGGGTAGCCTGAGATTTGTCTTCTTATAGCCATGCTCGCCTCCACATGGAAGGGTAGCCTGAGATTTGTCTTCTTAGCCATGCACGCCTCCACATGGAAGGGCAGCCTGAGATTTGTCTTCTTAGCCATGCACGCCTCCACATGGAAGGGCAGCCTGAGATTTGTCTTGTTAGCCATGCACGCCTCCACATGGAGGTTTTTAAACTGATAGTGGATCCTGCATATCACCCTTTTAGAGGCTTTATGCTCAGAAGAGGTGGGTAGAGTGAGCATGTTAGGGTCCCATGCGCAGATAGGCCATCTCTGCATGGTGGAGAGGGAACCTTTTTTTTTTTTTAATCAAGAAGTGCCCAAAGAGCACCATTTTTACTTTAGTGATCAAATATAGAGTGCTGCTGCAACCTTCGTTTTGTGTATTTTGAATTTATCAAGAGATTTTATCCCTTGATAACTACAGTGCGATGCTCCCCAGTAGGGCTGCATGATATGGGGAAAATGTGCGATTGGGATTACGGGCCTAAATATTGCGATTTCGATATGCGATATAATAAATAAATGGTGAAATCCTGCCATTTCATGTAAAATCTCCTCCATTTTACAACTATCCACTCATTTTATGCCCACCGCCCATCTCACATCTCCTCTATTTAATTTCTATCTCCGCCCTGTCACATCTTCTCCCATCACATTCCCCCCTCCCCCTGACACATTCTCCTCCCCCCCCCCACATTCTCCTCTTCCTCCCCGCCCCGCGTTCTCCTCACCCCCCTCCCCCAAGGCGTTCTCCTCCTCCCCCAACGCGTTCTCCTCCCCAAAGTGTTCTCCTCCTCCCCCCAAACTCGTTCTCCTCCCCCCCCAAACTCGTTCTCCTCCCCCCCAAACTCGTTCTCCTCCTCCCCCCCGACGCGTTCTCCTCCTCCCCCCCGACGCGTTCTCCTCCCCCCCCCCGACGCATTCTCCTCCTCCCCCCCCAACGCATTCTCCTCCTCCCCCCAACGCATTCTCCTCCTCCCCCCAACGCATTCTCCTCCTCCCCCCCAACGCATTCTCCTCCTCCCCCCAACGCATTCTCCTCCTCCCCCCCCAACGCATTCTCCTCCTCCCCCCCAACGCATTCTCCTCCTCCCCCCCAACGCATTCTCCTCCTCCCCCCAACGCATTCTCCTCCTCCCCCCCAACGCATTCTCCTCCTCCCCCCCAACGCATTCTCCTCCTCCCCCCCAACGCATTCTCCTCCTCCCCCCAACGCATTCTCCTCCCCCCCAACGCATTCTCCTCCCCCCCCCCCAACGCATTCTCCTCCTCCCCCCCAACGCATTCTCCTCCTCCCCCCCAACGCATTCTCCTCCTCCCCCCCAACGCATTCTCCTCCTCCCCCCCCAACGCATTCTCCTCCTCCCCCCCCCAACGCATTCTCCTCCTCCCCCCCAACGCATTCTCCTCCTCCCCCCCAACGCATTCTCCTCCTCTCCCCCCAACGCATTCTCCTCCTCTCCCCCCAACGCATTCTCCTCCTCTCCCCCCAACGCATTCTCCTCCTCTCCCCCCAACGCATTCTCCTCCTCTCCCCCCAACGCATTCTCCTCCTCTCCCCCCAACGCATTCTCCTCCTCTCCCCCCAACGCATTCTCCTCCTCTCCCCCCAACGCATTCTCCTCCTCTCCCCCAACGCATTCTCCTCCTCTCCCCCCAACGCATTCTCCTCCTCTCCCCCCAACGCATTCTCCTCCTCTCCCCCCAACGCATTCTCCTCCTCTCCCCCCCCCAACGCATTCTCCTCCTCTCCCCCCCAACGCATTCTCCTCCTCTTCCCCCCCAACGCATTCTCCTCCTCTTCCCCCCCCCAACGCATTCTCCTCCTCTTCCCCCCCCCAACGCATTCTCCTCCTCTCCCCCCAACGCATTCTCCTCCTCTCCCCCCAACGCATTCTCCTCCTCTCCCCCCAACGCATTCTCCTCCTCTCCCCCCCCCAACGCATTCTCCTCCTCTCCCCCCCAACGCATTCTCCTCCTCTTCCCCCCCCAACGCATTCTCCTCCTCTTCCCCCCCCCAACGCATTCTCCTCCTCTCCCCCCCCCCCAACGCATTCTCCTCCTCTCCCCCCCCCCCAACGCATTCTCCTCCTCTTCCCCCCCCCCAACGCATTCTCCTCCTCTTCCCCCCCCCCACGCATTCTCCTCCTCTTCCCCCCCCCCACGCATTCTCCTCCTCTTCCCCCCCCCCACGCATTCTCCTCCTCTCCCCCCCCCCCACGCATTCTCCTCCTCTTCCCCCCCCCCACGCATTCTCCTCCTCTTCCCCCCCCCCACGCATTCTCCTCCTCTTCCCCCCCCCCCACGCATTCTCCTCCTCTTCCCCCCCCCCACGCATTCTCCTCCTCTTCCCCCCCCCCACGCATTCTCCTCCTCTTCCCCCCCCCCCACGCATTCTCCTCCTCTTCCCCCCCCCCACGCATTCTCCTCCTCTTCCCCCCCCCCCACGCATTCTCCTCCTCTTCCCCCCCCCCCCACGCATTCTCCTCCTCTTCCCCCCCCCCCACGCATTCTCCTCCTCTTCCCCCCCCCCACGCATTCTCCTCCTCTTCCCCCCCCCCCACGCATTCTCCTCCTCTTCCCCCCCCCCACGCATTCTCCTCCTCTTCCCCCCTCCCACGCATTATCCTCCTCTCCCCCCCCCACGCATTATCCTCCTCTTCCCCCCCCCCACGCATTATCCTCCTCTCCCCCCCCCACGCATTATCCTCCTCTTCCCCCCCCCACGCATTATCCTCCTCTTTCCCCCCCCACGCATTATCCTCCTCTTCCCCCCCCCCACGCATTATCCTCCTCTTCCCCCCCCCACGCATTCTCCTCCTCTTCCCCCCCCCACGCATTCTCCTCCTCCTCCCCCCCCCACGCATTCTCCTCCTCCTCCCCCCCCCCACGCATTCTCCTCCTCTTCCCCCCCCCCCACGCATTCTCCTCCTCTTCCCCCCCCCCCCCCACGCATTCTCCTCCTCTCCCCCCCCCCACGCATTCTCCTCCTCTTCCCCCCCCCCCCCCACGCATTCTCCTCCTCCCCCCCCCCCCCCAAACGCATTCCCCCTGTGGTTTCGGCCATCCCTCCAGCCTGGGTTCCTCACCGGTCCTCCAGTGGGACCCGTTCCTCTCCCCCCTATGCTGACCGCGCTCGTAAGCGTCACCGGGGTGTTTCTTCAGGGTCTTCTGGCAGGCATGGACGCTCCTCTCTGAGGAATCGTTCCCCTGCTCCGCAGGTTGCAGGCATCTCTCTTCCAGAGGACGCTTTCATGGTCGCCGCTCTGGCTCCCCAGAACCGCGTACCAGGTCATCCTCTCCCTCATCCAGGGCCGCCTCAACTCTCTCCCATTCTCCTGGAGAATTTGCGGATGAAGTCTCCGAATTGGCATCTGATTCAGAGGACCGATCGGATATGGCTGACACGGTGAACTCGTTGGTTTTTGCCATAAGAGACACCTTCCATCTAGACGACCCAGGATCTTCGGACGTAGTTCCTGAATTATCCTTTCATTGTGCCCATCCAGCACCCAAGATGTTGGATGCTGGAATCCGCCTGGAGGCATCCTGACAAGAGGTTTCAGGAAGCAAGAAGGTTCTGGCGCAGTTTCCTTTCGCCAAGGACCTCATCTCAAGTGGACTTCTCCTCCTTCGGCGGACCAGCCAGTCTCACACCTCTCTAGGACTACGACGCTGGCGGATGCGGCTGCAGACAAAAAGGGTAGAGACCTTGGCAAAGTTTGCATTCGAAGCGGCGGGCTCCTCTCTGCTTCCCGCCTTTGCTTCAGTCTGGGTGTCGGAAAGCACTTTCAGCTGGTCCTCCCAACTCCGTCAAGGTGTCTTTCTGGATCTCCTCCGGAGGAACTGTCTGACCTAGCGCTCCAGTGCTCCAGGGCTGGAGACTTTCTATGTTCTGCTCCCATGCAGTCAGTCCGCTGTGTTGCCCTTGCCACTGGTATCCTAGTGGCCCTCCGTCGCTCCAGGTGGCTTAAAGCATGGGACGCGGATGCCGCTTCTGAGAAGTCTCTTACCGAGCTTCCATTTGCCAACTCCCGACTTTTTGGCAAGCGACTTGATGAGATCATCTCTGAGGCGACGGGCGGCAAGAGTTCTTTATTACCTTAGAATAGAGCTCGCACTACTTCCCGTAGAAAGTCCTTTTGCCTTTCGGTCCGTTCGGACTGCTAGTCCCAATAATGGGTTGGGGAAGGCGCCCTCGCGGGACAAAAAGGTTCCCTCCTTCCGGGCATGCCCCTCGTGAAAATCGGAAAAACGCTCCGGCCATTTGCAGCCAAGTCTGGCACCCGCAAATCCACTTCCGCATGAAGGGACATGCCCACCCGGGAGGGCTCATCTGGGTAGCGGATTTCCTCAGTCGGTCTTCTGCCGACCCCAGAGAATGCTCTCCACTTCTGGAGGTGTTCACACAGATCTGGTGGAAGGAGTTTCCGCCATTCTGGTGGCTCCAGGCTGGCCCCGAAGGACATGGTACGCCGACGTGGTCTGGCTTCTGGACGACGTTCCGTTCTGTCTCCCGCTTTGTCCAGACCTACTGCCACAGGGTCCACTTTGTCTCCCCTTTTTACAATTGCTGCATTTGACGGTGTGGCGGTCGAGACTGCGGTTCTAAGGGGCCGCGGCTTCTCTTCCCGGGTCATTCGCACTATGCTCAGGTTTCGCAAGTCCTCCTCTGCGAGGATTTATCACCGTACCTGGCGTGCTTACTTTCATTGGTGCGAAATTCAGACAAGGCTTCCAAGGCCACCATTTCTAGGTGGATCCGATGTGTTATTTCTGAAGCTTACCGCTGCATGGGAAAGGTCACGTTCTTCAGGATTTTTGGCTCATTTGACCCGCTCTGTGGGAGCATCCTGGGCTTTCCGAAACGAGGCCTCGGCCTTGCAGATCTGTAAAGCGCCCACCTAGTCGTCTTTGCACACTTTTTGGAGCTTTTACCAGGCTCATACCTTCGCATCGGCTGATGCTAGTCTGGGCCGTAAAGTGTTGCAGGCGGCGGCGGTACAGGTTCTGTGTCCCCCAATGGAGCCGATAGAGAAAAGGAGATTTTTTAGACTTACCGTAAAATCTCTTTCTCGAAGGATCCATTTGGGGACTCAGCTCCCGCCCTTTTATGAGGTTCCTTTTCGGTTATCTGTCCGAGGGACTGTTCGGTTATTATTCTTCGGGTTCTCGGACAGTTCGTTTTTTTTTTCCTCTGACCTGTCAGTCTCCTCCTATTGCTCTGGGACTAAAGCTGAATTGCTCAGTGGCCTGGAGGCGGGTATATCCTGCTGGGAGGAGCATATACCCAAGGTTCTGTCCCCCCCCCAATGGATCCTTTTTGAGAAAGAGATTTTAAGGTAAGTCTAAAAAATCTCCTTTTTACCTGCTCTGGCTGGCCGCCACCCGCAGCAGCACACGGGATCCGGCCAGAGCAGATAATCGCAATGTTTCCCGGGGCCGTATCGCTATATCACAAAAAGCAAAAATCGCAATTCGCTTGCTTTTGCGATATATCCTGCAGCCCTACTCCCCAGGCAGGGGTTTGCAAAGTACTGGTTTTAGTAAATCCTCCCCTCCAAGAGGGAGATTTATAAAAACCTGTGTAGAGGAAGAGTGATGCAGTTTCCTATTGGTTTCTATGGGCAACTGCATCACTCTTCCTCTACACAGATTTTTTTTTTTTTATAAATATCCCTCTTAGAGGGGAGGATTTACTAAAACCAGTACTTTGTAAACCACTGCCAGGGGAGGATCGCACTAGATTTGTCAAGAGAGAAATTCTCTTGAGAAATCAAAAATACACAAAAAGAAGGTTGCAGCAGCACTCTCTATTTGATTCAAAAATAAAAATGGTGCTCTTAGGGCAATTTAAAAAAAAAAAAAAAAAGTTCCCTCCCCACCACGCAGAGATGGCCTCGCTGCGCATGGGACCCCAACAGGTTCCTCTACACAGGTTTTGATAAATCTCCCCCAAAATATCTAATTATGTTTTATTTTGCAGGGCCTGATCCAATCCTAGAAGAAACTTCTAAACAGAAACCAGTCACGTATGATGAGCTAAGGGACAACAACAGAGACCACTACCACAAGGCTGGTTTGGTGTCTTCTAGAGCACCTATACAGGAGAAGCAGCCCTGGAAGGAAGGTACCAGATGATTGCTTTACTTGCATCATACAAGCACAACAAATAAGTCTAAGATTTAAAGTGGTATTCAAGAAAAAAACTTTTTTCTTTATATCAACTGGCTCCAGAAAGTTAAAAAGATTTGTAAATTACTTCTATAAAAAAATCTTAATCCTTCCAGTAGTTATCAGCTGCTGAAGTTAAGTTGTTCTTTTCTGTCTGACAACAGTGCTCTCTGCTGACATCTCTGTCTGTCTCGGGAACTGTCCAAAGCAGAAGCAAATCCCCATAGCAAACCACTTCTGCTCTAGACAGTTCCTGGCACAGAGGTGTCGGCAGTGAGCATTGTTGTCAGACAGAAATGAACAACTCAACTTCAGCAGCTGATAACTTCTGGAAGGATTAAGTGAAATTTAATCGAAGTAATTTACAAATCTGTTTAACTTTCTGGAGCCAGTTGATATAAAAAAAAATTTTTCCCTGGAATAGCCCTTTAAAAATTTGGCTTGTGGTTGTATGGCGATGCTTGCACATATGGCATGAGACCATTCACAACCTTATTGTTAACTAACTCAATATATTAGAAAATGTTCTCACAGAATATTTTTCACATTTATTTTGACATGTATTCCATGCAAACATTATTGGTTGCTATGGGCAGCTGCTCAAAAAAAAAAAATTCAGCATTTTTCTTATATCCTTCAATGCTCACATCTAAAACCTTGTTTGTTGGGAGTTGCCGTGTGTAGACAGTAAATTTTTTGCGGGACATTGGTATCAGCTATATTTTAAAGGCAGTGTTTCCCAACCAGGGTGTCTATAGCTGTTGCAAAGCTAAATCTCCCAGGATGCCCGGACAGCCGAAGGCTGTGGATTTTTTCCTTTGACTTCATTGGGGAAGTCCAAAATTTGCTATAAATTTGCAGTATGGCAAACCTGCAAGAAATCCTCACGGTTTGTTGCAGGTTTGCTGATATTGATTTACATCCAGTTTTCCAGTGGAGTACCCCTTTAATGGGGTACTCCACTGGAAAACTTATTTTTAAATCAACTGGTGCCAGAAAGTTACAGCTCTGTAAATTACTTCTATTAAAAAATCTTAATCCTTCCAGTACTTATCAGCTGCTGTATGATCCACAGGAAGTTCTTTTCTTTTTGAATTTCCTTTCTGTCTGACCAGTGCTCTCTGCTGACATCTCTGTCCATGTCAGGAACTGTCCAGAACAGGAGAGGTTTGCTATGGGGATTTGCTCCTACTGGACAGTTCCCTGGACAGATGTGTCAGCAGAGAGCACTGTGGTCAGTCAGAAAGGAAATTCAAAAAGAAAATAACTTCCTGTGGATCATACAGCAGCTAAGTACTGGAAGGATTAAGATTTTTTAATAGAAGTAATTTACAGATCTGTTTTTAACTTTCTGGCACCAGTTGATTAACATTTTTTTTTCCAGTGGAGTACCCCTTTAATGCACAGCGTAACTGGATGTAAATCAACATTCGCAAACCTGCACCAAACCGTGGAGTACCCCTTTAAATGTAGTATTACATGGGACCATTCAAATGTACACTTGGTGATACCATAACCTATGCAGTTTAAGGGGGTATTCAGGTTTCAGAAAATTGTATTTAAAGGGTACCTCTCATCAAAAAAACTTTTGATATATTATAGATTAATGTATGCAGAATAACTTTACAATTGCATGTTATTAAAAAATATGCTTCTTTCTATTTAATTTTCCACTTTGAAGAAATGACCAGTAGGGGTCTCCCTACCAGTCCTGGCAGCAAGCATTTCAGACTCATGCTGGAGTCCTAAACACTACGAGCTGCCAGTCTGCTTTGTTCACAAAAGAGAACACTCAGAGCTGCCAGCCTGCTTTGTTCACAGCCTGTTTGGCTGTGAACAAAGCAGGCTTGCAGCTCTGAGTGTTTAGGACTCCAGCATGAGTCAGAAATGCTTGTGACAGGACTGATCGGGAAAAATACAATAGAAAGAAGCATATTTTTCATTAACATGCTATTGGAAAGTTATTCAACATTCATTAATCTAAAATATATCAAAAGTTTATTTGATGAGAGGTACCCTTTAAATTAGACTATCACCCCAATACACATACCTTACTAGTATAGTGTTACTGGCTTCAGCATGCTTTGTGTGATTCACCCGTGACAGGAAGTTGTGTAGTTATTTTATTTTTAATGTGGTATTGTCTCAGCAGCTTCCCGGCTCCTTCCCCTCTCCCCACACATATTTTCCTCTACTTTCTCATGAGTGGCTGGATATAGTCTTTGAGCTCTAGCCCTGCTCCCTGAGTGATGTCTCTACCTCCCTGACCTGTCCCTACAGCCTACATCACTCTCTCCATGTCATATACACATATACCTATATATTTATATTAGGACATTTAGGAAATGATGAGATGCCCTTATCTCACACACCCTATACTTAACTCAGCAGAAAATCATAAATACGTGCGCTAGAAAAGTGATGTTTAACCCGATATAATGTGGGCTCAAGCGGTGACCCTCGTATCGGGTCGGTCCCGGTGTGTAACTGAAGTCGGGACCTGGGGCTATTAGCGGGTGGCAGCGATCGCGGTGCCGTGCGCTATTAATCCTTTAGACGCAACGTTCAAAGTTGAACGCTGCGTCTAAAATGTAAAATATTGCACTCCCGGCTGCTCAGTGGGGCTGATAGGGCAGTGAAAATGCGGTGTCCCAATCAGCTAGGACATGAGCGGAGGTCCTCTTACCTGCCTCCGGGGCGTCCGATCGGCAATTGATTGCTCCAGGCCTGAGATCCAGGCTTGAGCAATCGACCACAGATAACACTGTTCAATTCAAAGCTATGGCTTTGCAGTAAACAGTGCTGGCAATCAGTGTAAGCAATGTTATAGATAATAAAAAGTTAATAAATGTGATTTAACCCTTTCCCCAATAAAAGTCCATAAAAAAAAAAAAAAAGAGTAAATATAAACATATGTGGAAATGTACGAACTATAAAAATATATTGTTAATTAAACCGCACAATCAATGGCGTACGCGGAAAAAAAAAATAGCAAATTTTTGGTACCATTAAAAAATTTTATAAAAAGCAATCAAAACAAAAATGGTACCATCAACGGACGGGAACCGCGGCTAATACCGGACATCACCGATAGCGGTGATGTCCGGTATCAACCCTTCAGACGTGGCAATCAAAGTTGACCGCCGCGTCTGAAGTGAAACCTAAAGCATCCCGGCAGCTCATTCGGGCTGTTCGGGACCGCTGCGGTGAAATCGTGTCATTCCAAACAGCTTGCAGGACACGAGGAGGATCCCTACCTGCCTCCTGCATGTCCGATTGCCGAATGACTGCTCCGTGCCTGAGATCCAGGCAGGAGCAGTCAAGTGCCAGTAACACTGATCAATGTCAGGCTATTGCATGGCAGTGTGTGCAATGTTATAGCCCCATATGGGAGCTATAACATTTAAAAAAAAAATCGTTAATAAATGTGATTTAACTCCTTCCCTAATAAGTCAGTATCCCCCCTTATCCCATAAAAAAAAAAACTATGTAAAAATAAACATATGTGGTATCACCGCGTGCGTAAATGTCCAAATGTGTACACGTAAAAAATTCCGAAGTCCAAAATAGTGTATTTTTGGTCACTTTTGATACCATAAAAAAATGTATAAAAAGCGATCAAAAAGTCCGATCAAAACAAAAATGGTACCGATAAAAGCTTCAGACGACAGCGCAAAAAATGAGCCCTCATACAGCCCCATATGCGGAAAAATAAAGTTATAGGGGTCAGAAGATGACATTTTTTAACGTATACATTTTCCTGCATGTTGTTATGATTTTTTCCAGAAGTCCGACAAAATCAAACCTATATAAGTAGGGTATCATTTTAATTGTATGGACCTACAGAATAATGATAAGGTGTCATTTTTACGGAAAAATGTACTGCGTAGAAACGTAAGCCCCTTAAAAATTACAAAATGGCGTTTCTTCATTTTTGTCGCAAAATGATTTTTTTTTTTCCCATTTTGCTGTGGATTTTTGGGTAAAATGACAAAAAATTGAAAGGTTTAAGATTTTTAAAAGGTAAAGAGGAAAAAGACAAAAATGCAAAAACTGAAACGCTGAGTCCTTCAGTGGTTAAGGGGTTAAAACTGTATAAACTCCAACATTTTATGGTAAAAAAAATTCCTATACCTTTCCCTAAAAAAAAAATGGGGGTCCCATTCCCCACAAAAGGGCTAGGGGTCCCAGAGAATTTAGGGGTCCCGACACACTTCTATATATTCGGGTGGTGTGTTTTCTGGATAGGCATAAGAGGTTAAATATATTAGTTGTGTCTGGCAAATAAATATTGTCCGTATTGGTAGTATTCGTTGTGTATTCCAATTAAATATTGCCATTCCTACAAAGGAGACCTCAAATAAGCGATATTAGCACTCATTCAGGTATCGCCACAGCATATTGTACCTGTTGTGTCCCAATAATGAGTAGACTTGGTATGTATATGATAATGACTTGGGAGGAGATACATGTTTCTTTCTAACAAACCCTTAGGCGAACCTCCTGGATATAAAGATAGAGATACATTTAAATAGCATATCCCATATATCCATAGATGGTCGTCCATTCCCCAAAACTACACATAATTACCTCAGTATTAATGCATATGATTCCAGCGGCCAGTTAGGTTATAATCCTATCCATTTAGTGGTTACCACTAGAAATAATATACATATAGCCAATTAACACCAAAAACCTATATATACTGCAATAAGATACCTCTTGAGACAATTTCTATGTCTCCATAGTAGAAAGAGCTACATAGAGGATTGCAAATAGTTGCTTCCCCATGCAGATCCTACAGATAGGTGCATCAATCTAAACCACTATTTCCATAATTCCCTTTAGGTAAATCATTTACCGTATATACTTAAGTATAAGCCGAGTTTTTCAGAACGATTTTCCGTGCTGAAAACGCCCCCCTCGGCTTATACTCGAGTGAACTCTCCGCCTGTCAATCCCTTCTCAGTGGTCTTCAACCTGCGGACCTCCAGATGTTGCAAAACTACAACTCCCAGCATGCCCGGACAGCCTGGCTGTCCGGGCACGCTGGGAGTTGTAGTTTTGAAACCTCTGGAGGTCCGCAGGTTGAAGACCACTGCAGCCTTCGTCATCATCATCCAGACACCCCCTTTAGTTTTCTACTCCCCTCGGTGGGAAGGAAGGGTGAGCTGGTCCGGGCCATCTATGCTGCAGGGACCGTCCGGTGGGGAGGGTTAGTCGTTCCGGGCTGTCCATTTTCACCCGGGGGGCCCTCTTCTTCGGGCCCGGCCCCGGAGTAGTGACGTTGCCTTGACGATGACGCGCATGAACGTCCCTGTGCGTCGTTGTCAAGGCAACGTCACTAGGCCGGGCCTGGAGCGCGGAGAAGAGGGCCCCCCGGTGAAGATGGACAGCCCGGAACGACTAACCCTCCCCACCAGACGGTCCCTGCAGCGTAGATGGCCCGGATAAGCTCACCCTTCCTTCCCACCGAGGGGAGGTGAGTAGAAAACTAAAGGGGTGTCTGGATGATGACGAAGGCTGCAGTGGTCTTCAACCTGCGGACCTCCAGAGGTTTCAAAACTACAACTCCCAGCATGCCCGTACAGCCGATGGCTGTCCGGGCATGCTGGGAGTTGTAGTTTTGCAACATCTGGAGGTCTGCAGGTTGAAGAAGACTGATGAAGGGATTGACAGGCGGTGATGTTGAGGGGGTAGAGATGATGACGGGGGTCTGGATGATGACAGGGGGATGATGTATTTCCCACCCTAGGCTTATAGTCGAGTCAATAACTTTTCCTGGGTTTTTGGGGTGAAATTAAGGGCCTCGGCATATATTGGGGGTCGACTTATACTCGAGTATATACGGTGGTTAAATATCTTGCCTCCAACAGGTTAGTGCAATCTATGTATGTTAGTTGCCTCATAGCCAATAGACGGCTGCCCCACATAATGACCTACACTGGCCACTCCTACAAGTGAATAAAGATTATCTATCTATCTATCTCTATCTATCTATCTCTATCTATCTATCTCTATCTATCTATCTCTATCTATCTATCTCTATCTATCTATCTCTATCTATCTATCTCTATCTATCTATCTCTATCTATCTATCTCTATCTATCTATCTCTATCTATCTATCTCTATCTATCTATCTATCTCTCTCTATCTCTCTCTCTATCTCTCTCTCTATCTCTCTCTCTCTATCTCTCTCTCTCTATCTCTCTCTCTCTATCTCTCTCTCTCTATCTCTCTCTCTCTATCTCTCTCTATCTCTCTCTATCTCTCTCTATCTCTCTCTATCTCTCTCTGTGTATGGACCAGATGTAAATATCCATCCATAGCACCGATACCACTTTTATGTACCAACCAATGGGGAATCACTATGCCTCCTACAGGAATAAGTCCTCCAAAACAAATGGATTTTTGGGGGTTTCTGAATTTGAGCAGACAGGTGTTCTGTGCTATATACTTCTGCAGTTTTTTTTTATTAAACCTGATGTTAGAGTACCACTTTTAAATGACTCTCTGTAAGTAGCCCCCATGTGGTATCTTATGGATGTATTTTGCTCTCAATCACCAGTGTCATGTGTCTACCTATCTGTAGAGACCAGGTGACTTACTAGAAGACCTCTTACTTACATTTCTTGGTGAGACTACATTTATTCCTAAACTGTATTTTCTGTTTTTCAGTCAAAAAGAACAAATATGGCGATGTGTGGGAAGAATGAAAATGCCTGCAGAACACCAAATATTGTCATTTGTAATAGTTCTACCTTATGTTGGCACTTAATAAATGAATGCAAAGCATAACGCAATTCAGATTGCATGGTGTGAAAAGGTTTATTGGTTTATGTTGCTGCATTTATAAAAAGGAATTTGTTTATTTTCCACCTAAAATAATGGCTTCTATATTTTAGGACATTAAAATTAATTTTTTTGTAAATGTTTTCCTGCGTATTTTTTTTAACACTTCATCAGCCACATGAATTATCTATTTTTATCAATTTTGTAACTATGTAAAAGATGATACATTTTTGTGATTTTTGGATCAATACATTTGCTCTTTTGAAATGCAAAATTTCATTGATTAAAGGGGTAATCCGGTGGAAAACTTTTTATTTATTTATTTGTTTAATCAACTGGTGCCAGAAAGTTAAACAGATTTGTAAATTGCTTCTATTAAAAAATCTTAATCCTTCCTTATTAGCTGCTCAATACTACAGAGATAATTATTTTCTTTTTGGAACACAGTGCTCTCTGCTGACATCTTTGTCCATTTTAGGAACTGTCCAGGGTTGGAGAAAATCCCCATAGCAAGAATAATTTCCTCTGTAGTATTCAGCAGCTAATAAGTACTGGAAGGATTAAGATTTTTTACTAGAAGTCATTTACAAATCTGTTTAACTTTCTGGCACCAGTTGATTTTAAGAAAACATTTTCCACCAGAGTATCCCTTTAAGATTGACAGTAATATTTTGAGCCTTTGCTTGTTTGGGGGGCATTTTCCACTCCATGGTCTGAGTACATTAAAATATCAACACTGGTAAAGCCTAATATATTGGGGATGAGATATTATTAGAAGTTACACAGATGCTAGACCAGACAGGCAGAAATTGTACCAAATGGTAGCCTGTGGTGTATAATAGTGTCTAACCTACTTAGTAAGATGTGTGCCACTGTGATAAATTTGACACTTCTTCTGCATGTGGTGTCTAGTTTTACACTGCTCAAATAGTTTACTAAGTTAAAGAATTTTTATGAAGATTTAAGGCCAGCAATTGACACATGTACAGTGACTTTGTGCTGTTGGTCATGTCTAAGTGCTGTTTGTATCGCTGTATAGTGACAAGTGCAATATTTGCAATGGTGGTGGTTTGCAATTGACTGTTCTATTTTTTTGTGTCCAGCAGTGATATCAAAGGTAACTATCCCCTTAAGGAGATGTGCCGTAAATGTACGGCGCTTCTAAGAAGTACTTAACGCACAGCGCCGTACATTTACGGCACAACTTTCCTGGATCACAACGTCTCCGGACGCGGTGATCGGAATGGAATGACTGCTGATATCTATCAGCAGCCATCCCGGCATATCGCACAGGGGATTCCTGAGACACCCCCCATCATGTCGAATTTGCGGCTATTCTAGGTCAATCTGGTCTCTGGTGACCCGGAAAAAAAGGGTGAATGGGGCTGTCCGAGACAGCCCCATTCACCCTTACCCAGCAGGAATGAGGTGGCATGGGTTCGGCCTCACGATCACGTGATCGGGGTCAGCGGGGGTCTCTTACCTGTCCCTGGTCCGGCGGGGCTCCCCTCTGGTGCGGTGGCGGCGACAGTAGCGGCAGCGGCAGTCCCGGCGGAGGTATACAGCAGGAGGTGAGGTCTGTTCATCTCCTGCTGTTTCTTAGCAACAACTCGCAGCATGCAAAGCCAAAGGGCATGCTGGAAGTTGTAGTTTTGCAACAGCTGTAGTTCCAGCTACAACTCCCAGCATGCCCGTTGGTAGTCTGTGCATGCTGGGAGTTGTAGTTATGCAACAGCTGGAGGCACATTTTTTCTATGTAGCAGTGTACCTCCAGCTGTTGCAAAACTACAACTCTCAGCATGCCCTTTGACAGTCAATGCATGCTGATTGTTGCAGTTTTGCCACAGCTTTTGACACATTGGTTGTGAAACAGAGTTTGTATCCTAACTGTGTTTCGCAACCAGTGTGCCTCCAGCTGTTGCAAAAATACAACTTCCAGCATGCACTGAGAGACTGTACATGCTGGGAGTTCTAGTTTTGCAACAGCTGTAGGCACACTGGTTGCAAAACATTGAGTTAAGTAACAAACTGTGTTTCGCAACCAATGTGTCTCCAGCTGTTGCATAACTACAACTCCCAGCATGTATGGTCAGTCTGTGCATGCTGGGAGGTGTAGTTTTGCAACAGCTGCCCCTTTGTACATTCACACGGGTGGGTTTACAGCAAGTTTTCTTCTGCAAGTTTGAGATGCGGCAAATTTGCCACTGCAGCTAAAACTCCCAGCGAGAAACTCGCTGTAAACCCGCCCGTGTGAATGTACCCTAAAAACACTACACTACACATACACAAAATAAAAGGTAAAACACTACATATACCCCCTACACAGTCTCCCCCCCCCCCAAATAAAAAAGCCACAAGACTGTCCAGGCATGCTGGGACTTTTGCAACAGCTGGAGACACCCTGTTTGGGAAACACTGCCGTTGGGTATTTTTGTGCAGATTCAAACCCCCAATGTAGGCCTCAAATGCGCATGGCGCTCTCTCGCTTTGGAGCCCTGTCGTATTTTAAGGAAACAGTTTAGGGCCACATATGTGGTATCTCCGTACTCGGGAGAAATTGCGTTACAAATTTTGGGGGGCTTTCTCCTTTTACCCCTTATGAAAAGGTAAAGTTGGGGGCTACACCAGCATGTTAGTGTAAAAAAAAATAAAAAAATTTTTACACTAACATGCTGGTGTTGCCCCATACTTTTAATTTTCACAAGCGGTAAAAGGAAAAAAAAGACCCCCAAAATTTATAACGCAATTTCTCCTGATTACGGAAAAACCACATGTGGGCGTAAAATGTTCTGCGGACACAACAACAAGGCTCAGGAGTGAGAGCGTGCCATGTACATTTGAGGTCTAAATTGGTGATTTGCACAGGGGTGGCTGATTTTACAGTGGTGCTGACATAAACGCAAAACAATAAATGCCCAGATGTGACCACATTTTGGAAACTACACCCCTCACGGAATGTAACAAGGGGTATACTGAGCCTTAACACCCCACAGGATGTGAAAATGAAAAAAAAAAGAAATTTTCACTAAAATGCTGGTGTTACCCTACATTTCATTTTCACAAGAGAGAATAGGAAAAAAAGCCCCCCAAAATTTGTAGCCCTATTTCTTCTGAGTGAGAACATACCCCATATGTGGATGTAAATTGCTCTGCGGGTGCACTAAAATGCTCAGAAGTGAAGGAGTGCCATTGGGATTTTGGGGATAGAACGTGTCTGAAATTAAAGGCCATGTGTGTTTACAAAGCCCCATAGTGCCAGAACAATGGACTCCCCCACGTGACCCCATTTTGAAAACTACACCCCTCACGTAATGTAATGTAATGTTCACTGCACCCCTTCAAATTCTGTGAGGGGTGTAGTTTTCAAAATGGGGTCACATGTGGGGGGTCCACTGTTCTGGCACCACGAGTGGCTTTGTAAACGCAAATAGCCCCCGACTTCTATTCCAACCAAATTCTCTCACCAAAAGCTTAATTAATCCTTCTCTTCTGAGCATTGTAGTTTGCCTGCAGACCACTTTACATCCACATATGGGGTATTTCCATACTCAGAAGAAATGGGGTTACCAATTTTTCTCTAATTACCCCTTGTGAAAATGTAAAATTTGAGGTAACACCAGCATCTTAGAGAAAAAAAATCAAATTTTTAATTTTCACGTCCTTTTTTAGCGGAAATTTGTCAAACACCTGTGGGGTGTTAAGGCTCACTGTATCCCTTGTTACGTTCCTTGAGGGGTGTAGTTTCCAATATAGTATGCCATGTGTGTGTTTTTTTTGCTGTTCTGGCACCATAGCTTTCCAAAAGCCAAATGTGATGACTTCTCTCCTGAGCATTGTAGTGCGCCCGCAGTGCACTTGACGTCCACACATGGGGTATTTCCATTCTCAGAAGAGATGGGGTCACAAATTTTGGGGGGCATTTTCTCCTATAACCCCTTGTAAAAAAAAAAAATCCTTTACACATCCGACTTTAACGAAAAGTCGTCAAACACCTGTGGGGTGTTAAGGCTCACTGGACCCCTTGTTACGTTCCTTGAGGGGTGTAGTTTCCAAAATAGTATGCCATGTATGTTTTTTTTTTTTTTTTTTGCTGTTCTGGCACCATAGGGGCTTCCTAAATGTGACATGCCCCCCAAAAACCATTTCAGGAAAACTTACTCTCCAAAATCCCATTATCGCTCCTTCCCTTCTGAGCCTTGTAGTGCAACAGCAGAGCACTTGACATCCACCTATGAGGTATTTCCTTACTACAGAGAAATTGGGTTACACATTTTGGGGGGCTTTTTCTCCTTTTACTCCTTATAAAATTTCAAAAACTGGGTCTACAAACCCAGTGTGAACATGAGTGTAAAAAAAATTAAGATTTTGAATTTTCTCCTTCACCTTGCTGCTATTCCTATGAAACACCTAAAGGGTTAACACACTTTCTGAATGTCATTTTGAATACTTTGGGGGATTTATAATGGGGTCATTTATGGGGTATTTCTAATATGAAGACCCCTGAAATCCACTTCAAAACTGAACTGGTCCATGAAAAATTCCGATTTTGAAAACTTTGTGAAAAATTGGAAAATTGCTGTTGAACTTTGAAGCTCTCTGATGTCTTCCAAAAGTAAAAACATGTCAACTTTGGGATGCACACAAAGTCTTTTATATGTATTGTATATGTGAATCAATGTATAATTTATTTGGAATATCCATTTTCCTTACAAGCAGAGAGTTTAAAAGTTAGAAAAATGCAATTTTTATTTTTATTTTCATGAAGTTTTGGGATTTTTCACCAAGAAAGGATGCAAGGAACGATTAAAATTTACCACTGTGTTAAAGTAGAATATGTCACAAAAAATCTCGGAATCAGAATAATTGGTAAAAGCATCCCAGAGTTAATGCATAAAGTGACAGTGGTCAGAATTGCAAAAAAGGGCTCTCTGTCCTTAAGGTGAAAAAAGGCTCAGTCCTTAAGGGGCTATGTTTAGTTCTGGAGGTAAGTGTTCGAGATGAGCGAATTTACTTAAGCCTGCATAATTTCTTTTAGCTTGCATAAATGAGCAAATTTCCTTTTATCCTGCATAAATTAGTTCAGCTTCCAGGTGCTCCGGTGGGCTAGAAAAGGTGGATACAGTCCTAGGAGACTCTCCTAGGATTGTATCCACCTTTTCCATCCCACCGGAGCACCTGAAAGCTGAACTAATTGATGGAGGCTAAAGTCTGCAACTGCCGAGCCGAGAAGTTCGTGACTAATCGAATCACTGTAACTTCGCTCATCTCTAGTAAGTGTACAGGTTTAAGTCGTGACTGCATCACTATATTTGTCTTAGAACCATGAAAATTTCTTTAATTTCTTATTTTTTTCCCCCTTTCTCATCCTTTTCTTTCTAAACACACAGGGAGACTTTAAAAAGTACCTGTCGCCAAATAAACTTTTCTAAACTAGCTCTGGCTATGTTCCCTAACTACTCCTAACACCCCTCTAACCCTTAAGAAAAAATTCAGAGCTTTAAAAAGCTGTGTATCATACCTTTATTCTGGCTCACATAGTACAATTTCCCAGCAGGAGAAAGTGGACATTTCCTAACAGGCATGATATCACTGAAGCCTGCTGGGCGACCACTTCTGCCCTCACATGGTTACAGAGCTGTGATGAATAGAAGACCTCAGGCTCTGTGCATGTTTCAGTCTGTGTTGCTAACACAGAAGTTCTCCTGCAGCTTTCAGTCTGTGAAGCTTTCTGTGAGCTCAGTGCAGCCAGAAGCACTTCCTGAGTTTGGACTCCTGCGAGGCTGAGAGGAGACCAAACTCACTGTATTAATTGGGGCAGGGAACACCTAGTGGCAGTTTTTTATATTACATTTTAAACATATTTATGTAGATAATTTTAAAAGCAAGTTAATGGGAAAGTGTCTGCTAATTACACAAGGAACACTATATTAAAAGCTTTATTTGGTGACAGGTACTTTTTAACAACCTCGGACACCATGGTAGATTTATTCCAAATTCATCCTTAATCTTTTAGAGATTATTTCCCAAAACTGTTGAACCAAGGGACAATCCCATAACTTGTACTATCTTCGCCTCCTCATTTTTGCAACTTGGACAAGTGGAATCTCCTATATCCCATTTTGTTCAGTGATAACGGTAATGTATTCTGTGCATGATCTTAAAAAGACAGTCTATGATTTACATTAATTGATGTTTGATATATATCTCCTATTGCCTCTTGTGCCCATTTTTCCTACTTCTAGGTATATTTCGTGACTTAGTGCTCCTAATTAACCTTCTTTATATTCCTCCTAGTGTTATATACCCTGAATCTTCTGATACTTTATAATCTATAAATTTGTGATGTATAATCTCCCATCTGAGATTATAATGTTCCTTTCTGAATGCGTCTTGTATTTGTGTGTAACGAAATTTAAATTCATCTCCCACCTTGTGCATTGCTTTTATTTCCTCCCAAGTTAATAGTCCACTATTCCTCACCAATTGGCTCACCTTCACCAATCCCACTTTATGCCATTGAACAAAATCTTGACACTTCTCAAACTCCAGGAAATTTCTTATATTCGATAACGGCATAAATATAAAACTACCAGTGCACCCCATGGCTTTCTTTATAAATTCCCATGCTTTATCCAACATTTTACAAAGAGTATACTGACTACCACTACATTTCCCCTTACTAAAGCTACCTGCCTCAAGCATTTCAAACATATCCTTACCTTCTTTGATTTTCACAATCATTTCCTTTATAGTCCCCTCTTTAAAGGTCATCATAAGAATAATTGCTGCCACAGAATGCACCCCAAACCTCCCATGTTATGGCATTTCTACACCTCTTTTAGTTAGCACAAAGTTTTTGATATAAATATGAAATGATTACAAAAAGGTGACAAATAAAAATGATTTGTGTCAATGGGTTTCAATCATATGGAATAAATATATTAACCAGTGTTCACATAAGAGAAATTTTCTATAAAATTGATTAGTTATATACATGGCACGAGTATACGTGACATCTATATTAGTGAAATAACTTGAGTCATACTATATTTGTTATAAAAATCAATTTTATTATAAACATCAAGAACGAGGAAATGAGATATTTCGGTTAAGCAGTGCGTCCACATTCATGGGGGCAATCTGAGGAAACAAAATTATAGTGACAACTGTAAAGAACACACTGGAGCAGTCACAAAACAACTTATCATGTGTAATTCACTTGTGTATATGGCCTTTAACCCTAGTTGTTTATTTGAATTGTATTATGTGGGTGGGTTGGGTGTTGGTGCATTGGTTTGTGAAGGGGATGGAGGTGTTAAGACATACATCCCTTAAACACAAACTATCCTAAGTGTCCTTTAAAAACAGAGACAAGGTCCAGAGGCATGCCAAAAGTTTTGATTGCTGGGGTCTCATTGCAGAGACACCCACTGATCAGGAGAATGAAGGAGTGGAGTGAAATGGAATTCATTTTAATAGAATAAATATAGGAAATATAACTTTAAAGCCTCATTCACACTAAAAAAGTCACGTGTGACTCCCAGGTACACTGTACTATGGAGTCAAAGTTACTGTATGCGCTGCAATTTGCATCCATAGAAGTAATGCCTCTAGGTAACAATAGCTCTGTAATAGAGTGTCCAATAGAATATCACATGAACAAATCTCTGAGACATATGGAGGTACTTAAGGGCACCTTATTACAGCTTGGTACACTGAGCTGTAATATGGTTGTGTGAATGAGCCACTGCTAGAAGAGTCTGGCAGCGGCTTGCTCCCCTCTCCCCATTCAGAACAGATGCTCAACTGAGCTAAGCATGCATGTGTATAAAGTGGTGCAGATAAATAGCTGATGGACAATAATCATCAGATCATTCTCTAGCAGAAGGGTGGATACTTACTCAAGTTTAGGAAGAAACAGTGGTTGGCTGGGCACTCTGCTGTTTGTCCTTGGCACATTTCTTTTTGCACTCCTCACAGACGTGGGGACAATTCCTGATGTAGGAAAATGCCATTGTTATTGGGTTTGATCATTTAGCAGTCCCTTGTATTGCTAGCAGATATTTGTCATGAAAACACATGTAGCATTTTCCCAACTTAAAGGGGTACTCCAGGGAAGTATATATCTGAAGAAAATCTCCAAAGCCACCACACTACATGGATGTGTTCCCTGTAAACCATCCTGCCTAATATGTATGGCTCCTGTGGCCTCTGTTGTCTTCTCTGGCTGCTTGATATTCTGTGCCATCCTTCCCTCCCCTTGCCTACACCTCTCAGCAATCATTGCAGCTTTGCTCTGTCATGCAACTCAATCTGAGAGCAACCCCACCCTCCTGCTCTGAGCAACAGAAAGAGGTTCAGCGTCTGATTGTCTGGGACTAGAGATGAGCGAACTTACAGTAAATTCGATTCTTCACGAACTTCTCAGCTCGGCAGTTGATGACTTATCCTGCATAAATTAGTTCAGCTTTCAGGTGCTCCCGTGGGCTGGAAAAGATGGATACAGTCCTAGGAAAGACTCTCCTAGGACTATATCCACCTTTTCCAGCCCACCGGAGCACCTGAAAGCTGAACTAATTTATGCAGGATAAGTCATTAACTGCCGAGCAGTTCGTGACGAATCGAATTTACTGTAAATTCGCTCATCTCTAGCTGGGACCATACACACCTCCCAGTTCTCAGCACTGAAGAGAGCATGACTCATCATTGCAGGGCAGAAACCACATGGCCTGTATTTCTTAGGGGGGTGGGGGCTGCTTTCAGAGAGGGATTTGGACAGAGACAGAGTGGGATGGCTGGATAATGTAAATTCCCCCACTTCATGCATGTAAGTGACAAGCAAATAGGGTGAACTGCTGTATATAGGTAATGAATGATATCTAGTAAAATAAATAGGTTGATAAGAGGGAAAGGATGGAATATGAGTTTAGTTCCCTGGAGTACCGCTTTAACAAGTCTCCTGTGCTTCAGTTTTTTGTTTTGCACTGAGGTTTCAGTTAAAGGGGTTCTCCGGTGCTTAAACATCTTATCCCCTATCCAAAGGATAGGGGATAAGATGCCTGATCACGGGAGTCCCGCCGCTGGGGACCCCCGGGATCATGCACGCGACACCCCGTATCACGCCCCCTCCTGTAGGCTTGCATTGAGGGGTGGAGCGTGACGTCACACACCGCCCGCCCTGTGGTTGCCTGTAATCAGACCCGGAGCGAACACGCTTCGGGGACTGATTACAAACGGGGTGCCGCGTGCATGATCCCGGGGGTCCCCAGCGGCGGGACTTCCGCGATCAGGCATCTTATCCCCTATCCTTTGGATAGGGGATAAGATGTTTAAGCCCAGGAGAACCCCTTTAAATAAATACTATTTTTGTCTTTAAAGGGGTATTTTAATGTATAAAACATCTCCCCTATCCACCGGATAGGGAATAAATGTCTGATTGCAGGGGTCTGGCCTCTAGGACCCCTCCCCCCTATCTCGAGACCAGTGCCCTAACTCACCCCAGTGCAAGGAGTAGTGATTTGGCACGCGATCTATGCACTGTCTACGGGAGTGCTGAACATATCACGCTTAGGTAGCTATTGCTCCCATAGACAATGCATGGAGTGCGTACCGACCCACCACTCGTACAATGGGGAGAGTAGTGGCCCGTTTTGGAGAGGGTGGGTATTACTTCCATATTGATCTAGGAAATTAACATGGGGCCTAAAAGAATATACAGCTTTTCTTTTTATGGGAAATGGCTGCATTGACTTCTAACTTCTTAGGGTCCTTTTGCAGCAGCAGATTATTTCCCCATACGGGGACATGTGCTGCCAGCAAAAAGATGATTGTGTGGCCTCATATAAGTTACGATCACAAAGCCTTTAACACTAGACAGTAAATGGCATACTTTTATGACAGGTTGCCAACCCATATACCTTTGCTGTACTGGGACACTTGACATGAAGTAGCCTAAGGCTATGTTTAAATGGGTTTAACACCTTGGGGACAGAGGCTTTTTCTGTTTTTGCACTTGCGTTTTTTCCTCCTTACCTTTTAAAAATCATAACCCTTCCAATTTTGCACCTAAAAATCCATATGATGGCTTATTTTTTGTGCCACCAATTCTACTTTGTAATGACATCAGTCATTTTACCCAAAAATCTACGGCGAAACGGAAAAAAAATAATTGTGCGACAAATTTGAAGAAAAAATGCCATTTTGTAAATTTTGGGGGCTTCCGTTTCTACGCAGTAAATTTTTGGGTAAAAATTACACATTATCTTTATTCTGTAGGTCCATATGATTAAAATAATTCCCTACTTATATAGGTTTGATTTTGTCGTACTTTTGGAAAAAATCATAACTACATGCAGGAAAATGTATACGTTTAAAATTGTCATTTTCTGACCCGTATAACTTTTTTTATTTTTCCACATATGGGGCGGTATGAGGGCTAATTTTTTGCGCTGTGATCTGAAGTTTTAGTCGGTACCATTTTAGTATTGATCGGACTTTTTGATCACTCTTTATTCATTTTTTAATGATATATAAAGTGACCAAAAATACACTATTTTGGACTTTGGAATTCTTTTACGCATACGCCAATGACCGTGCAGTTTAATTAACAATATATTTTTATAATTCAGACATTTCCGCACGCGGCGATATCACATATGTTTATTTTTATTTTTGTTGCTGAACTGAGCACCTGAAAGCTGAACTAATTAATGCAGGAAAAGTCAGCGACCGCCGAGCCGAGAAGATTGTGACGAATCAAATTTGCTGTAAGTTCGCTCATCTCTACCCCCTTACATTGCCCCAATAGTACATTATTCCCCCAACATTTCCCCTATAGTATATTATATTGTATATTATGCTCCCATAGTATGTCATGCCCCTCACATTGCCCCATTGTATATTATTTCCCTCATATTGCCCCCATTGTAGATTATCCCATTATAGATTATACCCCTCACACTATGCAGACAGCAGGCTCCTTCCTGTCACATCAGCTGCCGCAGGAGAGTGCACACAGGCGCACACAGTGTTGAAAGTTGAGGTTGCTGGGGGAATCGGGACAGGTGTCCTGGATCCCCTGGTGGAAGACACACACCCCCTTTCGCCTGCTGGCCCGGTCGCAGGGGGTGCAATGGAGCCCGCAGGTAAAGGGTCCGGTGCCAGTCCCAGCATGGCAATTACCGGCGAATGGCAGCCTTACTGGGGTACCACCTGTACAGAGAGTAGTCCTGGGTAGTCCTCTGTGATGTCCATATGCCTCAATAATCATATGGACAGGGGATTGCATCTGTGTAGATCTATTTTACTTTTGATATTGAGACTTCATAGACTGGAAAATATATAATTTGAGTAAACATAGAAAACTGTTCATATCATGAAGACATTTTAATAAGTGGTTATTTATTACAGCACAGAACTAAAACACCTGTTTTTGTGACACCTACTTGTGATGACTTCTGAAAAATCCTGGACCAAATCCAGCTCCCATACCAGGGCCAAATCCAGCTTCGAATGGGTTTTGTGCTCCTAGTTTCTCAAACTTTTTCTGGCATGTTCCTGCATACGATATTTTTCCAATGGCGAACCCAAGAAAACCAGCCACTGTGTCACACAAAAGGAACAATAGTTGTTACTTTACAGCATATCAAAAAAGCCATCTCCTACTTTTCCAAAGTACATGATCCCATTGTTTGCATTCAGAAGAGGCTTCTATTATTCGGATACAGAATGAATGTCAACTACATAACATACAATCGTACTTACAGGCAAGCTTCGGCAAGGAACCAAACCGTATGTTCTTTGACAGATATCCTGCACAGAAAAACAAATCAAATTAACATTCACTGCATTTATAAAATTTAGATTTGAGAACAGAAACTAAGTAAAAAACGTACCTATAATATCTTAACTGCTTAAAGGGAACCTATCAGGAGATTCATGCTGCCAAAACCAGCCAGGAATGGTGTGGCTAGTCATCTGGCGTGCCCTAAATAGCTTCCCCTTTGTACCACTGGGTATTGACTAACATGTTTTTACATATATATGCATCGTCCGGGCTATGAACCGACTGTGTACAGGGTGTATAAATCAATTTGTGATGCCAGGGCATCGTTAAGGTTGAGATAGCGTCTCCTGGGCCAGGTGCAGGGTAATGAATACAATGATGTAAGGTTATGCATAACTCTCTTTGCTGGAGGTAGCAGATCTCAAACAATACAGACTTTTGTGCAGAGAAATTGGCAGAGTGGAACCCAGAGAGCCTGTCGCATTGCTGGGAGTTGTAGTTGCTGTTGAAAGCAGCTTTAAGATTAACAGCACATGCTGACTTGAAAGACTTCAATTTGACTGACTGACTGACGTACAAATTTTCCCCAAGAGCTTTTCTTACCACCAGGCTTTGATATTCACCTGTGCACCAGGGTTTTTTCTGAGATTGGCATTACTGTGGAATTTAGTCGTTTTCTTCTCCCTAGGCTTCTACTCACAGTATCAGCACTCCACTCCTTACTCCTCTTCTCTGCTAACTCACACTCACTCGAGCACTGACTAGAACTGAACAGCTTAGACCCCCCCCCCCCCACGTAATAAGGGCTAGGTATGGAGGTTCCACATTGGGGCGTGAGCGTTACTCTGACACAATCCCTTAAAAGGTACAGTGCATAAATATTACATAACACACCATCGCAATAAATCACATTATAACAGGTTAGACAATGGAGCAGTGGGCACAACAGATAGACAGTAGGACTGCCGGAGGCAATCTCTAGCCCGTAGGGCAGCCTTTTGGTGCTGGTACACCACATATGTAAATAGGAAGAGACCTGCCAATCAAGCTGAGTGGGGAAAGCAGATGCCAGTCAAACTATAATTTTACTGAAATGCCGCATTTCACAGTAAATCGTAGTTTGTTGTAATGTTGCTATTTCATGATGCCCGTGGGTCAGGTAACATAACATTTCTGACAGGTTCCTTTTTCCTCAATGGCACCATTCTGGGGTTTCAGGGTTATCGGGCCCCCTTCCTGATTTCTTGAGGTTGAGGACTAAGGTCCATCATAAAAACAAAAAGGTCTGTCACAAAACTGATTGTAAATAATGGCATATATGATAATGTTTATTCATAATAGATTGCCTGACTAGACATTAAAGGGATAAAATATTGTGACCAACTAGCTCCTGTACATAAGGCTTCGATTCTCACTACTGCCAGGCAGTAAGTAGTGCAGCATGTGGCAAGGAATTGTGCTGCAAGACTGCGCACAGTTTAGCACAAATTTCAATGGTTATCGCAGCCTGGACATGTGAAGCACATTGTTTTTCTGTGTTTTACATATACTTGCCATACAGCTGTGCAAATCTGTAGTAAACCTCATGTGTGGCCATTCCGCCACTGTACATCATTATATATCACTATATCTAAATATCCTTTCCAGAGTAGACTGGATTGTTGGTCATCTCACCATGAGAAGTTTAGGGATGCAATATCACCTCTCCCCTCAGGTGTATGGCCAAGGTGGTCAAACGTATCATAAGGGCTTGACGCCTAACACATCTGCACATCTTAGACCTAATTCACATCATGTTATTGGGATATGCCACCAGTATAAAAACAGTATGTAGATGTACACCATGGTGTACCATTTCAAAAAATGACGCGTTTTAGGAAATAGTCTACTAGTGACTATATACAGTCTATGTTCAGTTCATTAAAATCAATGGGCCCCCCACCATGGGTACCAAGTGGTATACGTTGAGATAGCTTTTCACTTTTTCTTGCTGTTGAGGATGAAGGACTTAGGGTACCCTAACAGCAAGAAAAAGGCAAGTAAAATAAAAAAAAGAACCCTGTCTGGAACTGAAAACACCCAGGATCTCCCAAGACACAGCTAAAGACAAACCATATACCTACAGCTTCCTAACAACATATTCTACAGACCCTAAAAGATATACTTCCACAGAAACCTCAGATGACTTTCAGAAGGAATACCGTAAGTCTCTGAAGAGTATAATTGCCCCCAGCAAATTAAAAACCATCAAAATCAATCCAACCCAATGAGAGACGGAATATTGGGATCTTTCAAATGTGTCACGTCCAACTGTAAATGCTGTAATAACATCAAAAACTGCTGCAAACAGTTCACATCAAAAACCACAGGAGAAACCTATAAAATCAAGAAATAAAATTGAGAAATTCAGACCTCTAGGCACAGTTAGTATTTTGTGCTATTGTGTGTGTGGGAAGGAATAAGATGGGAGATGTGGCTGGTATCTAAATATAATGTGCTTTATTCAAACATATTGCCAATATAGTTTTTAATAAAATCCAGTCTCTGAGCATGGCCCTTGCTACAGAGATAATGATATATATTGGTTAAAAGCAGTATAGCATAATGCAACATAAAAAATGATTTTAAAATGATGGTATCAGTCTTTGACAAGGAAAAAATTAGAATCACTTGTAAAATGATGTATAATAAAAATAGAGTAAAAAATAGTAGCAGCGCTGTAAATACAATTGTGGTTTGTAGCGGTCTAATGCGTAAGGAATGAATACGATGAAATATAGCGTTGTGCAGATTGGCACGGGTGCTGGTGCTCACAGCGCACCCAGCCTGGTAGAAATACCTGCAGTCTTCTTAGGTGTTTGTTCCATCTTTGTTGTGGATATCATGGCATGTAGGTCTGTGGTGGCAGGTGGCTCAAAGCTGCGTCCGGCCTTGGATAGATGAGTTGACAGCAGCGGGGATGCGGGATCATGGGAGCGGGGATATGCAGATCACTCGCTGTGGCCGCTTCCTCGAGCTGTGGCAGTTACTCAGTGGATAGTGGTCCGCTCAGCAGGAGACTCCGCGCTTGAGAATGTAGAATCAATCCTTGTCAAGAGTTAGAAACGGCAAAATGGATTGCTGGGTGATAGCTAATAGGCAGACGTGTTTCGGGGAGAACCCCCTTTTTCAATGGCAAAAGTGGGAATGAAAATTGTCCTGGGAATCTGATCTTATATAAGGTGCCATTTTGATTGGCATGTGGGCATTATGTAGCAAAAAAATACAGATCCTGGATTCCTCCATGGAATTAGGAGTGCTGAAGCTGTCTACTCACCTGTGAGGACTGTGGATTTAATACAGTTTAATCCAATATAAAAGGATATAGACCATTTGTACAAGTAGTTACACAGTAAGATCACCAGCCAAAAGCTCTCAGTTTTATAATAAATAATAATTTAAATAATTGATTAATTATAAAAAATAAATAAATAAATAAATATAGAAGCTATGTGTGGGGGAACAGGGTCAAATTGTGTTGAGCGATCTGATTTACAGAACAGATTAAAAATAGGAAAGTGTGATGTCAGGTGTATATCTGGTGTAGATGGTGTGGTCAGAAAATTGGAAAAAATGTGTGCAAAAAATATGGGTTGGAAATGAAATATATTTTAATCTACAAGAGTATATATCTATGAGTGATGAGAATGAATAAAATTTTTTTTTTATTTCAATGTTTTTTTTTATTTACAGAGCAACGGCACCGCCATGGGAACCATATTCACGCCCAGCTATACCAACTTGTTCATGTCGGTGTGGGAAGAATCCACAATCACCCCCCCACCTGGGCGTGGGTCTGATCCTATGGCGGCGCTATATAGATGACATCATTTTAGTTTGGGACAAACCAGCCTCAGATCTGGTTTTGTTCATCCATAGCCTCAATATCAACAATTGCAACCTCCAATTCACCGCATCCACTGACTACTCCAAAAATTGAATTTTTAGATCTGACCATTTCAAGCACATCTGGCGTACCAGTATGCGGCACATACCATAAACCCATGTTCTAGCTACCCATGTTCTAGCTGCCATCTACCCAGATGGCTCCTCAACATACCATCAGGTCAATTTAGGAGGATTAAACGGAACTGTACAAACACGACACAATATGAATTAGAAGCACAAGCTCTGACAGTCAAATTTCAGGAACGTGGATACCCTACTACAATCAGTACAATCCAAAATTGCACAACAAAACAGATCATACTTTGAAAATACTACCAGAAACAAAAATCAGGACGACGATACTATACAACTTATCTTACCATTTAACAACAACCATAAAAAAATAGTCAATAATTAGAAAAAACTGGTTTCTCCTACATCAAGATAAAATATTACACTATCATACCACCTACTCCACAGAATCAAAAACGACACATGGCTGTCCACTAAGGGTTTCCACCAATGTGGGTCCTGTTCAAACTGCGAAACAACACATTTCACAAAAACTACATCAACAGTACAATTTTAGTAATCATTTTAACTGGGAGATCAAAGACTTCGGGGGAGATTTATCAAAACCTGTGCAAAGGAAAAGTTTTCCAGTTGCCCATAGCAACCAATCAGATTTTTTCTTTCATTTTTAACAAGGCCTGTGCAAAATGAAAGAAGCGATCTGATTGGTTGCTATGGGCAACTCAGCAACTTTTCTTTTGCAATGGTATTGATAAATCTCCCCCTTCATCACTTGCAATTCTAAACAGGTCATATACATTATACAGTGCAACTGCAATAAACAATACATAGCTAGAACTAAAAGAACATTGAAAACCAGAATATCCGAACATATACAAAACTTTAAAAAAAAGTAACGATAAACATCTTCTGTCTGCTCTCTTCACCCAACACCACAACCAAGACCCATCTCAGCTAAAATTCTTTGGATTGCACCAAAATGTCTAGGGCTGAATCACAGAAAATTTACGAATTCGAATCACTCGAACCAAGAGGTCACAACTCAGAACTAGAAATTTTTGGTTTCCCTTAGATCCCCTTTTGGGCTCTGTACCCTAGCGCAGGAGGGGTAGTCCACACCTTCAACAATCACAATTCGTCCATATCATTCATATTTTCATTTCTATGTTTATTTATATTTTTATTTTAACCCCTTAAGGACCAGACGTTTTTCGTTTTTTGCACTTTCGTTTTTTCCTCCTTACCTTTAAAAAAATCATAACTCTTTCAATTTTGCACCTAAAAATCTGTATTATGGTGTACCCTACTTGTATAGGTTTGATTTTGTATTACTACTGAAAAATATCATAACTACATGCAGGAAAATGTATACGTTTAAAATTGTCATTTTCTGAGCCCTATAACTTTTTTATTTTATTCCATGTTCAGGGGGCTATGAGGGCTAATTTTTTGCGCCGTGATCTGAAGTTTTTGTCGGTACCATTTTTGCATTGATCGGACTTTTTGATCGCTTTTTATTCATCTTTTCATGATATCAAAAGTGACCAAAAATACGCTATTCTGGACTTTGGAATTTTTTGGCGCGTACGTCATTGAACGTGCGGTTTAAAAAGCGGTATATTTTTTATAATTCAGACATTTCCACACGTGGCGATACCACATATGTTTATTTTTATTTACACAGTTTTTTTTTTATTCTTGGAAATGCTGGGTGATTCAAACTTTTATTAGGGGAAGGGATCATTGAAAGGCTTAATGATTTTTTTTTACACTTTTCTTATGCCATATTATAACATTGCATGTACTGATCTTTACCACTTATTGATGCATCTCCATAGGAATGCATCAATTAGTGTTTTCGGCGATTGAATGCTCAAGCCTGGATCTCAGGCTTGAAGCATTCATTCGCCAATCGGACTGCAGGAAGGAAGGTAAGAGACCTTCCTCCTGAAGTACAGCTGTTCGGGATGCCGCGATTATACCACAGCTATCCCGAACAGCTCCCTGAGCTAACCGTCACTTTTTACTTTCACTTTTAGGCTAAAGGGTTAATAGGGCGCGGCACTGCGATCAGTGCCGCGCGCTATTAGCGGCGGGTCCCGGCTTCACTATGACGCCGGGCCCGCCGTGATATGATGCAGGGTTACCGTGTAACCCCGCGTCATATCACGGGAGCGGGACTAGGGGCGTAAGTTTACGCCCTTGGTCCTTAACAGGTTAATATATATATTCACACACACACATATATAAATATATTATATATATATATATGGTGGTCGCCTTGTGGGTGTGAATGGTGGTCGGGATGTTGCTGTGCAGGTTATAAAGAGTGTTATTAACCCTTGTCAGTCATAACGCTAGGGTGAGGGTTAAATGCTGTATGACTTGGCCTATCGCCACCCTTCCCAAGGACGATAGGTGTTTGCAGAATAAAGTATTGTCCACAACCAGAGCTTTGCTGAAAACTTGCATAAACTTTACTGAATATTTTCTGTAACATGCGAACATAAGAACAGTCTTTGTAACGAGTCTATGAACAGCTTAGCTGAGATTGACCGTTGGTTGGGACTTTTAGTAAGTTCTTTAACTTGTAGGAATTTAGTATGCGCAGATCCGCCTGATTTAGGGCTATGTTTAGGTCCAGGGTCCTTGCCAATAATTTGGGAGAATTTAGAAGAACTCACTGTGTAATTCAGCCGAGGCCGCAAGGCTTTGGCCTAGTAATTGTTGTTGAAAGTTGCGGAGGTATTACCTCATTCAGTGACAGCAACCCAAGAGAGAGAATAATGTCCGCAGCTCCCTTATATGGGCAGGGGCTGGCCGGTTTAGGATTGGTTCACGCCATCTGTCAATCAGCCTCACAAATCATTGTGGGTATCACATGGCCTATGAACCTCCAAAGGTCCTTTGCATTAACCATAGAGACTAAACCTCGTCACGTGACCCGCAGGTCCTGCGACGCTAGCGCAAGGTAAGTACACTTTCTATATACATTTATCTTAACAATATATTCACTGTATTCACATATCTAAGGGGTGACTAGGGGAAGACTAGATCTGAGGACCCCACGGTTCCTAGGAACTCTGACTTTGGGGACCCCTACCAAGGTACTGTATGTAATACGGTACCAGGACACCACATATACACACACACATATATTTATTTATTTATTTTTTTTCAATTCATTCTCATCACTCATGTAGATATATACTCTTCTTACCCTTAAAATATTTTTCATTTCCAACACATATTTTTTCAACACATATTTTTTCCAATTTTCTGACCAAACAATCTACACCAGATATACACCTGACATCACACTTTCATATTTTCAATCTGTTCTGTTTATCAGATTGCTCAACACAATTTGACCCTTTTCCCCCACACATAGCTTCATTAGTTTTATTTTTTTTTATGGATGAAACAATAAATAATTTATTATAAAACAGAGCTTTTGGCTGGTGATCTTACTGTGTAACTACTTGTACAAATGGTCTATATCCTTTTATATTGGATTAAACTGTATTAAATCCACAGTCCACACAGGTGAGTAGACAGCTTCAGCACTCCTAATTCCATGGAGGAATCCAGGATCTGCATTTTTTTGTTACATAATGCCCACATGCCAATCAAAATGGCACCTTATATAAGATCAGATTCCCAGGACTATTTTCATTCCCACTTTTGCCATTGAAAAAGGGGGTTCTCCCCGAAACACGTCTGCCTATTAGCTATCACCCAGCAATCCATTTTGCCGTTTCTAACTCTTGACAAGGATTGATTCTACATTCTCAAGCGCGGAGTCTCCTGCTGAGCGGACCACTATCCACTGAGTAACTGCCACAGCTCGAGGAAGCGGCCGCAGCGAGTGATCTGCATATCCCCGCTCCCATGATCCCACATCCCCGCTGCTGTCAACTCATCTATCCAAGGCCGGACGCAGCTCTGAGCCACCTGCCACCATAGACCTACATGCCATGATATCCACAACACAGACGGAACAAACACCTAAGAAGACTGCAGACTGCAGGTATTTGGCACCAGCACCCGTGCCAATCTGCACAGCGCTATATTTCATCGTATTCATTCCTTACGCATTAGACCGCTACAAACCACAATTGTATTTACAGCGCTGCTACTATTTTTTACTCTATTTTTATTATACATCATTTTAAAAGTGATTCTAGCTTTTTTTCTTGTCAAAGACTTTCCTTCCCACACACACACACACAATAGCACAAAATACTAACTGTGCCTAGAGGTCTGAATTTCTCAATTTTATTACTAGTTTCTTTTGGCACTACGGGTAAAGTGTATCTCAGCACGTTGGCCCAGTTCAACTATACATTTTTAGTGTGCAGCTCCCCATCCACTTTTTAGTTCTATAAAATCAAGAGCCTGATGTCATGCAAATCCACATATGTGATTTACTTATTAGAATGCCCTTGTGGCATCCAATATATTGGGAGAACGATCCAGACCTTGAGCGCCAGAATACACAAGCATCGCTCTAATGCTAAGAATGGATACCAATTACATAGTGTATCGAGGCATGCGTCCATCAAGCATAACTGTGATTTTCCCCACTTCTCTGTTCTACCAATAGAACATATTCCTGCAACCAGCAATCGAAGATACACACAGTTATGTAGAAGGGAAAACTATTTGATATTCAAGTTGAAAACATTAATTCCAATGGGTTTGAATGAATACATTGAACATACTATTTAATATCCTTTAATAAGAACAAATGGATTCATTCCCACCAGTTGCACAAGCAACCAGTTTAAAGTCTCCTCTACCATTAAACATCTCTAGGATTCATCTTCATTTCAAAATCCCTGCTATTTCCAACTGTCTAGTAGGCGAAATTACGATTGGCACATAGCCACTCTCAACACAAGCCGATTGGCTACCGCTACTAACCAATAGCGAGCAGTGGAAATCCATCTCGTACTAACAACACACAGGGAAATTTACTTTATAAAAATTTTCCACCATTTCTCAGTCCTCAAGTAGGCGCTTCTATGATTGGTGCCCAGCCACTTTGACACAAGCTGTTTGGACGTCATCACGGGCCAATTACTATTGACAATAGAGGTTTCTATTGGTCCGTGCAAGAACATCCATTACAAAGTTTACAAAACAAACCCCGGAAAACCCCCATTGGTTGCCGGCCGACCACGTGAAATCCGAGTCCTACTATGGATAATGATGTCACACCGAACAACTCCGCTGATTGGTTGCCGTAGTTTCATGAATGAACCAGTGGGACTTTTAAAATTACCTCTTTATAATTCTAGATACCTGATCTTTCCAGCCAAGGAACCATGCACAGAGATCGTATACATTTTTATGCTCAAGAGGCAAGGAGACTCTTGTCACATATACATATGTTGTATATATATTGTATGTTCCCTCACCAGATGACATTTTAGCAGTTGATAAAGGGGGAACTTGCCCTCGAAACACGTCTTGCACCTTGTTTTAAAGTTTCATGTGTCAATAAAATACACTGTTACTTTTAACCTAAACTCCGATTATATCATCGATCTCCAAGAGGCAGATCAACATTTTCTGAATATTTCTTGCCACAACTATAGGGGGGGGGGGCATCTATTAACAGGGGGGCCCCTCACACATCCCTATATACAAAAAAATAAAAAAAAGAGTTATAGGAGTCAGAAGAGGGTGATTTTAGGCATGTTTATTGTCTTACAATAAGTTAAGTTATACATTGAGTATCATTGCAATTGTATGGACCTTTATAATTTAATACCCTTAACCACTTTAAGTGGTACTCTGCCCCAAACATCTTCTTTCCTGTCCAAAGGATAGGGGATAAGATGTTAGATCGCGGGGGTCCCGCTGCTGGGGACGCCCATGATCCCCGTGCCGGCAGCAGCGACGTTAGGAACGCGGAAGCTTGCAGCTTCTGTGTTTGAAATGCCACGGCACGCCTCCTCCCATAGAAATGAATGGAGGGGGCGCGGCAGCCACATCAACAGTCATCAACCACGGAGCGCAATTCGCTCCGTGCGCCAAATGACTGGGTGCCGTGCCAGAGAGCTAACATCTTATCCCCTATCCTTTAGAGGATAAGATATTTGTGGCGGAGTACCCAAATACATATCTTTTTTAAAATGTTTTAGTTTTTTCCCCCTTGCCTTCTAAGCACCATAACACAATCAATTTTCCACTTACAGACCCATATGAGGCTTTTTTGCACCACCAATTGTACTTTGTAATGACATCACTAAATAAAATAAAAAGGCATCAATTTGCTGTATTGACACATTCTTCCATGATAAGTGGTTGGTAAGGGCTGGTCCTCAAATAACAGTAACAATACAGCGGACAGAATACATTCAGACCACAGCAGATGGATCTTGTCCTAATGTAAACCTACACATTTACTTACCTTTGTAGATGAGGGCTTGTGTGGCTAGCATGCTTGTAACGGACAGAGGCAGAGCTGCAAGAACCACAACAGAAATGATTATTAAAATGTACAGATATAGATTCCATTTAGAAACACACTTTTTTTTTTTTTTTACTGGTTTAAGTTTTAAAACCAGAAATGAATCCTTAATTTTAGTATGTAAAATATGCTTGGAAATAGTCTAAGGGCTCATAGATATATTATATACCGGTATATTACTCTTTTGTATGTATGTGCATGAGCCACTATGCAGATTTAATACAAATCAGACCTTAAAAGATGATGGCTTGATATTGTTTTTATGGACACTATAGACAAATTCTGTATAGCATTGGACTGCCCCATTCTGTTGTGTTTGTCCTGTTTTACGTGTCTCTGTGCTTGCATTTGGTTTGCCTACAAATGTTATTCACATCAATATATTAGGATATAGCTGTGCTTGCTATTTTATTCAAATATCATCCCTTACAAGCCTTTATTTGGACACATAGACCCGCGTACTGTGTTGCATTATTCCTCCTTTATGACCTGTTATTTTTTCCTTCTTTACTTTTACTTCATTAACCGTGATTGCACCATAAATAAGCCATAGGCTTCATGCATAACTGTACAGGTTCCATGCATGTGGGCATGAAGCCTAAGGACTAAAATGATAATGTATTGGCAGTGCTTTAAGTGGCCCAAAAGAGGTGGCGGTACTCTATTATTATTATTTTATTTTTTTGCTGACTACCCTCCTCCCCTGAGGTAACAGCAACTATACTGAAGGGGTTTTATATACAGCAGTCCACAGACGACCTTATAAAAAATTATAAATCCTTTTATTAGTTTGTGGATTTACTTGAGCTAGAAATAGCTACTGAACATAAATAAAATGTGCAATAGGGTATTGAAAATTTTTTGTACAAAATGTACATATAATAAAGTATAAAACATAATAACCATAGAACAGAGGGGGTTAATCTGGGGGTACTACTGAGCCAGGGGCAGGAACAAAAAGGAACCGGAGGCAGCGGCTTTAGTCTCTGCCTCCCGTCCCGCTCCAGGTAGGCTCTCGCACTGCTGGCCCAGCAGGGCGAGCTGCCTGTTGAACCAGGATAGCGCAGGAGGACAGGACAGGCAAACACCGGCATTGCTCGGGGGCCCCGGGCCCCAAGCAATTGCTTGGTTTGCCTGTCCTGTAGCGACGGGCCTGCGTTCCGGTACGCTAAAAGCACGTTCTGGGCGCACGGAGAGGTGGTGGTACGCTCAAGAGCTATTTTTGGAAGTGGTGGTACTGAGTACCGCCGCGTACCGGCCACTTAAAGCACTGTGTATTGGTATTAGGTAAACCTCACAAATGTCCAACATGCAGAGAGACAGTCCTAGGTTTTAGGTCTGGCTACCTTACCAGCCTCTCCTCATCCATCAGAGTCACAAAATTCCTAACAGTATAAAGTAATTGACATATTACTAGTGCAAAAATTGTACAATGAATGTCAGTATTAAAGGTATTTCAGGTCTACAAAGTATTTGTATATCTGGACAACATTTTTGTAGGATTATCTTTATTACCTCTGTACCAGAAACTCTCCTCTTTACATTCCTTTATGATTTTAGAAAAATCTTCCCTGTGTGCATGAGAAATGGGGCAATGCATCTGTAAAATAGAGAGTACAAGTATTTGAGAAGTGATTATAAAGTGAAACACATTGATTATTTTATGGCAATGACTCCTGTAGGATAGGATATAAAAGGCAACAAGTAAACAGTCAGTTCAGTGTGAGCAAATAAATGGGCAAGGTTATGGATCTGTGTTAAATTGAAAAGGGCCAAATTGTGGTGTCTGGGTCAAAGCATCTCCAAAACAGCAGGTCTTGCAGGGTGTTACTGACATGCAGTGATTAGTATATACCAAATGTGGTCCAAGGATGTGTGGTGTCCCGGTACCATATTTTATACATTACTTATGTAGAGGTCCCCATAGTCAGAGTCCCTAGGACGTCAGGGTCCCTCTTTTCTAGTCTTCCCCTTGTCACCTCTCACTTAGCCACTAAATGTATAGCAGTTCTATCTGATATTTATACAGTTATAAGTATAAAAAGTGTATATATATTGAATTGTATACCTGTTTGTTGCGTAACAGGACCTGCGGGTCATGTGATCAGGTGGAAAACTCTATGGTTTTGCTTTAGGACCTTAGGACGTGTTCACCCACCATGCCTTGTAACGGTGAGTGACAGCTGACACGGACCAACCCAAAACGGCCCTGCCCATATAAGGGAGCGGCGGCCATTAATCGCTCTCTTGTTCCTGCGCTGCTCATGGGGACGGATCTGCGCAGCTATCTTCCGCAGTGATTAGGCCCAAGCCTTGCGGCAATGGCCATTCATACAAAACTGTGAGTTATCTCAATCCCTGTTAACTTCGCAAGATCACCGGACCTAAACAGACCCCTAAATCCGGACTGATATCTGCACAAATCCTAATTCTATTAATCCTTGGATAAGTCAATGGTCCGCAGCATCTGTCAATCACTGCCGTGCTGTATAGAGACTGTATTACTAAGACTGTTGCTGTTAATTGGATGTACCGCAAGTATTTCAGTAAAGTTTATGCAAGTTCAAGTTCATCCCTATTGTGGACCTTCATTCATTTAAGCGCGCACCTATCGTTTCTGGGAAGGGTGGCGATAGGCCGAAGATTTACCTCAGCGTATTAACCCTCACCCAGGCGTCACGAGTGACAGGGGTTAAATTAACCCCTCAAATACCGAAGAAGCACCTCCACTGTTTTATATCCCCCAAGGGCTACCACAGATGCACAACTGGTGAGCTGGCAACAATGTCACGGCTGTCCAAGGCTCACTGATGAGCATAGAAAGTAAAGCCTAGCCCATTTGTTCTGATCCCACAGAAAAACCACAGTAGCACAAATGTTTAAATAAAAAAGTAAGTTAGTGCTGGCTATTGTGGAAGGCATCAGAACACAGTGCATTATAACTCACTGCGTATGGCACTGTATAGCTGCAGGCCAGTCAGGCCATCATCTGATGAAAGTTCCTACAATGGCCATGTGAGCATCAGAACTGGATCATAAAGCTATGGAAGGAGGTGGGGAAGACATGGCACCAGGATGCAGTATGAGAAGAAGGCAAGCCAGTGGTTGGAATGCAAAGGTCTGGACAATGATCTGCTGTGAAACCTTGGCTCCTGGCATTCATAAGGATGTCATTGTGATAAGTACCATCTACCTAAATATTATAGCAAACAATATCCTCCCATTTATGGATGTGATACTCCTTAATGTCAGAAATTGTTTACACAATAAAAATTACAGTATTAGGGAAGGGCAGCGTTTTTGACACTGCGAGAAATCTGCCAAGCAGCGGGAAATAAGCTGTGTATGTGCTAGAAACTTGACCAGGCAACCTACAGCTTGAGTAGATAGACTGGTCTGGACAAGGCAAGCACTTAAAATGTATTTACATATGGCAGATGGCTAGGATTTGCAAAAAAAACCCATGCAAAACAACTCAATTAAAATGAATGGAATAGATTTATTAGTCATAGAAACTTCTGCATCTAACCTGCCTGTGTATGCATGGAAGGGTGTATTTCCCAAGTAACCATGCTGATGACATAATAGCAGGAGAGTTTACTATATAAGTGAACAAACATTTACTCTACGTAGAGAATCGGCCTATAGATTTATTTTTTATCTGTTGGACTAGGTGCCAGTCCAACACTGAGGAATCATTAACATTTTCTGTGCAACCAGTGGAAGAGTATACAATCAAATGGCAGAGTCAACCGGAACAATGCTGCATTTGTATGTTTGCTTTTTACTACATGCACCTGTTAGATAAAGCCGCAGTGCACACCCACACTAAAATGGGGAGTCGAAATGAGTGAAAGGTCAGGTAAGTATAAGTAGCAGGAATAGTGACTTGGAAAAAATTATATGAATGAGGCTTATGTTACACAAGCATATTTTTCATCTGTATCACATCTGTTTTTTGGTGGTCAAAACACAGCTAATGTGGTGGCCCAGTATGGGATGGTGTTGTCCCGTACCTTTCCTGCCTTGTCTGCCCATGTCCCTCTGTGTCTCCAGGGCCCCCTGTAGTTGTTTCCCCGTTTGTACATATGTTTTGTATTGTAAGAGGTGTTATACCTTTAATAAAATGTACCATGTGATTGTTACCCAGGAGGTATCAGTGACCAGCTGACCACAAGTTTGACCTATGGGCTCCCTGCTAGTCTCCCCATATAAGCCCTGGGTGGAGCTAGCTTCTCTCTTGTTGCTGAGGTCCAGTGTCTTGTCTTAGAGTGTGTCCAGAGCATTGGAGGCCTCAAGCCCAGTCTGCAGCCACAGTCAAGTGCAAGTAAGCTTAGCCTGCAATAATTGTCAGTCACCAGTCAAGTCTGTCTAGTCAACATGGCCTGCACTAAAATACCCAGTACTATTACAAGTCCCAGTGAGCCTGCAAGGTCTCTGTGTCACTGGTCACCTCCTTGTGCCCTGGCTACACTGTAAAGACTTTACCAACTGTCTGCCCTCAGTAAAGCTACCATTGTCTGTAACTTGGTGTCGGAGTCTTTATTGCCCCCGCGCCAAGCCCAGGATCCAGCGGTATACCTTCGGGTGGTTATGGGCTAAACCACGCCCTGGCGTCATGAATACAAGGGGTTAATGCCATCTGCCCCTAGATTAACAACATCTGCCCTGCACCGCACAGCCCACCACCACACTAATATAAAATGATGGAGCTACTGACATGGGAGTATAAAATTTGCACAGATTTTAATAATGCAGCTACTTTCTTCTGTTTTACAGATGGAAATTGTCCATTGAAGTCTAATTGAAGAGATAAAAAATGTGTGTTTTGATCCTTATTATGCCATCAGTTTTTTATCAATATTGCACCAGTTTCTCAAAAGTGTAGTTCCGTTTCCTGCCTAGAAAACGGACCATCAGTATTTAGAGTACAGAAATACGGATTAAATACTAAAGCAATTCTGCTGAAATGTGTTGACATACTGATGCCATTCCAACCATAAGGCTAGGTTTCCACACAGGTTTTTTCTCACATTTTTGGAAAAACTGATACAGTAAGTGCGGCTCTCCATGGAAGTCGTGAGTGCGCTTATAGGGTCCTAATCCTTCTTATATTATCCAAGATAGATAGCTAGGCACACCACTTTAGTGGAAAAAAAAATGTATTAATATATTTATTGAAGCAAGCAATCACAAGCAAAAGGTAACGTCTCGGTCACAATAGACCTTCTTCAGACCGGATTGCTGCGGAGGTAGGGGGTGAAGAAATCAATATAACGGGCCTAGACTGTATGTTTAAAGGAGAACTCCAGACCATAAAAATTGTCCCCCATAGTGCCAGCAGTAAAAAAATAAAGATGTACATGCCTTCCTCCGCTCCCCCGGGGCCTCCGGTAACCGGCTCCGGTCTCCGCCGCAATCCACTTCCTGGTTGCCGGTGGTCGGATGAATCAGCCAATCACTAGCCGCAGCGCAGTCCGACTCGGCCGGCGATAGGTTGAGCAGCAGTGTGATGTTTTCGGCCCCGGCCGCAGGTGCCGGTGTAGTGAAGAATTTTGTGTCCTAAAGTGCTTTCACACTGCCGCTCAGCCTATCGCCAGCCGAGTCGGACTGCGCTGCGGCTAGTGATTGGCTGATTCATCCGACCACCAGCAACCAGGAAGTGGGTCGCGGCGGAGACCGGAGCCGGTTACCGGAGGCCCCGGGGGAGCGGAGGAAGGTATGTACATCTTTATTTTTTTTACTGCCGGCACTATGGGGAACAATTTCTATGGTCTGGAGTCCTCCTTTAAGGTAAGTGGTAATGCGACCTATAGTCGCTGGAAGGTATCACACCCATTAAGATGTATTAACATCTCAGAGATGATTAAGATTAGGTGTAGTCAGAGTTGAATTTTAAGCGTCATAGCAAAGGGTCTAAATACTTACCATGTCAAATTTTAGTTTTCCCTTTTTAATACATTTATTAATTTAATACATTAAAGTTCACAATCTCCTCTTGAGATTCTTTTCATTTAGCACAATCCCTTAACATAACAGAATAAAATATTTTTTTTTTTAAATGGGAAAGTGACTTTCCGAATGCAATGTATACCCATTTAGTCATGTGAAGCAGACCTTAGGCCCCTTTCACAAAGGAGAATTTGACACCAGTTTTTGTAGGCCAAAACCTACACAAATAAAAACTATAATGAAAATATTTTTTGGAAAAGTTTTGGCTAAAAAATACTGACTGATATTACTGACTGAAATACTGCCATGCTAAAAAAGTCACAGGCAAGCATTTTTTTGTTTGGTTTCAAGCTAAAGCGAGGAGTGGATCTAAATACCGGAAAAAAAGTATAAAGGAAAGTCAAAAGTCTTATTTACTTTCAAATAAACGGAAGTGATACAGATCTTTTCACACACAGAATTCCTAGTGGAATCTGGTGGGATTCTGCTGCACCTGGCACATGGCAGAATGTCCACGTTGGAAACATCTGGCGCAGAAATTCAAATTCCTGTCTCCCCAGAAAGAATTGACAAGTTAATTCTTTCTGCAGAATCCGCTCAGAAATGCATTGCCGTCTATAGAGACGGCATGTTCTGCCAGCGCCTGCTGTCTGTAGAATGTCCGCCTAGAAATGTTCATACAAACAGGTAGCCACATGCAGATAGGGGGAGATTTATCAAAACCTGTGCAGAGGAAAAGTTGCCCAGTTGCCCATAGCAACCAATCAGATTGCTTCTTTCATTTTTAGGAAGGCCTGTGAAAAATGAAAGCAATCTGATTGGTTGCTATGGGCAACTGGACAACTTTTCCTCTGCACAGGTTTTGATAAATCTCCCCCATAAGCCCCACCAAATAAGCCTGCGCCCACATCCCCGACATAGCAAAATGCTAATTTACAGCAGTCTGCTTCAGGTTTCTGACAGATTCTTTTACAAATCCTTATAGATTTTTCCAAAAGTATAAACAATTATATGAACATACCCGTGCCTAAGCCTAAGCCTGATAATTATAAATATTTAAGAGTGCTTTTGTGCATGAGGTTCATGGGGTACTCAAGAAAAAAACTGTCTGTGACTAAAGCCTAAAAGTAGATCCTATGTTTATATACTGAGCAGAGAAGTAAATTATTTGTGTGCAGCGAAACCAATCTGTACAGGGAACATGTGTTGATGAAAGAACATCATTTATCATCTGTGCATGTTGTATATGTTTCTTTTCTGCTGTATATCTTTCGGTAATGGAAAACATATACTACAAAGTCATTTTCTAATGGTGGAAAGAACTAGGTACTCCAGGGGAAAAAAAAAATTCAAATCAACCGGTGCCGGGAAGTTAAACAGATTTGTAAATCACTTACACTGCTCAAAAAAATAAAGGGAACACTAAGATAACACATCGTAGATCAGAAGGAATGAACTAATCGTATGAAATACTTTCATCTTTACATAGTTGAATGTGCTTACAACAAAATCACACAAAAATTATCAATGGAAATCAAATTTATAAACCCATGGAGGTCTGGATATGGAGTCACACTCAGAAAGTGGAAAACCACACTATAGGCTGATCCAACTCTTATGTAATGTCCTTAAAACAAGTCAAAATGAGACTCAGTAGTGTGTGTGGCCTCCACGTGCCCGTATGACATCCCTACAACGCCTGGGCATGCTCCTGATGAGGTGGCGGGTGGTCTCCTGAGGGATGTCCTCCCAGACCTGGGCTAAAGCATGTCTCAGTATAGGATGTGGCCCCGTACTGTCATTCTGTCCTGTCAGGCAGAGTCCCTGCATGTCCCCAGGGCTCTCCTGCAGCAAACCCCATTGTATATATAAGTTGTACATTATAAGTGTAGTATTGCTTTAACCCCTTAAGGACTCAGGGTTTTTCCATTTTTGCATTTTCATTTTTTCCTCATAACGCTTTCAATTTTGCACATAAAATTCCATATGATGGCTTTTTTTCCATGTCACCAATTCTACTTTGCAGGGACATTAGTCATTTTACCAAAAAATCCACAGCGAAACGGAAAAGAAATTAATTGTGCGACAAAATTGAAGAAAAAATGCAAATACAGTTCCGTTTCTACGCAGTGTATTTTTCGGTAACAATTACACCTTACCTTTATTCTGTAGGTCCAGATGGTTAAAATGATACCCTACTTATATAGGTTTGATTTTGTCGTACATCTGAAAAAAAATCATAACTACATGCACGAAAATTTATACGTTAAAAATTCTCATTTTCTGACCCCTATAACTTTTCTATTTTTCCGCGTATGGGCCGGTATGAGGGCTCGTTTTTTGTGATCTGAAGTTTTTATCGGTACCATGTTTTTATTGATCGGACTTTTTGATCTCTTTTTATTCATTTTTTCATGATATAAAAAGTGACCAAAAATACGCTATTTTGGCAATTTTTTGTGAGTACGCCATTGACGGTTTAATTGATTATATATTTTTATAATTCGGACATTTCCGCACGCGGCAATACCACATATGTTTATTTTTATTTACATTTATTAGGGAAAGGGTTAAATGACCTTTGTTAACTTATTTTTTTCACTTTTTTTTGCAGTGTTATAGCTCCCATAGGGGGCTATAACACTGCACACACTGATCTTTTACACTGATCCCTGCAAAGCCATAGCTTTGCATTGATCAGTGTTATAGGCGGTCGAGCCTGTATCTCATCGGACGCGACGGGGACAGGTGAAGGGACATCGTGATTTTATGATAAGTACTGAAAGGATTAAAAAAAATTTTTTAAATCATTTAGAAATCTGTATAACTTTGATAAAAAAAAAAAAAATTCTGGAGTACTCCTTTAAGCTCTTAAGGATGCAGGGCGTATGACACGCCATGACCCCGTGTCATAGCAGGTTGCTCCCGGCGGCTAATGAAAGCCGGGACCCTGGGCTAATAGCGCGCGCCACCAATCGTTGTGCCGTGCACTATTAACCCTTTAGATGAAGCGATCAAAGTTGATCGCCGCGTCTAAAGTTGAAAAAATTGCATCCCGGAAGCTCAGTTGGGCTGATCGGCAACACCGCTGTGAAACCGCGGTGTCCCGATCAGCTAGGACACTGAAGGAAGGTCCCCTACTTGCTTTCTCTGTGTCCTATCGGCGATTGACTTCTCCATGCCTGAGATCTAGACCAGAGAAGTCAAGCCCCTATAACACTGATCATCCGCATGTAGGAATCAATGTAATGCATGTTATAGCCCCAAGAGGGAGCTATAACATAGCAAAAAAAAAAGTGGAAAAAGAAAAGTTACTAATGATGAATTAACCCTGTCCCTAATAAAAGTAATAATCACCCCCCTTTTTCCCCCATTTAAAAAAAATAAATAAATAACTGTGTTAATAAAAATAAACATATATGGTATCTCCGCGTGCGGAAATGTCCGAACTATAATAATATATCATTAATTAAACCAAATGGTCAATGACGTACACGCAAAAAAGTTCCAAAGTCCAAAATAGCTTATTTTTGGTCACTTTTTAGACCATATAAAAATGAATAAAAAGTGATCAAAAAGTCCCATCAAAACAAAAATGGTACCGTTAAAACTTCAGATCACGGCGCAAAAAATTAGCCCTCATACCACCCTGTATGCAGAAAAATAAAAAAGTTATAGGGGTCAGAATATGACAATTTAAAACATATTAATTTTCGTGCATGTAGTTATGATTTTTTTCTAGAGGTAAGACAAAATCAAACCTATATAAGTAGGGTATCACTTTAACCGTATGGACCTACAGAATAAAGCTAAGGTGTCATTTTTACCAAAAAAGGCACTGCGTAGAAACGGAAGCCCCCTAAAAATTACAAAATGGCGTTTTTTCTTCAATTTTGCCGCACAATGAATTTTATTTCCATTTCACCGTGGATTTTTTGGTAAAATGACTAATGTCACTGCAAAGTAGAATTGGTGGCGCAAAACATAAGCCATAATATGGAATTTTAGGTGCAAAATTGAAAGGGTTATGATATTTAAAAGGTAAGGAGGAAAAAACAAAAAAATAAACGGAAAAAAGTTGACCTGTTAATAAACATGCCATGGCGGGGGTCTGAACACCCAGAAGACAAGAACGAGAAGGGAGAGAAGCGTGCACTTTCAGCTCATTCTCGGACAGGGTCTGAACACTCAGAACCCGACCAATCAAAACTTTTGACGTGTCTATACAGCATATGCAAAGTTTTCTTTTAAAGACAGCGCTTATTTTTAAGAGTTAAACCAACTTTAACGGACGTTTTTAACGGATGAATTTTATGGTGTGAAAGGGGCCTAACTAGTAACAAAGCAGGTATGATCACTTCTCCACAGCAGGGAATGACAAGCATCTACATGTCTGACTGAAGAGAGGTGTGAGTATGGAGATAATGGGGGAGATTTATCAATTGCTGAGTTGCCCATAGCAACCAATCAGATCGCTTCTTTCATTTTTAACAAGGCCTCTGTAAAATGAAATAAGTGATCTGATTGGACGCTATGGGCAACTGGGCAACTTTTCCTTTGCACAGGTTTTGATAAATCTCCCCCAATATGAACACGTACAACAGGGTCATTGCGTTTTTAGTGCTACAAACCATTAGACCAGTGTTTTCCAACCAGCGTGCCTCCAATTTTATAATGTGAAAGGGGCCTAACTAGTAACAAAGCAGGTATGATCACTTCTCCACAGCAGGGAATAACAAGCATCTACATGTCTGACTGAAGAGAGGTGTGAGTATGGAGATAATGGGGGAGATTTATCAATTGCTGAGTTGCCCATAGCAACCAATCAGATCGCTTCTTTCATTTTTAACAAGGCCTCTGTAAAATTACAGATTGGTTGCTATGGGCAACTGGGCAACTTTTCCTTTGCACAGGTTTTGATAAATCTCCCCCAATATGAACACGTACAACAGGGTCATTGCGTTTTTAGTGCTACAAACCATTAGACCAGTGTTTTCCAACCAGCATGCCTTCAACTGTTGGAAAACTACAAGTCCCAGCATGCCCGGACAGCCTTCGGCTGTCCGGGCATGCTGGGAGTTGTAGTTTTCCAACAGCTGGAGGCACACTGGTTGGAAAACACTGTATTAGGACCAATTCACATGTACAGTAGCCTGTGCCTATTTGATGCGCAGGATTTGAAGCTGTGTTCAGTCATTTAGTTTACATTGAACGCTGCAGCACAAAATCTGTGCAGGATTCTGTAGGTATAAATAGACCTTTAGACAGACCCCCAGCAGCAGCCCTTCCTCCCTCCAGCCCCTGCCTCTAAACATCTTTTGCGCATAACTTTCGGATGTCCAACCGGTGGCTTCCAGCTCTGCAATACTAAACATGCTGGGTGTTGTAGTTCCCGAAGAGCCATAGATTGGAGATCACTGAAATAAGTAAGTAGGATATTTACTTACCAGGCTTTTTTGCTGCGCAGGGCTTTCGCCTTGCCCTGGAACTTGCTGTGGGTCGGCAGCCATATCTTTTGGTAGACGAATGTCAATAACAGTGCGTGAGAGTACAAGGAAGACTGCTGCTTTTATGTCTGTGCTGAAGTGGGAGGGTGGAAGGCATTACCGGGAACTCCCATTACTGGAATGACGTAGAGAGTCATTAGGGGACAAGAAAGGGAGAACGTAAAGACTAGTAAAACAACAGCATTGAGCACAGTGTGCCTTGTGTCGAAGCTAAATTTACTTTATACAAGGGTATCTGCATTATGAATATGTAGCAAGTAAGAAAAAATCTACCCAAAATGTAAAAAAATATTATATTAAGCTATTTTCACACTGAATTTTTACATTTTACTAGCATCCGCAATAGATAGATGTTAAAAAACGTATACCACGCACCATGTTGTTTATCTTCCATTGTTTTCATCACTGCAGGTTTCCACAGAGATCCAGGGTGGCATCTGAACCCAGCCAAACATGTAGGGGGGATTTATCAAAACCTGTGCAGAGTTACAGTGAAGCAGTTGCACATAGCTGCGGGTCGGAGCACAGCTGACACTGCCGGGTCCTTTGACTTGAATGGGGTCCAGGATCTGGTATTTTACAGGAATTGAGCGGAGAAAAAAAACAGGACAATTTTTTTCTCCGCTCAACCCACGTCCTTCCGATGACCGAACTGACCAACAGTTGTCAACAACAACCAACAACTGTCACAAGCGGTGGATCGGGGTCTGCGGCGGATTTTCCACAGTGGACAACCTGCCCCCATTCAAACTTGCAGCGGGAAACACGCTGCAGGTTCACTATCCAATCTGCCTCTGTGATCAAGCCCAGTTGTAAAATCCGCAGTTGCTGATATTACAAGGCAATCAAAATTAAAGAACTGCAAATTTTACAACTTCAATACCGCAGTTGGGGATTTTGCAACTTCGCAGCAGATCCAATTTGTTTGAATGTACCCTCATTGTAAAATTTTCTTTGTTGCCCATAGCAACCAGAGCTGAGCTGTCGTATCTTAACGAATACGGAATACACCTATTTAAAATACACATGTATCTGTATTTGATCTGTATTTCATCAATATTTTCAGTAATTTTTGCATCTTTTTTTCAATTTAATATCTTGTCTAGAAGACAGCCTATGAGTATTTACTGTACATAAAGGGAATCAACACGGTAAAGGAGGAGAGCATATTTAAAAGAAGAAAAACTACCACAAGAGGACATATTCTTAAATTAGAGGGCAAAAGTTTTAAAAGTAATATCAGTGTGGTACCCGGCAGGGTGTAATGGTGTCCTGGGTATTGCGGTGATAGTGTAGGGTATATTGGTATTAACCCTCAATTGTCGTGACGCCAGGGTGAGGTTTCCTCAATGTAATAATCCTACCGCCAACCGTCCCTCAAACGGCAGGGAGAAATAACGGAATGTCCACTGCAGGTTTTATGAAGTAAACTTGTAGTAACTTTACTGCATATTTTATGTAACGGCATGGAGCATAACAGTCTTTGAGAGAGAGAACCGCGGTACAGGTTCCTCACAGGTTTGCTGGGACTCTGGGATCAATGAGCTTTGGTGCTAGCCACTGTGCTACTATTTTTAGGAGATTTGAGTTTCTAGTAGTTACACAGGATTCAGTAGTTTGAGCTTTGGTAGCTCACGGTTTTGTGGCTGCAGGTTCTTAGGCTTGAGGCCTAGATTGATTTGAGACTTGTGCTGAGATATGCCTGCTTGATAATCCGGAACTAAGAGAAAGAATTTAGTGGCTGCAGCCCCTTATATATTAAGGGGGTGGGACAAAGCTCATTGGTCAGCAGACCTGTAAATCCTGACCCAGTGAACTCTGGGTATCACATGACCTAAAGGTCCTTAAACCATAGTACAATTTAATGAAAGGCACGTGACCAAATATATATATAAATACATTAAATACCATTTATATGAGGCGACTAGGGGTTAGTCCTACAGGAGAGCCCTATTGACATGGAGGGACTCTGGCTGAGGAGACTTTAGACACAGGGACAGGACCAGGTCCTGTACCGGGACACCACATCAGAAAGTATTACTTTACTGATAGAGTAGTAGATGCATGGAATAGCCTTTGTGCAGAAGTGGTCGCTGCAAATACAGTGAAGGAGTTTAATCATGCATGGGATAAGCATAAGGCTATCCTTCATATAAGATAGGGCCAGGGACTATTCATAGGATTCAGATTACTGGGCAGACTAGATGGGCCGAATGGTTCTTATCTGCCAACACATTCTATGTTTCTATAATATGGATGAGAAAACTATAGAATACTAATGACATACTGATGGTATTTTATCTGGAATATGCTTCATTAAACATCCGAATTATGGATTATCTATGAACTCACCCAAGGAAAAGCCCTGTAACAGCAATCCAGCAACAATCAGTAAGTAATAACAGGTCTGAGGCAACAGGAAACATGGCGGCAGGCACAAGAATGCACTCTTAGGCTAGGTTTATATTGCCTTTTGACTATTAGTCACAGATATTCAATGTACACTGTAGCAAAGAACCATAAATTTCAATGCGCCAGAGTTATTTTGAATTCAGCATTTGTTAGGTACCCCTTGGTAGAGCCGCAAAGTGTGGCAAGAAAATGTCCCCCAAATCATTACACCACCAGCAGCCTGAACCATTGATACAAGACAGGATGGATCCATGCTTTCATGTTGTTTATGCCTACTTCTGACCTTGCCTACTTCTGAATGTTGCATCTGGAATCAAGACTCATCAGACCAGGCAATGTTCTTACAGTGTTCCAGTGTCTTTTTGATGAGCCTGTGTGAACTGTAACCTCAGTTTCTTAGCTAACAGTTGCACCCGGCGTGGTCTTTCGCTGCTGTAGCCTATCTGCCTCAAGGTTAGACGTATTGTGTTTTCAGAAGATAGTATTCTGCATACCTTGGCTGTAACAAGTGGTTTTTTAAGCTACTGTTGCCTTTTTGTCATCTTGAACCAGTCTGCCCATTCTCCCTTAACACCAAAAAGGTATTTTCATCCTATCGTTCATGGATTTTTTCTGTTTCAGACAATCCTCTGTAAGCTCTACAGGTGGTTTGCGTGAAAATCCCAGTAGATCAGCAGTTTCAGAAATACTCTGACCATGCTACATTCAAAGTCACTTAAATTCTAATGCCTGGTTTGAACTTCAGCAACTTGTCTTGACAAATCTACATGCCTAAATGCATTGAGTTGCTGCCACTTGATTGGCTGATCAGCTATTTGTGTTAACAAGCAGTTGCACAGGTGTGCCTAATATAGTGGCCAGTGAGTATATGGTGGATATACATTATAGGGGAGATTTTTCAAAACCCAGACCATTTTCACCCTAAGGACCCGAGCATTTTTTGCACATCTGACCACTTTAAAGGGGTACTCCGGCGCTAAGACATCTTATCCCCTATCCAAAGGATAGGGGATAGGGGATAAGATGCCTGATCGCGGGGTCCCACTGCTGGGGACCCCCATGATCATTCACGCAGCACCCTGTTACCATCAGGCCCCAAAGCATGTTCGCTCCGGGTCTGATGACTGCCGATCACAGGGCCGGAGTATTGTGACATCACGGCCCCGCCCCCATGTGACGTCAAGCTCCACCCCCTCAATGTAAGCCTATGAGAGGGGGCATGACAGCTGTTCACACATACACATATGTCTACTTTATGTTGGCATCATAAAGTTGACATGTTTTTACTTTTGGAAGACACCAGAGGGCTTCAAAGTTCAGCAGCAATGTTCCATTTTTCCACAAAATTTTCAAAATCGAAATTTTTCAGGGACCAGTTCAGTTCTGAAGTGGATTCGAGAGGCCTTCATATTAGAAATACCCCATAAAATGACCCCATTATAAAAACTGCACCCCTCAAAGTATTCAAAATGACATTCAGAAATTGTGTTAACCCTTTAGATGTTTCAAAGGAATAGCAGCAAAGTAAAGGAGAAAATTCCAAATCTCGATTTTTTTACACTCACATGTTCTTGTAGACCCAGTTTTTGAATTTTTATAAGGGGTAAAAGGAGAGAAATCCCCCTAAAAATCTTACCTCAATTTCTCTCGAGTAAGGAAATACCTCATATGTGTATGTCAAGTGTTCGGCGGGTGCACTAGAGGGCTCAGAAGGGAAGGAGCGACAATGGGATTTTGGAGAGTTTTTGACGACTTTTCGTAGAGTCAGATGTGTAAATGAAAATAAAAAATTTTTCGATAAAAATGCAGTATTTTTCCCAAATTTACAATTTTTACCAGAGGTAATAGGAGAAAATGTCCCCCTAAAATTTGCAACCCCATTTCTTCTGAGTATGGAAATACCCCATGTGTGTATGTAAAGTGCTCTGCGGGCGAACTACAATGCTCAGAAGAGAAGGAGCGCCATTGGGCTTTTTGAGAGAGAATTTGTTTGGAATGGAAGAGAGAATTATATCCACTTATGGGGTATTTATATACTCAGAAGAAATGGTGTTACACATTTTGGGGGGCTTTTTTCCTATTACCCCTTGTGAAAATGAAAACATTTGGAGAGAGAATTTGTTTGGAATGGAAGTCGGGGGCCAAGTGCGTTTACACATGTGACCCTATTTCAGAAACTACACCCCTCATGGAATGTAATAAGGAGTGCAGTGACATTTACAGCCCACTGGCGTTTGCAGATCTTTGTAACAGTGGGCTGTGCAAATGAAAAATTGTGCCAGTTCCAAAAATCTGTCAGACACCTGTGAGGTGTAAATGCTCATTGCACCCCTTATTACGTGAGGGGTCTAGTTTCCAAAATGGGGTCACATGTGGAGGGGGGGGCCCACTGTTCTGGAACCATGGGGGCTTTGTAAACGCACATGGCCATCAATTCCAGCCAAATTCTCTCTCTTCAAAAGCCCAATGGCGCTCCTTCTCTTCTGAGCCCCCTAGTGCGCCAGGGCACTTTATATCCACTTATGGGGTATTTATATACGAAAATTCTTCAAACACATGTGTGGTGTTAAGGCTAACTATACCCCTTGTTACGTTTCTTAAGTGGTGTCGTTTTTTGTTTGTTTATGTCAGAACCGCTGTAACAATCAGTCACCCTGTGCAAATCACCTCAAATGTACGTAGTGCATTCTCACTCCTGAGCCTTGTTGTGCGCCTGCAGAGAATTTTATGTCCACATATGGGGTATTTCCGAACTCAGGAGAAATTGTGTTACACATTTTTTTACAATAGCATGCTGGAGTAGACCCCAACTTTACCTTTTCATAAGGGGTGAAAGGAGAAAAAGCCCCCCAAAATTTGTTAGGCAATTTCTCCCGAGTACAGAAATATCCCATATGTGGACGTAAAATGCTCTGCGGGCGCACAACAAGGCTCAGGAGTGAGAGCGCACTATGTACATTTGAGGTAATTTGAAATGGGGTGGATGATCGTTTGCATATTCCACACCAGTGATTCCCAAACAGGGTGCCTCCAGCTGTTGCAAAACTCCCAGCATGCCTAGACAGTCAATGGCTGTCTGGCAATACTGGAAGTTGTCGTTTTGCAGCAGCTGGATGCTCCATTTTGGAAATAGTGCTGTACAAGACGTTTTTCATTTTTATTTGGGGGACTTTGTAGGGGTATGGGGGGGGGGGGGGCAAACCTCCATCTGTTGCAAAACTACAACTCCCAGCATGCTCTTTGGCTGTCCATGCATGCTGGGGGTTGTAGTTATGCAACAGCTGGAGGCACACTGGTTGCCAAAAACACAGAGTTTCCCAACCAGTGTGTCTCCAGCTACATAGTTACATAGTTAGTTACATAGTTAGTATGGTTGAAAAAAGACATACGTCCATCAAGTCCAACCAGGGGATTGAAGGGAAGGGTGTAAGGGAATAAGGGAAAGGGATGTAGTTTTATAATTCTGCATAAGCATTAATGTTATTTTGTTCCAGGAATGTATCTAACCCTGTTTTAAAGCTGTTAATTGTTCCTGCTATGACCAGTTCCTGAGGTAGACCGTTCCATAAATTCACAGTCCTCACGGTAAAGAAGGCGTGTCGCCCCTTTAGACTAAACCTTTTCTTCTCCAGACGGAGGGAGTGCCCCCTCGTCCTTTGGGGGGGTTTAACCTGGAACAGTTTTTCTCCATATTTTTTGTATGGGTCATTTATATACTTATATACGCTTATCATATCCCCCCTTAAACGTCTCTTCTCAAGACTAAACAATTGTAACTCCTTTAATCGCTCCTCATAGCTAAGATGTTCCATGCCCCATATCAGTTTAGTCGCGCGTCTCTGCACCCTCTCCAACTCCGCAGTGTCCCGTTTATGAACAGGCGACCAAAACTGAACAGCATATTCCAGGTGAGGCCGTACCAATGCTTTATAAAGGGGGAGTATTATGTCCCTGTCCCTTGAGTCCATGCCTCTTTTGATACATGACAATATCCTGCCGGCTTTGGAAGCAGCAGCCTGACATTGCATGCTATTCTGTAGTCTGTGATCCACAAGTACACCCAGATCCTTCTCTACCAGTGACTCTGCCAGTTTAATCCCCCCTAAGACATACGACGCATGCAGGTTATTAGTACCCAGATGCATAACTTTACATTTATCCACATTGAACCTCATTTGCCAAGTGGATGCCCAGACACTTAGTCTATCCAAGTCATCTTGTAACTTATGCACATCCTCTATAGACTGTACCGTGCTACAAAGCTTGTTGTCATCTGCAAAGATAGAAACAGAGCTGTTAATACCATCCTCTATATCATTGATAAATAAATTAAACAGCAGCGGTCCCAGTACAGAACCTTGGGGTACACCACTAATTACTGGGGACCAATCAGAGTACGAATCATTGACCACCACTCTCTGGGTACGATCCATGAGCCAGTGTTCAATCCAGTTACAAACTAAAGTTTCCAAGCCCAAGGACCTTAACTTACCTGTCAGACGTCTGTGAGGGACAGTATCAAACGCTTTAGCAAAATCCAGAAACACTATATCCACAGCCATTCCTCTGTCAAGGCTTCTACTCACCTCTTCATAAAAGCAAATTAGATTGGTTTGACAACTTCTATCCTTAGTAAACCCATGCTGGCTATCACTTATAATACTATTATCCCCTATGTATTCCTGTATGTAATCCCTTATAAGTCCTTCAAACAATTTACCCACAATGCACGTTAGACTTACCGGTCTATAATTGCCTGGCGAAGACCTAGAGCCCTTCTTGAAGATTGGCACCACATTTGCCTTGCGCCAGTCCCTTGGCACAATACCAGACACCAGAGAATCTCTAAATATCATGAACAGGGGTACAGATATTACTGAACTTACCTCTCTAAGAACTCTTGGGTGTAGTCCATCCGGCCCTGGAGATTTGCTTACATTTACTTTACTTAACTTACCTTGTACCATCTCTACATTAAGCCAGTTGAGTACATTACATGATGTGTTACCAGCACTGACCTGTCCAATGTCAGCTCCTTCTTCCTTAGTGTATACAGAACTAAAGAACCCATTCAGTAGCTCCGCCTTCTCTTTATCACCTGTGACAACCTCCCCATTATCATTATTAAGGGGTCCTACATGCTCTGTCCTTGTTTTTTTTGTATTTATATATCTAAAAAAATATTTAGGATTAGTTTTGCTTTCTTTGGCCACCTGTCTCTCATTTAGAATTTTTGCTGTTTTTATTACATTTTTACAGATTTTATTAAGCTCCTTGTACTGTGTAAATGTTGTAGCTGACCCATCAGATTTGAATTTTTTGAAGGCTATTTTTTTGTTGTTTATTGCTCTTTTAACCTCATTTGTCAGCCATGTAGGATTTAGTTTTAATCGTTTATATTTGTTCCCCTTTGGTATATATTTAGCTGTATAGTTATTTAGAGTTGATTTAAAGATGTCCCATTTACCTTCTGTATCAGTATTTGACAACACCTCCCCCCAGTCTATGTCCTATAGTGCAGCTCAGCCCAGGGAAGTTTGCCTTTTTAAAGTTATATGTTTTTGCTTTCCCCGTCTGTCTTTGTTTTCTACATTTTAAGTCAAAAGTAACTATATTGTGGTCGCTATTACCAAGGTTTTCCCTCACAGTTACATTACCAACCAGCTCTGCGTTGTTGGAAATGATCAGATCCAACAAGGCATCACTTCTTGTTGGGTCCTCCACAAACTGTCCCATAAAATTATCCTGCAATAAATTTAGGAATTTTCTCCCCTTTGTAGTTTTAGCCAGCCCCCGGCCCCAATCTATATCTGGATAGTTAAAATCTCCCATTATTACCACTGTACCTGCCCGGGCAGCCCTCTCTATTTGTTTATACAGCCGACCTTCTATCTCTTCAGTGATATTAGGGGGTCTGTAGATTACACCAAATATTATTTTTTCAGTATTTCCCTCCTTTTGTAATTCTACCCACAGTGATTCCACATCCTCAGAATCATCACACACTATGGCATCGTTCACATTGACTTTCATACCACTTCTTACATACAGACAGACTCCACCACCTTTTCTGTTCATTCTATCTTTGCGAAACAATGTAAACCCCTGCAGATTGACAGCCCAGTCATGCGAGGAGTCCAGCCATGTCTCAGTGACCCCAACTATATCAATATGTTCCTCCAGTATCAAGGCCTCAAGCTCCCCCATTTTATTTGCTAGGCTTCTGGCATTTGTGAACATACACTTTACATTTCTATTAAGTTTTACACCTATAGTCTCACTAATGGGATTTTCAGAGTTATTGGGGTTAATGTTATTATTTGAGTTATAAGGGCTAATTGTACCATTTAAGTTATTGGGGCTAATGGTATTTTTTGAGTTATTGGGTCTAACGTTATTATTTAAGTTATTGGGGCTAACGGTATTTTTTGAGTTAATGGGGCTTATTGTAGTTATTGAGTTATTGGGGCTAATGGAATTTTTTGAATTATTGGGATTACAATTTTTCGGGCTACATTTATTTTTACGGCTGGTTTGTAACGCATGAATCTCCTTATCCACTGCTCTTAACCTCCCCCCACAGGACTCCTCTCCACCCACCATTATGTCCAGACCCCTCTCTAACCTATCCATCCCACTGTCTGCTTTCTTTGCTTTATTATCCTTCCCCCACTCACCTAGTTTAAATACTCAGCCACCCCTTCCAGGATTCTCTCCCCCAGCACAGCAGACCCCCTTCCATTCAGGTGCAAATTATCCGTAGAATAGAGTTTGTACCCCAATGAAAAGTCAGCCCAGTGCTCTAAAAACCCAAACCCTTCCCCCTCACACCACGACTTAATCCATGCATTTAACTCCCTAAGCTCCCGCTGTCTTTCCTGCGATGCGCATGGCACAGGAAGTATTCCAGAGAACACAACCTTAGAGGTCCTTCCCTTCAGCTTGGCACCTAGTTCCTTGTAATTATTCTTCAAGGACCTCCACCTACCATGTATTCTGTGGTTGGTTCCCACATGGATGACGACAGCTGGGTCATCCCCAGCCCCCCCTAGTAATTTGTCCACCCTTTCCACCACATGCCGAACCCTGGCTCCAGGGAGACAGCAAACCATTCGGTTGAGGTGGTCTTGGCGACAAATTATTCTATCCGTCTTCCTGATTATAGAATCCCCTACCACAACTAACTGTCTTGGCCTACCTGCGTTACCATCCCCCACACTACTAGTTGAGCTGTTCCCCCGGCTGTTAGGGAGACCAGTATCCACTACGGTTGCCATCTCTGATACTGAGGCCCTCGCGTCATCGCCCAACTTGGCAATTTTACTTGGGAGATCAGAAGCAGAAGTGACCTTCCTTTTCCTTGCCCCCTTTCCAGTCCCTCTAACTACATTAACCCAGCTCCCTACTTGGGCCTCCTGGCTAGTTTCTCCAACCTCCATTTCTACCCCACTAACTGCTTGCTCTGTAAGATTGTCAATCGCCCTCAATGTTGCATTTTGCTCCTCTAGATCTCTAATACGAGCTTCCAGGTGGGCAACATGCTCACATTTGTCACAGCGGTATTCACCATGAAGCTGCTGCTCCAGAGATGTATACATGTGGCACAATGTGCACTGAAGAAAACCTCCAATCCTGCTGTCCATATCCTTGGTGACAAACAGCTGTTATTAACTATTAAGAAAAACTACTTTTATCAGTGCATGCTGGGAGTTGTAGTTTGCAACAGCTGGAGGCACACTAGTTGCAAAACACTGAGTTAGGTAACAAACTCTCAGTGTTTCGCAACCATTGTGCCTTCAGCTGTTGCAAAAACTACAACTCTCAGCATGCAGTGACAGCAGAAGGGAATGCTGGAACTTGTAGTTATGCAACAGCTTAAGGCATACTACTACAACTTCCAGCATGCCCTTTGGCTATCCGTGCATGCTGTTGGTTGTAGTTATGCAACAGCTGGAGGCACACTGGTTGCAAAACACTGAGTTTGTTACTTAACTCAGTGTTTCCCAACCCGTGTGCCTCCAGCTGTTGCAAAACTACAACTCCCAGCATGCATGGTCTGTCAATGCATGCTGGGAGTTATAGTTTTGCAACAGCTGGAGGCACACGGGTTGGGAAACACTGAGTTAGGAAACAGACAATGTTTCCCAACCAGTGTGCCTCCAGTGTGCTAAGACAGCCGAAGGGCATGTTGGGAGTTGTAGTTATGCAACAACTGGACTGGAGGAGAACAGCTTGGAGACCACTGTGCAGTAGTCTCCAAACTGTAGCCCTCCAGATGTTGCACAACTTCAAAAGAATGCCAAAACTGTCCAGGCATGCTGGGAGTTGTAGTTCGGCAACATTTGAAGGGCCAGATGTTACAGAACTACAACTCCCAGCATGCCTGGACAGTCTCGGGATGTTTGGAATTGAAGTACTGCAACATTTGGAGGGCTACAGTTTGGACACCACTGTATAGTGATCTTGTGATGTCCCAGTACAGGTACACGATCCTGCACTACCTGTAGGCCCTGTAAGGTTGAGTCCCTCAGTGACCTGGGGCTCCCCTGCAGGGTCTCCCCCTGTTGTCTCCCTGTAAAGGTGTATGTATCACTTTAATGCTTAGACAGGATCCCTATGTATAGTTAGTATAGAGGACCTGTGTAAGCTGTCACATGTTATGTTATGCAGTCACATGATTTGTTGTCACATGTTCTCCCAGAGAGCACTAGCTTAACCTATGACCTGCAGCTTGACCAATGGGCTTTAGTCCAGCCCTCCCCCCCCCCCCCCCCCCCCACTATATAAAGGGGCGGCCATTACAATTCTGCTACCAGCTCTTCTGCTGCAAGCAGCTCTTCCATCTAAGTCTTTGCTGAGACAGCAAACACCAGAGATCTCAGGACAAGTGATCAGCATCTGGAAGGCCACAAAGTTACCGTCTCTCCAGTAAGTCTCAAGTCTATGTCTGCTGTCACTGAAACTAGTCAAGTCCTGCACATAGTCAAGTCTAATTACAAGTATTGGTTCAGCAAGCTGCGAGGTCCTCTGGGTCCTGGCCACCTCTCTGGGAAATGTGGCCATAGCTGTGAAGATGATTACACGTCTTCTACTCAGTGAAGTCTCCGTTTGAACACAACTGGTCGTGGACTCTTTATTCACTACTAGCCTGTGGGATAGAATCAGGGCGTGTGGTGTTCTGGAACCTTAAAACCACACTGGTGTCACAAACACCTAGGGGTTAATAACATCAAATCCCACCATTCACACCGCCACACCCATGGTCCCGCCATTCCACCCGGTGGTTCACCACAGTCTCCAATCTGTACCCTTCCAGATGTTGGAAAACTACAACTCCCAGCATGCCGAGACTGTCCAGGCATGCTGGGAGTTGTACTTCTGCAACATCTGAAGGGCCAGATGTTACAGAACCACAACTCCCAGCATGCCTGGACTGTCTAGTTTTGCAACATCTGGAAGGGCACAGTTTGGAAGCCACTGCTCAGTGGTCTCCAAACTGTGGCCCTCCAGATGTTGCAGAACTACAACTCCCAGCATGCCCAGACAGCCAAAGGTTATCTGGGCATGCTGGGAGTTGTAGTTTTGAAAGTCCTAGAAGCAGCAGTGAAGATCATAATTACAGCCTCGGACGCCGCCGCTGCCTCCACTTGTCTGCCGGTGTGAGGTGGTTTTTTGCGTCCCCGTAGATCTATGCGTCCGCTCCTCCCCCAGCTCTCCGAACATTTCCGAAGCTAGAACTGGGGGAGGGCAGAGCAATGGGAGGTAGGAGGTTCACGCCCCCTCCCTCATCTCCCCTCCCTGAGCTCGGCTGGACGCAGATCTCTACGGAACGCTCCCTCCCTGAGGACATAAATCTCCACGGCAGGTCCCCTCCCTCATCTCCCCTCCCTGAGGACATAAATCTCCATGGTAGGTCCCCTCCCTCATCTCCCCGAGCTGAGGACATAGATCTCCACGGCAGGTCCCTTCCCTCATCTCCCCGAGCTGAGGACGTAGAGCAGTGCTCCCAATGAGCTCTATGTGTAAAGGGGGACATACTGCAGGGGCTAAAGGGGGACATACTGTTCAGGCTAAATGTCCCCCTTTAGCCGTACAGTATGTCCCCCTTTACACATAGAGCTCATTGGGAGCACTGCTCTACGTCCTCAGCTCGGGGAGATGAGGGAGGGGACCTGCCGTGGAGATCTATGTCCTCAGCTCGGGGAGATGAGGGAGGGGACCTACCATGGAGATTTATGTCCTCAGCTCGGGGAGATGAGGGAGGGGACCTGCCGTGGAGATCTATGTCCTCAGGGAGGGGGCGTGCCGTGGAGATCTGCATCCACCCGAGCAGCCGAGCTCAGGGAGGGGACCTTCTCTCTTCCCTTGCTCTGCCCTCCCCCAGTTCTAGCTTCGGAAATGTTCGGAGAGCTGGGGGAGGAGCGGACGCATGGATCTACGGTGCGCAAAAAACCACCTCACACCGGTCCTCCCCGCTGCCTGCTCCACTCCCTGGTACCAGTTCCCGTGTGCTCCCAAGGTACCTGCCGCCAGTCCCCCTGCATCAACAGCGGGGGATCTGAACTTTCACCCCCACCCCTGCCCTGCGATTCGCCAGTCAGTCCTGACCGGCCAATTGCAGGGGATAGGAGGAGGTGGCACCCCTGCCACCTCGCGCCTATCCTTCAATATTTTCTTGGCTATCGGGTCACCAGAGGGGGGGCATTGTCACGGGATGTTTGGTGAATGATTTCAGTAGGCATCCCACTCCGGGCCCCGCCCGGCACGCGGTGGGGACCGAAATTCCCACGGGCGTACAGGTACGCCCTGGGTCCCTAAGTGGTTAAAGAGGCCTGTGAAAAAATGAAGGTAACGATCTGATTGGTTGCTATGGGCAACTCAGCAGCTTTTACTTTGTATAGGTTTTGATAAATTTCCCTCTATATGTCTTCATCCACAAAAATTCGACAACAATTCTGCTGGGTGTGAAGTCATAAACTCTAAATATGTCCTTACATTTAATATACTATGTGGAGTGTAGATCTGAGGTCTTTCAAGTTTAGTTTAAATCCTTGACAGCTAAATGGTTCATGCTTTACTAGTGAGACAAAGAAACGTGTATTGCACTATCCTGTATGAACTTGCATAATCGTAGAAAGACTTTTCACCCAAAGACAAGCCCTGGAAGGATAAGTTTCCTCTGGCAACTTGCCTCAGACCTGTTATCACCTTTTGTCGCTGAATTGCTGTAAGGCTAAGTTTCCACTTGTTTTTTTTTCTGGCAGTTTTTGGAATACTTCCACTGCAGTTTTTGAGCCAAAGCCAGAAGTGTTTTCAAAAGGAATAGGACATATAAAGGAAGGACTTATACTTCTCCCTTATGGATCCACTTCTGACTTTGGCTCAAAAACTGCAGTGGCAGATATCCAAAAACTGACAGAAAAAAAATCAGGTGGAAACTTAGCCTAAAGATGGGTTCACACTACGTTTGTAGTGTACGGATGCTGGATCAGGTTTGGGGGGGGCAAAAAACAGCCGCTCCCGTATCCCAGCCGGCCCGAACCCCATTCATTTCAATGAGCCGACCGGAGTCAAACGCTGACTCCAGTTGTCTCATTTTTCCCCGTATAGGGTTTTCTGACCGGACCAAAAACCCCGGTATATTTCGCCCCTCCCAACCGCATCCAGCACCCGTACACTACAAAAGTAGTGTGAACCCACCCTAACAGCAATTCAGCGACAAAAGGAGATAACAGGTCTGAGGCAACAGCAAGCAAGGCAGCTGGCATATGAATGTAATTCAGTTCTACACTCCCTGTTCTAGTCACCTATAATGCTGCAACATTTTATTGTGTGTAAATTATGAAACAACAAAAGGCTTTTTATTATTATTATGCTGACAGTTGCATCAGAAAAACAGGCAGGTAAAAGTCAATCAGAACTTCCAACTCAACAAAGATTTTTGCCCTATTGTATTAAGCCACAGTTTTCAAACACCCATGGGGCTATGTTCACATGTCAGAATGTCCGCATGGAAAATCTCTGTGCAGACATCCTGCAGACTGCTGGGACCGCATGGGAATGCGCCGTCTCTTAGACAGCAATGCATTCCGTGTGGAGTCTGCAGAAAGAATGAATGTGTTCACCAGAATCAGCAGAATCCTGTGAAATACAATGGGACTCTGTTGCTGCGAAATCTCCGTGCAGAACTCCAATGTGGAATTCTGCACGGAAATTCCGAGGTGTGAACATGGCCTTAGTATTGCGGAACCCCATGGAAAAAAATAGTTACCCCTTCTATTTGTTGAGAAAAAAAAAACCTAAAAACTATTTATACGCAAAACACACTATGATTAACTTTGGAATGCTTAGGCATTTCAGAGAAATCATAGTTTGAAAAAGCCGCTGGGACCCAGGTAAGTCATTGGGGTGGGTTCAGCAGCTGTTCTCTACCCTGCCAGCGCTGGGTGACATGTCTCTCCCTATACACAGATAGGAAAACATATGTCACTCAGGGCTGACATGATGAGGACTGCCTCGTGAATACCCAGGTCCCAGTGTTATACAATGATTTATCTGAAATGTCCTAGTGTTTTAGAGTTAACCATAGTGTGGTGGGATCGCGCTCCCACCACAAGGTTCCCTTTTAAGACACTAAATGTTAGACCCTAAAATTTACTTAAACTTCAGACATCTGACACCAGAATTAATTCAGACATCACATCAGAGCAGTAAATAAACTCAAACTACAGAATTTCAGAATTGGAATTTCCATATAGTGTTGCTCGCGAATATTCGCTAATCGAATTTTATTCGCGAATATCGCATATTCGCGAATTCGCGAATATTCGCGAATATAGCGCTATATATTCGTAATTACGAATATTCATTGTTTTTTTGTTTTTTTCACAGTACACATCACAGTGATCACCCCTCTCTGCTTCCAGCTTATGTGGTGTAAGAAGGCTCTAATACTACTGTGTGAGACTGGTGTGCGAATTTTCGCATATGCTAATTTTCGCATATGCGAATTTTCGTTTATGCTAATTTTTGTATATGCAAACTTTCGCATTTGTTAATTTTCGCACATACGAATATTCGTATATGCGAAAATAAAACGAGAATATTACGAATATGCGAATATTCGCGAATATGACGAATATTCGTCCATATATTCGCGAATATTCGCGAATTCGAATATGGCCCATGCCGCTCAACACTATTTCCATATGGAAAATCCACAGGTTATATACTGGGGCAGCAAAATGCGTGACAAAATATCAGTTTTCTTGTCAGTAACAATGTCAATTAATTGCAGCTTTTCCTCACTGAGTTTAATGAAAATATCAAAAGTCCAAAGTTTTTGTGAATTTTGATGCAGAAAAACTACAGATGTCAAATTTGTTTTTGGAAACGCTGGTGATTTATTGAAAATTTCCCCACTGAGTTCAATAGGAAAATCAATATTCCGAGTAAGTCCACTGTTTTGTGGATCTGCAGCAAAACCTCCAAGTGCAGACTTTAAGGCCGGGTTCAGACTACGGAATTTCCGCTGACATTTCACTTCCATAAGAATGGACTTCTCCATTCTTTAGGCGGAATCCGCTCCGCAGACATTGCTGTCTATTGGGACAGCAATGTCCCCGCGGTCCTATTGCCGACTGATTCAGTCCTTTCCCAGACCAAGTGCTGGCAGCACTTGGAAGCTCCGGATGGAAGTTTTCTGTCCAGAGCTTCGTAAGTGTGAACCCAGCCTAAAACACTTAAAGGGGTATTCCAGGAAAACTTTTATATATATATATATATATATATATATATATATATATATATATATATATATAGTTTAGATTTACTTACCGAAATCTCTTCTTTCCATGAGTCCGTAGGCAGCACAGGCAACATCAGGGTTAACATAATTATTCCTACTACTAGGCAGAAGAAACAAAAAACTAATTAACATGCATAATTAATTAATGACCAATCAATCACAGAACACACCCTCCAGGGGATAAATAACTCCTAAGAACCATAGAACACCGTGTTTTGAATGCAGCAATAATATTTATTAAGGGAGGGCCCCTGTGCTGCCTACGGACTCATGGAAAGAAGAGATTTTGGTAAGTAAATCTAAACTTTCCATATCGTCCTACGGCAGCACAGGCAACATCAGGGATGAAAAGCAATAATTAACAGGGAGGGTACTCTGCAGCCGCCACTTCAAGCACTTTCCTGCCAAAGGACACCTCTTTATTGGTGATCACATCCAACTTGTAATGACTGATAAACGTACTTGGAGTTGACCACGTCGCGGCTCTACATATCTGATCCCACGAAACCTGAGCCAAGGCTGCCCAGGATGTGGCTGCTGACCTGGTGGAGTGTGCCCTTATTCCTTCCGGGGAAGAAAGACCTTGCGAGGAATAAGCCAAAGAGATGGCATCTTTAATCCACCTTGCCAGAGAGGCTTTTGAAGCCTGTCTGCCTTTGTTAGGGCCTTGGAATTGGATAAATAAAGAATTTGTCCTCCTGAAATCTTCTACCTTGCTGATATAAGTCAGGACTGCTCTTTTGACATCAAGTTGATGTAATCTTTGTTGTTCTTGATCTTGAGGATTCTCAAACAAGGTGGGAAGAAATATTTCTTGGTTAATATTTTCCACTGACGGCACCTTAGGAAGGAACGAAGGATCCGTTCTTAATATTAAACAGTTCTGGGTGACCCTCATATATGGCTCTTTACATGGCAGGGCCTGGATCTCACCCACACGTTTGGCTGTGGATACTGCCACTAGAAGAATGATTTTGAATGTAAGCATCTTAATAGGAACTGAGTCCAATGGTTCGAAAGGAGGCTTAGTCAAGGCTTCCAGCACCACCGATAAATCCCACGAGGCAACTGGCACCTTAACCGGAGGACGTAGATTTTTGATGGCTCTGAAGAATCTACTTACTAAGGCACAATTGGAAAATTTCCCTTCGTAGAGATAGTTAATTGCTGAGAAGTGTACCTTGAGGGTATTCCATTTTAAACCCTTTTCAAAACCTTCCTGGAGGAATTTCAGCACATCCTTTAAGGCTGGCGAGATAACATTCTTAAGGTTACACCAAGACATAAATTTCTTTGCAACATTGTCATACACCTTGATGGTTGCTGGCCTACGAGAGGAAGATAGGATATCAACCACCTCATCTGCGAAACCCCTGGATGTCAGGGAAGGCCAGACACTCTCCAGGCTGTTAAACGGTAATTCTTCAGGTTCTGGTGAGACATTCCCTGCTGTGTCAGAAGGTCTTGTCTGTAAGGAATTTCGAGATATGATCCCCTCGAAAGCTCCCACACGCACTGAAACCAGGCCCTCCTGGGCCAAAATGGAAGCACTACTATTGCCGATGCCTGGTCCGTCTTTATCTTTCTCAATACTTGCGCTACCAGTTGCAGCGGGGGAAACACATAAACAAACTTGCCCTTCCAGCTGATTGAGAGGCCGTCTAGAAAATCCGGCCTGTCCTTCCTGCTGAGGGAGCAAAAAACTGGGAGCTTCCTGTTGCTTCTGGTGGCCATGACATCTATGGCTGACATCCCCATGCTGGCTGTAATCCAGCTGAATGCTTCTGGATGGAGACTCCATTCGGATTGATTCACCTGGTGTCTGCTCAACCAATCTGCCTTCACATTCTTCTCCCCCTTGATGTGAACAGCTCTGATCTCCTTCAAATTGCGTTCTGACCATGACATCATGGAACGGCACTCTTCTATCAACAGGGGGGATCTCGTTCCTCTCTGTTTGTTTATATAGTACACCGTCACCAGATTGTCTGATTGAACCAGAACTCTCTGATCTCGCAGACTCCTGGAGAAATGGAGAAGGGCAAGATGAACCGCTCTCATTTCCCTCAGGTTGGAGGAAGACCGACTCTCCGCTTGCGACCACTTCATCTGGACCCACTGGTCCCCAAGGTGAGCTCCCCAGCCTAGGCTGGAAGCGTCTGTGGTGAGGATCTGTTGGGGCGTATTCAAAAGACATCTTCCGCAAGCAATGTTGTCCTTGATCAACCACCACATTAGATCTTGTCTGGTGTTCCTTGTGAGGCAAAAAGGAGAATCCAGAGAGGAGCGGTTCACGTTCCATTGGGACAAGATTTCTAATTGAAGACTCCTCGAGTGGGCCCTTGCCCATGGCACTGCTTCCAGGGATGAGGTCATGAGCCCCAACACCCTCATGGCTCCCCTGATAGTAAGGACCGGTTCTAGCAGCAGATCTTGGACTCCCATCCTCAGCTTGACTGTCCTCTCTTTGGATAAGAAGATTCTCATTTGATCGGAATCTATCAAGAAACCGAGGAACTTGCACCGCCGAGACGGCTCCATCACTGATTTTTGTATATTCAAGATAAATCCGTACTCTTCCAGAGTATTGATGGTTATCTGGAGATGGCGTTGTAGAAGACTGGGAGATGCCGCTTTGATGTACCAGTCGTCCAGATAGGGAACTAGAAATATGCCTAGAAGGCGCAGATGGGCCGCCAATACCACCACGATCTTCGTGAATACTCTGGGAGCCGAGGAAAGCCCGAAGGGAAGGCATGTAAACTGAAGATGTATTACTTTCCTCCCTCTCCTGATGGCCACTCTTAAATATCTGCGATGGGATTTCCTGATCGGTACATGCAGATAGGCATCTTTCAGGTCCAATGTTACTGCAACATCCCCTTCCTGGAGGAACGCTGTGACTGAACGGATTGTCTCCATCCGAAAATGCTTTCTTATTAAGAACTTGTTGAGGAATGAAAGGTCTATCACAAGACGCCAGAGTCCTTCCTTTTTGGGAACGGGAAATATCCTGGAGTACACTCCTCGGCCTCTCTGATGATACGGGACTTTTTCCAGAGCTCCTTTCTGGATAAACTCTTGTACAAGATTTTTGAGATGAGGTTTTTCTGTATTGATGAAAAAATGCGGAGGAGGAAGCTTTGCAAACTCGATGCAGTAGCCTTTTGAAATAACCGATTTTACCCATGCATCGGAAGTGGTGGTCATCCAAGCAGAGGCAAAATGGTGGAGTCTTGCCCCTACTGGAATGCTTCTGGCGTCACAGGCCCTGATCCTTGACGTCCGGATACTGCTTTTTCTTTGGCGTAGCAGCCTGTCCCTCCCTTCCGCCTCTAAATCTCCGTTGTCTTCCCTGCTGTCTAGCTCTTCTGATGAAGGGAGATCTTCTCTGAGGGTTCCTGAAGGAGCAAAACTTAGACCTTTTATACACATATGGAAATGCTGGCCCTTTAGATCTGTTCATAGACTTTAGAATTTTTTCCAATTGAGAACCAAATAACTTTCGGCCCTTGAAAGGAAGGTAGCAAAAATGATTTTTGGAAGGCACATCTCCTCCCCACTCCTTAATCCATAAGGCTCTTCGCGCAGAATTTGAGAGCGCCAGCACTTTAGAGCTCGCCTTCAAGCAATCCAAAGGAAAATCACTTAAGAATTCCGATGCTCTCTTCATTTCTGGCATACTATTAAGCAGCTCCTCCCTTGGAACCCCTCTGGCAATATCTTTTGCTAGCTGGCTAAGCCAAAGCCTAAAAGCCCGAGCCACCGGAACCGTGGCCAAAGAAGCTTTACAAGTATTTGCGGCTACTGAATATACTCTCTTTAAATTGCCTTCGGCTCGTCTATCCATTGGATCCTTGAGGAGGGAAGATTCCTCTGAGGGAAACCAAGATTTCTTGGACAACCGGGCTACTGGCATGTCAATCTTAGGAGGATTCTCCCAGGAACAAGAAACCCTAGGGTCCAACTTGTAAGTGGCTTTAAATCTTGATCCTGCATCTATTTTCTTCTCAGGATTTTTCCAGCCTGCCCGCATAAAATCCTTCAGTAGCGGATGAGAGGGGAGGTAGCTTTCATTTCCTTTAGGGAAATAAAGCAAAGCATCTTTTAGAGGCATACCTCTGGTAGAGGAATCATCCTCCACCGTTGCCTTTACAGCCTCCATTAGAGAAGAGATCTTATCTTTATTTAGTAGAAAAAAATCCTCTGGATCCTTAGGTGGATCCGAAAAATCCGAACTTGAAAAAACTTCACCTTCAGAGATATCCTCTGAGCTAGAGTCAGAGGAGGAGGACTCATGATGTCTGGACTTTTTGTGTTTGGAGTCTCTAATATTGTGCGACTCTGAACATATCTGCCATTTGGGTTTTAATCCAACCAAATAATTCTTTAGCTTCAGAGCGAACACTGGGTTCCCCAGAAGGCTTGAACAGCTGACAAATATACTCCTTGCAGGAATCTGGCAAAGGTTGAAGGCATCTTACACAATCCCTGTGCCTCTCCTTTCTCTTCCTTTTCCCACTTTCTTTATGGCTAGGCATCTGAAACATAAAAAGGAGAAGTAGGCACACACTAAGTTCATAGAACTTATAAGCACAAAGGTACCAGGACCAAGTCCTACCTTCCAGACCACCTCAAGGTGCTGCCCAGGCAGAGTGCTGGCAGACACCTCGGCAGAATCATTTAAATAATCTAAGGATGGGGTAGCAACCCCTCCCAGAATCAAACTACCCGCCAATGGTGTGAAGGACCACAGGAGAAAGCTTCCGGCCGCGACCGGAAGTGACGAAGGACGCCGCCAGTAAACCCAGCCACGTGCGAACTACAGCGCGGTGTACCGTACATGAGGAGGAGCACGTCTGGAGAGAGCGCCGCAGTCCCAGAGGCCAGATCGAGATCGCGCTGCATGATAAGGTATTATGCCCTCCCCACCCTTTACAGAAGGGCTGAGGGAGACCGGGAAACAGGCAGCAGACCAGATCGAGATCGCGCTAAGCCAGCGCGTAACACTTACTTCTGACCGCACCACACCGGCTTCATCCACGCTCCAAACGGCAGCTTCAATGCTGCCTGCGCCTTACACTCACTCCCGTGAGCTGCGCCCAGCCGGTGGTACACACTCTGGAGTGCTGCCTCACAGCCTGAGCCAGAGGGAAGCCCGCACCTCCAAACACACAGTTCTCTCACCCGAGGGGAGCGAAGGGGGCTAAACAGATATCCATAACGAACTTCCGCCTATAGAAAGAAACAAAAAAACACGGTGTTCTATGGTTCTTAGGAGTTATTTATCCCCTGGAGGGTGTGTTCTGTGATTGATTGGTCATTAATTAATTATGCATGTTAATTAGTTTTTTGTTTCTTCTGCCTAGTAGTAGGAATAATTATGTTAACCCTGATGTTGCCTGTGCTGCCGTAGGACGATATGGAAATATATATATATATATATCTATATAATATATATATATATATATATATATATCAACTGGCTCCAGAAAGTTGAACAGATTTGTAAATTACTTCTATTAAAAAATCTTAATCCTTTCAGTACTTATGAGCTTCTGAAGTTAAGGTTGTTCTTTTCTGTCTAAGTGCTCTCTGATGACACGTGTCTCGGGAACCGCCCAGTTTAGTAGAGGTTTGCTATGGGGATTTGCTTCTAAACTGGGCGTTTCCCGAGACACGTGTCATCAGAGAGGATTTAGACAGAAAAGAACAACCTTAACTTCAGAAGCTCATAAGTACTGAAAGGATTAAGATTTTTTAATACAAGTAATTTACAAATCTGTTCAACTTTCTGGAGCCAGTTGATATATAAAAAAAGTTTTTTTCCTGGATAACCCCTTTAACAATCTGTCTGAGACAAAGACTGGATTGATTTGCCCATAACAACCAATCACAGCTCAACATGCACTTACCAGAGTACTGTAAGATATGAATGTTGAGCTGTGTTTGGTTGCTATGGGCAAATTACTAGCAAAATAAATTTGCAGAGAAAATCTACAATAAGCAGAATTTCCGTTTCATACAGGGTATTCCTTGCACATGGACCTGGCACTCCCTGGTCTTCATGTTTTTGGCTCTCTTGTCTGTGCGAGGATGACATTCTTCAGAAAGCTCTAATCCTAATGCTTCTCTCCCTTTGGGCAACTACTGTTGTTGTTGGGTGTGACCCCTGAGCTGTTGTGGTTGTTGCCGCAACAGAGACCCCTGATCAATTCCCCACCATTTGTATTCTGGTGTATGAACTCCTTAAGGACGCAGCCCTTTTTCCCCTTAAGGACTGAGCCCTTTTTCCCAATTCTGACCACCGTCGCTTTACGAATTAATAATTCGAAAACGCTTTTACCGAATATTCTGATTCCGAGAGTTTTTTTCGTGACATATTCTACTTTATTTTGGTGGTAAATTTTCGGCGTTACTTGCATCCTTTTGTGGTGAAAAATCCCAAAATTTCATGAAAATTTTGCATTTTTCCAACTTTGAAGCTCTCTACTTATAAGGGAAATGGATATTCCCAATAAATTTTATTTTTATTCACAAATACAATATGTCCACTTTATGTTGGCATCATAAAATGGACATATATATATATATTTTTTTTTTTAAATTAGAGGACAAAAATGTCATGAAAATTGCAAAATCTGAAGGGACAGATGTTACAGAACTACAACTCCCAGCATGCCTGGGCAGTCTAGGCATGCTGAGAGTTGTAGTTTGGCAACATCTGGAGGGCTACCGTTTGGGCACCACTGTAACAGTGGTCTCCAAACTGTGACCCTCCAGATGTTGCAAAACTACAACTCCCAGCATGGTTGCCACAGTAAAGATCACTTTATTTTCACTTTCATACACCCCCGTAGTTTCCCTACCTGAACCAGGATCCAGCAGTCTCCAGCGACGATCGGGGGTCCCCAGGCATCTTCTCCTCCAGGTACCGGCCTCCATCTTCTCCTCACGTTCCCCTCGACAACCAGGGGTGCCCTGCCATTGGTCAGAATCAGTTCTGACCAATGGCAGGGGATAGGAGGAGATTGCAGCACTGTGACCTCACTCCTATCCCTCAGGATGATCAGGGCTGTCACTGACAGCTCCGATCATCCCTATTTTCTGGGTGATCGGGTCACCAGAGACCCGATCAGCCTGGAATAGCAGAAAATCGCATGTCTGAATTGACATGCGATTTTCTGCGATCGCCGACACATGGGGGGGGGGTGTCTTGGCGATGTGCCGTGATGCCTGCAGAATGATTTCACCAGGCATCCCGGTCCGGTCCCCAACCTGCTAGTGGCGGGGACCGGAATTCCCACGGGCGTATGCATACACCCCACGTCCTTAAGGACTCGGGATGCAGGGCGTATGCACACGCCCGGCGTCCTTAAAAGGTTAAAGACCATTTATATATAAAAATGTATTTGTGTGAGTCAAAAGGTTTTGGACTAGTTTGTTTATAAACAGTTTCATTAATTAAAATTAATTAGGTGTTATAATTTTTTTTTACATTATCACCAAAACATTAAATATTTTATTCAAAAGTGTTTAACTGTACAAAATGTTTTCCGGTTATAAACCAAGTTACTTTCACACAAAACACAATGGTAAACAGTCCCTTGTTACAAATCACTCCATTTTTGGAATTTCACTCGGCCTCTTGGCTGTCGGTTATTGTGTAAGGCAAACTCACACTTTTTCTCGAGTGATTTTGGAAGTACTCCGAGTATTTATTTGGCTTTTGTCGGTAAAACGCCCATTCTTGCATAAAACGGGCCGATTTCAGAGTGAAAAAAACCCACTCCTAGTGTTTTCTAAAATGTCGCACAGACGTTGCGACTGAAATTTAGGCGCAATAACCGAGAAAAGGAGTCGGTTGGACTTTAGTGAATGAGGGCCAATAGGCACAAGTGGACATTAGAGGTGATGGCACTCCAAAACAACAAGCCAAATGCCATATTTCCCTGTCTAAGTTTGTGTATGCCTGCTGGGAATTTGAGAACATTGGAGGAGGTGGTAGAGAACTGAGGAAAGAACAAAGATGGGACAGAAAAGGAGTGCACAAGGGCAGATGTAATGTAGGTCCAACATCAGGATTTTGTATTTTATGTAGCAGCACAATGTCCTAATGCTTGCCACAGTGTAATAGACATATATTACAGCTGCCCTTATACCGGTACATTCCTTTTGTGCCAAGCACACTACCATATAGGTACCTTATATATACCTTATAAGGTTATGCGACTAAATACCAAGTACAAAGCCCTATGACCACCATGTACTGTTGGATAGATTGTCATGAACTATACCGATCTTCTGCCCCAGAAGACTACCTCTGTGTCTACAGAATCCGGGGGTTTGAACTAAGCTTGCTGGGCCTTAGATTTGGCTCTATGGTGAACAGGTGACAATTGTTTAGAGTACCTGTCATGATCTTGTTAAATTTTTATAATCCTCCCAGTTCACCTCCCCATGATAAACCACCCACTGCCTTTATTTTTTATTTTTTTTTTGTGTTCTACCTTGAAATTGCTCTGTATTTTCTGCTCAGTCTCAGCCAGATTTACAGGCTGGGAAGAGGTGTTCCCCAGTAGGTGTGACATCATCTGAAGGTATACAGAGGAGAAATTCCTCCCTCACTCTGCTACACACAGACTGATTTTGGACTTCTTCCAGGCCAGGGAAATGTGCTTTGGACAAGTAGGGAGACGCCTATTGGCAGCTTTTTTAACCCCTTAAGGACCAGGACATTTTACACCTTAAGGACCAGAGCATTTTTTTGCAATTCTGACCACTGTCACTTTAAACATTAATAACTCTGTAATGCTTTTACTTATCATTCTGATTCTGAGTTAGTTTTTTCGTGACATATTCTACTTTAACATAGTGGTAAATTTTTGTGGTACCTTGCATCCTTTCTTGGTGAAAAATCCCCAAATTTGATGAAGAAAATGAAAATGTTGCATTTTTCTAACTTTGAAGCACTCTGCTTGTAAGGAAAATGGATATTCAAAATAATTTTTTTTTGTTCACATATACAATATGTCTACTTTATGTTTGCATCATAAAATTTATGAGTTTTTAGTTCTGGAAAACACCAGAGGGCTTCAAAGTTCAGCAGTAATTTTTACATTTTTTACAAAATTTTCAAACTCACTATTTTTCAGTGACCAGTTCAGTTTTGAAGTGGATTTGAAGGGTCTTCATCTTAGAAATACCCCACAAATGACCCCATTATAAAAACTGCACCCCCAAAAGTATTCAAAATGACATTCAGTAAGTGTTTAACCCTTTAGGTGTTTCACAGGAATAGCAGCAAAGTGAAGGAGAAATTTCAAAATCTTCATTTTTTACACTCGCATGTTCTTGTAGACCCAATTTTTGAATTTTTACAAGGGGTAAAAAGGAGAAAATTTTTACTTGTATTTGAACCCAAATTTCTCTTGAGTAAGGACATACCTCATGTCTATGTAAATTGTTCGGCGGGCGCAGTAGAGGGCTCAGAAGGGAAGGAGCGACAAATGGTTTTTTGGGGGCATATCACCTTTAGGAAGCCCCTATGGTGCCAGAACAGCAAAAGAAAAACACATGGCATACCATTTTAAAAAATAGACCCCTCGGGGAACATAACAAGAGGTAAAGTGAACCTTAATAGTCCACAGGTGTTTCATATGGGGGTGAAAAGTGCTCTGCTGGCGCACTACAGGTCTCAGAAGAGAAGGAGTCACATTTGGCTTTTTGAAAGCAAATTTTGCTCTGGGGGCATGCTGCATTTAGGAAGTCCCCATGGTGCCAGAACAGCAAAAAAAAAAACACATGGCATACTATTTTGGAAACTAGACCCCTCGGGGAACATAACAAGAGGTAATGTGAACATTTATACCCCACAGGTGTTTCACGACTTTTGCATAGGTAAAAAAAAAAAAAAAAATTTTTTTACTTAAAATGCTTGGTTTCCCAAAAATGTAACATTTTAAAAAGGGTAATAGCAGAAAATACCCCCCAAAATTTGTAACACAATTTCTCCCGAGTACGCCGATACCTCATATGTGACCCTAAACTGTTGCCTTGAAATACGACAGGGCTCCAAAGCAAAAGAGCACCATGCGCATTTGAGGCCTAAATTAGGGACTTGCATAGGGGTGGAAATAGGGGTATTCTACGCCAGTGATTCCCAAACAGGGTGCCTCCAGCTGTTGTAAAACTCCCAGCATGCCTGGACAGTCAGTGGCTATCTGGCAATACTGGGAGTAGTTGTTTTGCAACAGCTGGAGGCTCCGTTTTGGAAACAGTGGCGTACCAGACGTTTGTCATTTTTATTGGGGAGGGGGGCTGTGTAGGGGTATGTGTATATGTAGTGTTTTTTACTTTTTATTTTATTTTGTGTTAGTGTAGTGTTTTTAGGTTAAAGTCACACGGGCGGGGTTCACAGTAGTTTCTCGCTGGCAGTTTGAGCTGCGGCAGAAAATTTGCCACAGCTCAAACTTGAAGTTGGATACTTACTGTAAACCTCCACCCATGTGAGTGTACCCTGTACGTTCACATTAAGGGGGGGGGGGCATCCAGCTGTTGCAAGACTACAACTCCCAGCATGTACTGTCTATCAGTGCATGCTGGGAGTTGTAGTTTTGCAACAGCTGGAGGCACACTGATTGTGAAACACCGAGTTTGGTAACAAACTCAGTGTTTTGCAACCAGTGTGCCTTCAGCTGTTGCAAAAGCTACAACCCCCAGCATGTACAGACAGTGGAAGGGCATGCTGGGACTTGTAGTTATGCAACAGCTGGGGATTGTAGTTATGCAACAGCTGGAGACACACTGGTTTGCTACTTAACTCAGTGTTTCACAATCAGTGTGCCTTCAGCTGTTGCAAAACTACAACTCTCAGCAGTCACCGACAGCCAACGGGCATGCTGGGAATTGTAGTGGTGCATCTGCTGTTTGCATAACTACAACTCCCAGCATGCACTTTAGCTGATTGTGCAAGCTGGGAGTTGTAGTTATACAACAGCTGAAGGTACACTTTTCCATAGAAAAAATGTGCCTCCAGCTGTTGCAAAACTAAGTCCCAGCATGCCCAAAAGGGAATGCTGGGAGTTGTGGTGGTCTGCCTCCTGCTGTTGCATAACTACAGCTCCCAGCATGTCCTTTTTGCATGCTGGGAGCTGTTGCTAAGCAACAGCAGGAGGCTGTCACTCACCCAACTGCTGATCCACGCTGCAGGTCAGTCCCTCGCCGCCGCCGCTCCTGGGGCCTCGATCCCAACAGGGACATCGGGGATCGCGGTCCCCAGCTGCCAGGGTCCTCTTCCCGCACCCGATCACGTCCTCCGGAAGAGGGGCGGATCGGGTTGTGGGAGTGACACCCGCAGCAGGTGCCCTGATTGGTCGGCCGGTAAACTGGCCGACGAATCAGGGTGATCGTGAGGTGGCAGCAGTGCCACCTCACCCCTGCTGGCTATGGCTGCTCAGGGCCGTCAGAGACGGCCCCGATCAGCCAGGAATACCGGGTCACTGGAGACCCGATTGACCCAGAATCCGTCGCAGATCGCTGGGCTGAATTGTTCAGCGATCTGCGGCAATCGCCGACATGGGGGGTCATCATGACCCCCCTGGGCGATATGCTGCGATGCCTGCTGATCGATTTCAGCAGGCATCGGGCACCGACTCAGCTCCAGGTGGCTGCGGGGGGCCGGGAATGGACAGGACGTACTCCTACGGTCCTTAAGGACTCGGAAACGGGGGCGTAGGACTACATCCATTGTCCTTAAGGGGTTAAACACAAATAAAACATAGAAAAGAAATGAGTTTTAATTACAGTGCCCATTTAAGAACTGAGAGAAAGGTGGAAGATGGCCACTGCCATGGAGGAGAGGTCAGTCAAAGACACAGTTGCATAGGCTAGGCTGCAAGCTGAAATGACAGCTCATGGCAAACCAGGCAAGGTCATGAACCAGTTCACAAGGCTAATCTAAGTAGAGACCCTTATTGTACACAGGTCCCCTTGCCTGTGGCAGAAACAGTGTGTGTGAGGGAGGGGGGGGGGGGGAGTGGATTTATCAAAACCTGTGTAGAGGAAGAGTGGTGCAGTTGACATAACACTCAATCAGCTTGCTTCTATAATTTCTTTTAAAAAGGTCTCCTAAAAATGAAAGTGATCTGATTGGTTGCTATGGGCAACTGCACCACTTTTTCCTCTACACAGATTTTGATAAATCTGCCTCTGTTTATTTTGTTAATTTGTGCTCAGGTGGGTGGTAAATAGAAAAAAAAACATACTTTCCTTCCATGCTCTCTTGTCACCACCATAATCGCAGACCACTGGTCCTGCTGTGCAGCACTTCTCAGATTGAGGTTGGCACAAGGACGTGCCCGCTTTGCCAATCAGTAGCCACAGCTGTGTCCTGGAAGTGCTGTGCAGCGAGATCAGGGCTCTGAAGGAATGATGGCAGCAGGGGAGCTAGGAAAAGTAGTATAATTTTTTTTTTTTCTACTTACCACCTGCCTGAGCACAAATATACAAATTAATACCCAGACCCCTTTTAAGTTTAGGCTAGCAGGGTAAAATGTCCATGGAAAACCTAAATAAAGATATATAGTAATGACATACATATTAACACACACACTGTAAATGCACAGGCGATACAGAGTATACTGGAGGTGGATACAATCACTCATAATCTTTGCCTTGAGGCTCACACACATATTTGGATGAGACAACTGGAAGACAAATTCGCAAGTCATGCTTATTTTACAGCATGTGGGAGTGTGTAGGAGGAAAACTCAATTCTAGCAATAGAGCTTCTCTGCTGGCTAAATAAAAACTGTTCTATGATATCTGTAAGCTTACATCATGCATTTTGCCATTTTGGCATTTTTACTTGTACAATGCATAGGGTTGCCACCAGGCCGGTATTTTACCGCCATAGCCCAGTATTTTGGCCACCCTGCCGGTATTTTTTTAAATTTAAAATACCGGCAATGCAATCGCCGGTATTTATCCAACCAACTCCCGGAATGTTGCACCATATACTATTCCATTGTTTCCCAACCAGAGCACCTCCAGCTGTTGGAAGAAGTAACTAACTGCAACTCCTGAATTTAATTATAAAAGCCATCAAAACAAAAGTGGTACTGCTAAAAACTACAGATCAGGCGTGAAAAATTAGCCCTCAGGATGCTCTCTTTGAGGTGGTAGGGCAGGTTAAAGTATATGTACATGGATCATTGTGAAATTCTGAGAACCAAGGAAAGGTCGGCGAAGGGTTTCTTAAAAAAAATGGAAGAGGTTCCTTCTGGCGTTCTTGGATGACAGTGAATTGGCAGTCATGATGGGCCCTTTCACATAGACTACGTGGTATTTGACTAGACATGTAGCGGGTTCTCTGGGACGCCTACGAGTTTCCTCACCTGTTCGGCACTGAGGGACGCCCTTAGAGCGCTATTCTGTATTACCCTGGATGTTAGATCAAGCTTGTGGTGGGACCTGCAGCCCCTCTTATTGGACCCCTTGAGGGGTGACCTAGTTGTGCTCCTCTTGCATACTGCTATCTCCTGGCTCTTATCTTATCACATTACTTCTGCATTTGATGAACCTCTTATGGTCTTGTGGGGAACAGTGGGGGTGGTTGGGATGGGGGGACTTGTTTTATATATATATGATTGAACATTGTTACCGTGGTATTATTCGGCCGATTGTCGTTATCTCAATCACTCTGTGTCACGTTTTGCCCGAAGTGGGGCATGCCCCACGGCATTGTTGTAAAATGAAAAATCGAATAAAGATATATTAAAAAAAAATTAAAGTGGAGCAAAATTAAAAGAAATAAAAAAGTTATAGGGGTCAGAATAGGACAAAATATCCCCCCACATATGTGTATGCTGTGATGTTACGCATTTATAATTAATTATGCTAATTAGCATGGCTGATATTTTTTTGAAGGAAAGTTGGTGTTACGCCGAGCGCTCCGGGTCCCCGCTCCTCCCCGGAGCGCTCGCTTCACTCTCCCCGCGGCAGCGCTCCGGTCACGTCCTCTGACCCGGGGCGCTGCGATTCCGCTGCCAGCCGGGATGCGATTCGCGATGCGGGTAGCGCCCGCTCGCGATGCGCACCCCGGCTCCCCTACCTGACTCGCTCTCCGTCTGTTCTGTCCCGGCGCGCGCGGCCCCGCTCCCTAGGGCGCGCGCGCGCCGGGTCTCTGCGATTTAAAGGGCCACTGCGCCGCTGATTGGCGCAGTGGTTCCAATTAGTGTGTTCACCTGTGCACTTCCCTATATCACCTCACTTCCCCTGCACTCCCTTGCCGGATCTTGTTGCCTTAGTGCCAGTGAAAGCGTTCCTTGTGTGTTCCTTGCCTGTGTTTCCAGACCTTCTGCCGTTGCCCCTGACTACGATCCTTGCTGCCTGCCCCGACCTTCTGCTACGTCCGACCTTGCTTTTGCCTACTCCCTTGTACCGCGCCTATCTTCAGCAGCCAGAGAGGTGAGCCGTTGCTAGTGGATACGACCTGGTCACTACCGCCGCAGCAAGACCATCCCGCTTTGCGGCGGGCTCTGGTGAAAACCAGTAGTGGCTTAGAACCGGTCCACTAGCACGGTCCACGCCAATCCCTCTCTGGCACAGAGGATCCACTACCTGCCAGCCGGCATCGTGACAGTAGATCCGGCCATGGATCCCGCTGAAGTTCCTCTGCCAGTTGTCGCTGACCTCACCACGGTGGTCGCCCAGCAGTCACAACAGATAGCGCAACAAGGCCAACAGCTGTCTCAACTGACCGTTATGCTACAACAGTTACTACCACAGCTTCAGCAGTCATCTCCTCCGCCAGCTCCTGCACCTCCTCCGCAGCGAGTGGCCGCTCCTGGGATACGCTTATCCTTGCCGGATAAATTTGATGGGGACTCTAAGTTTTGCCGTGGCTTTCTTTCCCAATGTTCCCTGCATCTGGAGATGATGTCGGACCTGTTTCCCACTGAAAGGTCTAAGGTGGCTTTCGTAGTCAGCCTTCTGTCCGGAAAAGCCCTGTCATGGGCCACACCGCTCTGGGACCGCAATGACCCCGTCACTGCCTCTGTACACTCCTTCTTCTCGGAAATCCGAAGTGTCTTTGAGGAACCTGCCCGAGCCTCTTCTGCTGAGACTGCCCTGTTGAACCTGGTCCAGGGTAATTCTTCCGTTGGCGAGTATGCCGTACAATTCCGTACTCTTGCTTCAGAATTGTCCTGGAATAATGAGGCCCTCTGCGCGACCTTCAAAAAAGGCCTATCCAGCAACATTAAAGATGTTCTGGCCGCACGAGAAATTCCTGCTAATCTACATGAACTTATTCACCTAGCCACTCGCATTGACATGCGTTTTTCCGAAAGGCGTCAGGAACTCCGCCAAGATATGGACTCTGTTCGCACGAGGCGTTTCTTCTCCTCGGCTCCTCTCTCCTCTGGTCCCCTGCAATCTGTTCCTGTGCCTCCTGCCGTGGAGGCTATGCAGGTCGACCGGTCTCGCCTGACACCTCAAGAGAGGACACGACGCCGTATGGAGAACCTCTGCCTGTACTGTGCTAGTACCGAACACTTCCTGAGAGATTGTCCTATCCGTCCTCCCCGCCTGGAAAGACGTACGCTGACTCCGCACAAAAGTGAGACAGTCCTTGATGTCTACTCTGCTTCTCCACGTCTTACTGTGCCTGTGCGGATGTCTGCCTCTGCCTTCTCCTTCTCTACAGTGGCCTTCTTGGACTCTGGATCTGCAGGAAATTTTATTTTGGCCTCTCTCGTCAACAGGTTCAACATCCCGGTGACCAGTCTCGCCAGACCCCTCTACATCAATTGTGTAAATAATGAAAGATTGGACTGTACCATACGTTTCCGCACGGAGCCCCTTCTTATGAGCATCGGATCTCATCATGAGAGGATTGAACTTTTGGTCCTCCCCAATTGCACCTCGGAAATTCTCCTTGGACTTCCCTGGCTTCAACTTCATTCCCCTACCCTGGATTGGTCCACTGGGGAGATCAAGAGTTGGGGGTCCTCTTGTTCCAAGAACTGTCTAAAACCGGTTCCCAGTAACCCTTGCCGTAACTCTGTGGTTCCTCCAGTAACCGGTCTCCCTAAGGCCTATATGGACTTCGCGGATGTTTTCTGCAAAAAACAAGCTGAGACTCTACCTCCTCACAGGCCTTATGATTGCCCTATCGACCTCCTCCCGGGCACTACTCCACCCCGGGGCAGAATTTACCCTCTCTCTGCCCCAGAGACTCTTGCCATGTCCGAATACGTCCAGGAGAATCTAAAAAAGGGCTTTATCCGTAAATCCTCCTCTCCTGCCGGAGCCGGATTTTTCTTTGTGTCCAAAAAAGATGGCTCCCTACGTCCTTGCATTGACTACCGCGGTCTTAATAAAATCACGGTTAAGAACCGCTACCCCTTACCCCTCATCTCTGAACTCTTTGATCGCCTCCAAGGTGCCCACATCTTCACTAAATTGGACTTAAGAGGCGCCTATAACCTCATCCGCATCAGAGAGGGGGACGAGTGGAAAACGGCATTTAACACCAGAGATGGACACTTTGAGTATCTGGTCATGCCCTTTGGACTGTGCAACGCCCCTGCCGTCTTCCAAGACTTTGTCAATGAAATTTTTCGTGATCTGTTATACTCCTGTGTTGTTGTATATCTGGACGATATCCTAATTTTTTCTGCCAATCTAGAAGAACACCGCCAGCATGTCCGTATGGTTCTTCAGAGACTTCGTGACAACCAACTCTATGCCAAAATTGAGAAATGTCTGTTTGAATGCCAATCTCTTCCTTTTCTAGGATATTTGGTCTCTGGCCAGGGACTACAGATGGATCCAGACAAACTCTCTGCCGTCTTAGATTGGCCACGCCCCTCCGGACTCCGTGCTATCCAACGCTTTTTGGGGTTCGCCAATTATTACAGGCAATTTATTCCACATTTTTCTACCATTGTGGCTCCTATCGTGGCTTTAACCAAAAAAAATGCTGATCCCAAGTCCTGGCCTCCTCAAGCAGAAGACGCCTTTAAACGACTCAAGTCTGCCTTTTCTTCGGCTCCCGTCCTCTCCAGACCTGACCCTTCCAAACCCTTCCTATTGGAGGTTGATGCCTCCTCAGTGGGAGCTGGAGCTGTTCTTCTACAAAAAAATTCTTCCGGGCATGCTGTCACTTGTGGTTTTTTCTCTAGGACCTTCTCTCCAGCGGAGAGGAACTACTCCATCGGGGATCGAGAGCTTCTAGCCATTAAATTAGCACTTGAGGAATGGAGGCATCTGCTGGAGGGATCAAGTTCTCCTGTTATTATCTACACCGACCACAAGAACCTCTCCTACCTCCAGTCTGCCCAACGGCTGAATCCTCGCCAGGCCCGGTGGTCTCTGTTCTTTGCCCGATTTAATTTTGAGATTCACTTTCGTCCTGCCGATAAGAACATTAGGGCCGATGCTCTCTCTCGTTCCTCGGATGCCTCAGAAGTTGAACTCTCTCCGCAACACATCATTCCACCTGACTGCCTGATCTCCACTTCTCCTGCCTCCATCAGGCAGACTCCTCCAGGAAAGACCTTTGTTTCTCCTCGCCAACGCCTCGGAATCCTCAAATGGGGTCACTCCTCCCATCTCGCAGGTCATGCGGGTATCAAGAAATCTGTGCAACTCATCTCCCGCTTCTATTGGTGGCCGACTCTGGAGACGGATGTTGTGGACTTTGTGCGAGCCTGCACTATCTGTGCCCGGGATAAGACTCCTCGCCAGAAGCCCGCTGGTTTTCTTCATCCTCTGCCTGTCCCCGAACAGCCTTGGTCTCTGATTGGTATGGATTTTATTACTGATTTACCCCCTTCCCGTGGCAACACTGTTATTTGGGTGGTCGTTGATCGATTCTCCAAAATGGCACATTTCATCCCTCTTCCTGGTCTTCCTTCTGCACCTCAGTTGGCTAAACAACTCAAGATTAAATTAAATTTTTCTTCTGCATATCATCCCCAGTCCAATGGACAAGTAGAAAGGATTAACCAGATCTTGGGTGATTATTTGCGACATTTTGTTTCCTCCCGCCAGGATGACTGGGCAGATCTCCTCCCATGGGCCGAATTCTCGTATAACTTCAGGGTCTCTGAGTCTTCCTCCAAATCCCCATTTTTTGTGGTGTACGGCCGTCACCCTCTTCCCCCCCTCCCTACTCCCTTGCCCTCTGGTCTGCCCGCTGTGGATGAAATTTCTCGTGACCTTTCCATCATATGGAGAGAGACCCAAAATTCTCTCTTACAGGCTTCATCACGCATGAAGAAGTTCGCGGATAAGAAAAGAAGAGCTCCCCCCGTTTTTTCCCCTGGAGACAAGGTATGGCTCTCCGCTAAATATGTCCGCTTCCGTGTCCCTAGCTACAAGTTGGGACCACGCTATCTTGGTCCTTTCAAAATTTTGTGTCAAATTAATCCTGTCTCTTATAAACTTCTTCTTCCTCCCTCTCTTCGTATCCCTAATGCCTTTCACGTCTCTCTTCTCAAACCACTCATCCTCAACCGTTTTTCTCCCAAATCTGTTCCTCCCACTCCTGTTTCCGGCTCCTCGGACATCTTCTCGGTCAAAGAAATTTTAGCTGCCAAAAAGGTCAGAGGGAAAAATTTTTTTTTAGTGGACTGGGAGGGTTGTGGTCCTGAAGAGAGATCCTGGGAACCTGAGGACAACATCCTAGACAAAAGTCTGCTCCTCAGGTTCTCAGGCTCTAAGAAGAGGGGGAGACCCAAGGGGGGGGGTACTGTTACGCCGAGCGCTCCGGGTCCCCGCTCCTCCCCGGAGCGCTCGCTTCACTCTCCCCGCGGCAGCGCTCCGGTCACGCCCTCTGACCCGGGGCGCTGCGATTCCGCTGCCAGCCGGGATGCGATTCGCGATGCGGGTAGCGCCCGCTCGCGATGCGCACCCCGGCTCCCCTACCTGACTCGCTCTCCGTCTGTTCTGTCCCGGCGTGCGCGGCCCCGCTCCCTAGGGCGCGCGCGCGCCGGGTCTCTGCGATTTAAAGGGCCACTGCGCCGCTGATTGGCGCAGTGGTTCCAATTAGTGTGTTCACCTGTGCACTTCCCTATATCACCTCACTTCCCCTGCACTCCCTTGCCGGATCTTGTTGCCTTAGTGCCAGTGAAAGCGTTCCTTGTGTGTTCCTTGCCTGTGTTTCCAGACCTTCTGCCGTTGCCCCTGACTACGATCCTTGCTGCCTGCCCCGACCTTCTGCTACGTCCGACCTTGCTTTTGCCTACTCCCTTGTACCGCGCCTATCTTCAGCAGCCAGAGAGGTGAGCCGTTGCTAGTGGATACGACCTGGTCACTACCGCCGCAGCAAGACCATCCCGCTTTGCGGCGGGCTCTGGTGAAAACCAGTAGTGGCTTAGAACCGGTTCACTAGCACGGTCAACGCCAATCCCTCTCTGGCACAGAGGATCCACTACCTGCCAGCCGGCATCGTGACAGTTGGCAACCTTAACTATGCATGTATTGTGTGCTAACATGCATATCGGAAATGCATCTAATACATGAAAATGTGCTGTAGTTTTCACTGTGAACTATACCGTTTTTTCATTATGCTTTGGATTTCTGCTACAAATTTAGTGGCATGTTTTTCTAAAGGGTACACCTAAGGGAACATTCACAGGCCTCATTTCCTATGGATTCCACATCATAATCCATTCGGAATTACCATGCAAGCTGTGTCATACTATTCTGTAAGTTAGTTCTAAGATAAATCTGTTCATCTATGGAGAAATGTATTATGCCCTGGGTTTATGCTATTGACTTCATCAGATTCACCAAAGCAAACAAAACCAATAAGTCTATGATCACACGGCAGAATTTCCATGCAGCTTCTGCATGTAGAGATCTTTTCTAGCTCCAAGCTTGGACTTCACGCTAAAAATGCATCAAGTAGCCTGGATGCTGATATGCTCTACAGCATAACAAAAAACAAATTAGTAGTAGATATCTGAGGGTAAGACTCACATTTCTGCTGTGGTTCTGTGATAGATTTTGCAGACAGAGATAATCCATAGTGTGAGTTTTCTCTTAAAGACAGTATTTAAAAATCTTAATCCTTCCAGTACTTATCATCTGCTGTATGTTCCAGAGGAAGTTCTTTTCTTTTTGAATTTCTTTTCTGTCTGATCACAGTGCTCTCTGCTGACACCTCTGTCCATTTTAGGAACTGTCCAAAGTAGGAGAAAATCCCCATAGCAAACCTATCCTGTTGCGGACAGTTCCTAAAATGGACAGAGGTGTCAGCAGACAGCATTGTGGTCAGACAGAAAGGAAATTCAAAAATAAAAGAACTTCCTTATAGCAGCTTATAAATACTGGAAGGATTAAGATTTGTAAATTGAAGAAATTTACAAATCTGTTTAACTATCTGGCACCAGTTGATTTAAAAAAAAAAAAAAAAATAAAATGTTTTCCAGGGGAGTACCCCTTTAATATTAAAGACAACGTGTTTGAGAGGGTCTTCTAACTGGCCTGCATAGAAACACTCCCCAATGCCAGACTGTTGTACACCTTCACTTTTACTTTTATTTGAGATTGAATGTTATTCCTGCGACACACCTATCTTACGGTTTGCTGGCAATATTTAGCTAGGCCAACAAGTACCAAGTACGCTCAAAGGTTGAATCTAGGAATTAGATATCAGCAATAAGTCTTTCACTGAATAACTATTTGAGAATCTGGGCCTTACGTAGTATGTTTATTTGCTTATACATGATTTGTAGCTTATAGTGTATTACATTGTATTTGCAAGGTAGAAAATACATATTCAGCATATGCACAAGGAAATGCTACAGTGCCACCACTACACTGTTTGATTCTGTAAAATATTAAATGACATTATACTGTACCTTTAATGATTTGGAGAAGGTCACTGAGTGGTAGTGTGTAGTTGAATGTACTATAGGAGAGTGTGTAGTGGAGCTGAAGAGAGTAACTCACAGTCCTGGGCTTAAAGGGGTACTCCAGAAAGTTAAACAGATTTGTTAATTACTTCTATTTAAAAATCTTAATCCGTCCAGTATTCATCAGCTGTCGTATGCTGTAGAGGAAGTGCTTTTCTTTTCAGTCTGACCACAGTGCTTTCTGCTGACATCTCTGTCCATATCAGGAACTGTCCAGAGCAAGAGCAAATCCCCATAGCAAACCTATCCTGCTCTGGACAGTTCCTGACATGGACAGAGATGTCAGCAGAGAGCACTGTGGTTTTTGGAAAATAAAACTGAAATATAGGCCCTCATTTACTAAGAGTGTCAGGTTTTTACTAGTCTGAAATGTTTGAGACTTGCAGGATTGCTCTCTATTTACTATGGGGATTTACAGATCTATAAGTCGGGAACATTTTTTGACCAGCTTTTTCTTAGCGTTTTCTTGGTGGTAATTTCAAACCATTTATTTCAAACCTAATATTTATTAGGTCTGTATGTGAAACACCAATGATATTGTTACACAGTGTTGTGGTGAACACTCCCCTGTGCGCTCCCTGCTACCAGCCAGAAAAGCGTGTGGGAGCGATACACGTGATGGACAGGCATTTCAGATATAAGGCAGCCCCATCCCATCATAAGGGGCTGCTGTTTTGGGACCGCTCCAGCCACGCAACATTACAACACAGCATGGACTTTTCAGAATAGACAGCCGTTCGTGTCCAGGGGCGGTTCTCGGGCCAGCCAGCGCCACAGCACAGCAGGCGCACCTGAGAGTGGGGAGTCCCTGTGTCCAGTCCTAACATGAGCTCTGCAGCTGACCATCCTAGGGACTGTGCTAGGCTTCTGATCCTGGTGCCTTCTCCGCCCCTGCAATCATCCAGCTTTCCCTGAGGGCCAACTTCTTCTAAGCAGCATAATTCCTCACCCCTTGGCTTTCTCAGCTGTGACCTTCAGAAGGGGGATCCTCCTCCTTAGCAGAATCCCCATCTTCTAGTCCCAGCTATCATGGAGCACTATTTGAACAAGAGGTCTCTAAGAAGGGGCTTGCCAGCAATTGCTCCCCCGGCGACTACAGCAGCTACTACTTCCGCTACGACTTTAGCCACCAGCTCAGTACTGTCACAAGCAGACCGCCATCAGACTGTGGCTATGAAAGTTTCTAACAGTCAGCCTTTATTCACCCCTAAGGATGGTGTCCCAGCTCAGCCTGTTCTCACTAAGTTGCCTCCCTTAGCGGGTGTCACGGAGAATTCCCTATCTTCACTTATAGATCTTCAAACGCTGGTGGCAGTCCTTGTCAAATTGATCACTTCTACTATTCAGCTTACTATGGAGAACACCATGCGCTCTACGCTCACACAACTTCAAGCTGATCTGGGTGCTCATGGTGGCCGTCTAGATGAAGTGGAGCAAAGTATCATCGCTCTTGAAGATTAAAATAGTAACCTTGCTTCCCGACTCCGCCAAACTGAAACCAACCTCTGCTATGTCAGTAATAAGCTGGAAGATTTAGAAAACCGTTCCCGCCGGAACAATCTTCACCTAGTTGGGGTCAGTGACTCTACTTCCCTCTGGTTTTCAAGACCTGCGAAAGTGACCTGCCCAAAGCTTTAGGCTTTCAACACAAGTGCAGAGTGGAGAAAGCTCATAGCCTAGGCCGACCCCCTGCTGCCGCCTCTCATTCCTCTCAGGTGGATGTCTCCTGAGACAAGTTATACTTAAATTGCTGGACTACAATGACAAAGTTGAGATGTGACTTCCTACATGCCTGAAAAAAATGAGGTTCATTACCACACTGCAGCCACTCTGTTTACACCTAGGGTGTTGGTCTGTCCTGGGATATTTGTTTCTTTTCATGTTTCTTTCATGGTTAAATATGTTCTTTTCTGTGTTGTGGTCTCCCTTCCCCCTTCCTGACTCTTCTTCACAGCACGTGATCTCTATTTGTTTCTGTCTCCTTAGCATTGCCAGCCTTCTTCTATCTTGGTACCTCCTCTCCCTTTCTTGTTCCTTCTCCTCCTGTCTCCTGGTCCATTCTGCCTCCCGCCTTTTATTTGCTCGCTGTCCCCTGAAAGGTTGTATCAGGGCATGCTGTGAGTTGTAGTTAGTGAAAGGCTGCACTAGAGTTCTCCTTTATTATTGTTTTATTATTTTTCTTTATAATCTCCTTCTTCTCGTTCTCAGTCTTCTCAAGGTCTTGTTCCTAATAAGTTACATTTCCTGTAACTAAAGTTGCTTGCTAAAGAATTTCACTATCTGCTAATTGGCGCTGTGTACCCTGGGAAGAAGTGTGTAAAATCAAAACAATGATATCACCATTTAGATGTGTCCACATTTTTATTGGTCAATGTAAATACGCCCTTATTCCCTTTTTATACTGATGCTTGATGCAATAATGTCAGTGTGTTCGCCATACCTACTTGTCTGCTATCTTTTCCTATGAGGGATACACTCTCCTGGTGCCAGATAAGGTGACACAAACCAAGGTAGAACTAGACACTATATGCCAGGGGTATATAGTGAGGAGCTGCAGATCCTTTCATCCCCTATTGTACCCTCCCACGCCTCTTAGCCCTTAAAGGGATACTCTGGCCTGCTATACAAGTCTATGGGAGGGAGCATGACAGCCGTCATGCCCCCTCCCCTATACTTGCATAGTGGGGGCGGGGAGTGACGTCACAATACTCCGGCCCTGTGGTCGTCACATGGCAGATTCTGGGCTGGCAGCACAGCATGCAGCTCCCCAAGGTGGATGCTGAGTGCAAGATTGCGGGCGTCCCCAAAATGTATTGTGTTGTCCACAGTGCTCTCTGCTGACACCGTTGTCCGTGTCAGGAACTGTCCAGAGCAGTAGGAGTTTGTTATAGGGATTTTCTCCTGCTCTGGACAGTTGCCGATACGGGCATCAGGTGTCAGCAGAGAGCACTGTGGACAACACAAAAAAGAAATTAAAAAAATAACGATTTTCCTCTGTAGCAAACAGCTGCTAAAAAGTACTGAAAGGATTAGGATTTTTTTTAATAGAAGTAATTTACAAATCTGTTTAACTTTCTGGCACCAGTTCATAAAAAAAAAAAAAACATTTTCCACCGGAGTACCCCTTTAACCCCTTAAGGACCAAGGACGTTCTGCAATAGTCAGTGTGTTTGCCATACCTACTTGTCTGTTATCTTTTCCTATGAGGGATACACTCTCCTGGTGCCAGATAAGGTGACACAAACCAAGGTAGAACTAGACACTATATGCCAGGGGTATATAGTGAGGAGTTGCAGATCCTTTCAGCTGGGTGCTCGCTCCGGGATCGAGAAGGTTAACCCCTAACAGTCCGGTAAGATCGACTTTTTTGCTTTGACTAAGGGCTCTGTCCAAAATCTCGTTCCTGTAAATGTATTGTGCATCAGGGATGCACAATGACCTGTTTCAGGGAAACACAGCGTGTCGTGTGTCAGGGACACGCACTAACGTTAACTATTTAGTGTGCCCGGAGTACATCTAAGGTTAACTGTTTGTGTATCAGGGATACACGCAAGGGTTAAATTGAACCTAGGATAGTATATAATATACTTAACAGGTTCTAGGAGACCCAATTTTGTTCAGGACCTTGGTTTGTTGTACCCTTCAAACTCTTTTTAGAAGTATTAAGAATATTTGTTTGTCTGAGAATCTCTCTCGGGTGGTAAGTGTACGAGAGGGGCTCAGTGATATTTCATAAGTTCGTTTGTATATTTATTGTAAGTTGTTAAGACATCCGTAAGACGCCCCACCCCTCCGGCTAGAGGCAACTCCATGACACGGAGATAGGTGAAAGACAGTGACGGACAGTCTATAAACAACCCTCCATCCTCTGTGATATTTATCTAAGGGACCTAGACGTCCTCCTTAATCATTGACTGGAATTGTTGGAGCCTTCACGGTTTAGTACAGCCATCCGGTAGGAGTTATAATTAGTAAATATCACAGACAATGGGCACCATTCCCTCCAAATCTAGTTTGCCTCCTCCTGAGGTTTAAGAGACATGTAAAGTTTATGTAGCCTGTGTGAGTTGCACTATTACTTGATGATGAGAAATTCCAAAAACTGTGTCTGTGTGGTTGAGTAGGATTAATTGCCTCATTATCTCCTAAATGTTCTTTAGTGTGTTTAGATATAGTAGTTTGAGTGGACAAATGGCTGTGTGCATTATGTTGAGGAAATTGGTGTTTTGGGTCCAGTGTGTGCAAGTGGTATGAGTAGATTGTTGTAAATTGCTTGATAGGATTAGAAAGATTCTTGTCAGAAAAAGAGACTCAACGTTTTGGTGGAAAAGCAGGTGATTTGTGAAGGGAAAAGCATGTGAAGAAGCGTGAGGAATGTAGGATGAGCAGAGCTGGAACTGTTGGAATAAGGGAAGTGAAGATGAGTGTTCAGTGCTATGGAATGCAGTGATGTGGTAAATCGCTAGGAAAGCCCTGTGTATGTAGTCATATGATGGCGTTTATAGGATGGTTCTTACGACATAAAGTATGTTGTATATGTGTGAGGTGTATTAATGAGTCAGGAGTGTAAAGCAAATGACCAGTGAATGTTTTCCCTGTGAAGCTGTTTGTGTTGTAATGGATTCTTCTTTAGATTGGTATAAAAAAAAATATAATCATAAAGAAATCCACATGGTATTAAATTGAACTTTTTGATGATATTTCATTGATTTCTTGTCTTCACAGTAACACTGGGTTGATGCCAAAAAACTAATGAAATGTATCAGGAAACGCGATTGTCTGATTATATTACAGGAATAATAAGAGAAGAAATTTTGCCAAGAAGAAGAAAATAAGATCTACAATAAATAAAAAAGTGATCACTATTTAATTGATAAATATTACTTTAGGCATTAAAAAAACAAGCTAATGGTTTACTAGATTATACACAATGCGCATTGGAGATCATTTTTTCTTTCCCAATGTTAGAGAGAGCATGGTGAGAATGTGGGCCCTGTGTGTTGTACGTTAAGTAGTTGTAAATATCGGTATTGTTTACATGTTACATGTTTCTTGTATGTCTCTTGATGTAAAGTAACAGTTTGATACTAGACGTTCAAGGGTGACTGAGTCTGGCTCCTTGTCTTTCCAGAGTTCTATCCAGACCTCAAAGGGGCGGTGACTGGTGACAGAGGTTTGGGAGGAGTACGGTGGGGTTTACAGGGAGGATGACAGCCTCTTCTTATTTAAAAACAAAATCACATTAGATTTGAAGGAGATATGTGTATGTATGTGTGTACCTGTATATACAATGTCCCGAGGGTGACCATTTAACCATTCCTTTCGTATAATACCTGAATGCCCTGTAAACCTCCTGAGAAGAGACCTCATATGTAAACTCAAATTACATATAACTTCATCCCCGTCCAGGTTATTCTCAAAGGTGATGCCCGTCTCCATACAGGGGATGCCGGCATGTCTGCAAGCTCTTGCTGCCTGTGCTATGATTGTTGAACTAGCTACCACCCTTACTTTAGGACATGACACTACCTTGTACACTTCTCATGATGGTATCTCTCTTCTTAAAGGCCTACATACACAACACATGTCAGCACAACGGCTCTCTGGATATGAGGTAATTCTACTCAGCAATCCATCCTTGAAAATGGTGTATGCCTCCCCTACATCTGGCCCTGCTCCAATACTCAACACACTAATTGGGCTAAAAAATCATGATGATGTAATGCCGGACATACATGACTGCCTGCAAGTCATCTACACTGACACCTCACCCAGGCCAGACCTCTCCTCAGTGCCCATACCTGATGCTCCAGAAGTCATGCACCCGCCCCAATGACCATGTTTACCATGCCCGTTATACTATTGCCCAATTACCTGACATTGTCCTCAAGGCCCAGTCCATCCCCTATAAGTCCGCACAGGCTGCAGGACTCATCGCCCTCACAAGAGCCTGTACACTTTTTGCTAATAAACCTGTCACCATTTACACTGACAGCAAATATGCCCATCAGGTGGTTTGGGACCACAGAGTTATCTGGCAAAGAGGCTTTGTCGCAGCAGATGGAAAGTCCATCTCCCACTCCACCCTTGTCAATGATCACTTACATGCACTAACCCTACCATCACAATTAGCCATCATTCACTGCAGGGCACACACGTGGGACTGATCACATTTCAAAGGGCAATGCTCTAGCAGACAACACCGCCAAACTGGCTGCTACACAACAACCTGCCTCACTGATGTTACCAGTTCTTACACCTCCTTCACTCGAAGACACACAACTTCTTCTCTCTCTCCAGTACTTTGTTCCCGGAACAAGAGGAATATGATTGGTGTTATCCGGTATTGCAGAAAAATCCTGTAACAGAATTGATCTACAAAGAGGGGAGACCATGCATACCCCAACACAGTGCCCCAGTCTTTATTGCTCATTTCCACGGAGTAGGCCACAACAGCATCTCCACCACACACACCCTCCTCTCTCAACACTTTTACATCATGAATTCAAAACAACTGGTAGACAACTACATCAAACGTTGTCTCGTATGTCTCAGGAACGACCCCAATACACACCACCGTGTACAACACCAACACCTGCAGTACCCCACAACACCTTTCACTCACCTACAAATTGACTACACCCACATGCCAAAAGGCAAAGGGAAACAAGAATATGCCCTGGTCATCGTAGACATGTTCTCCAGATGGCCTGAAGTATTCCCTACCAAGAGAAGATGCAAAAACCACTGCACACATACTGCACTGCACACAATACATCATTCCCGCCCGATGGTGATTTTCCACTTGTAATCGAGTCTGATCAGGGTCCAGCTTTCACCTCTAAACTCAAAAAAAGAACTTGTAAAAAATCCTTCAGGTAGAGTTGAAATTCCACTAGGAAGCAACAGGGGGAACATTTAAAATAAATAAATAAATAAAATGCTTCCCATCATATTAGCTGAAATTAGAATGACCCCACATAAGACCATTGGCCTGTCCCCCTTTGAAATCCTCATGTGTAGACCCTTCCCCACACCTTGGGCAAAGAAACCTTTGGTGACTCTAGAAGGTGACCTAGACCAAATCAGGAACCAATATGTCACACAACTTATTCAAACTCGGTCAGAAATTGAGAACAAAATCTCTTTGAAGTCTTCTCTTTCTTCACAGGAACCAACTCATCCCTTCGAAGTGGGAGACGTAGTACTGGTCAAAGCACTGCGAGGAAAAAAGTCCCAGGCAGACTTTTCCTACGGTGCCCCGACCTCTGTGGTAGCAGTAACCCGCACAGCTGTACTCGCCGACGATTCCCCTACCTGGATCCACGCCACTAGGATCAAGCTGTACCAGAAGAAAGCAGTGAAAGGGGTAATAACGGGAGCAGACAGCTCTGACCTGAAGACCCAACCAGAGGTAATAATGGGGGAAGACAGCCCTGACCTCCATCTCCTAGCGAAGTTTGAAGTGTTCTGGAACCATGTGGGAACAACGCTGCCTGGCGCTCCCATCATGGTCAATAACCTTATTGACTTTATTGACTATTAGCTGCACTCAGGGGCAAGTAGGCAACACTTGGGAGGGCAGGATCCCTGTTCTATGGTATAACTCCACATCCTTGAGGGTTGTTTCCTGGCTTATCCACCCCCCCTCCCTGCCTAATGTACACATGTCCTACTATAGTAAGTGTTTATAGTGATAGGTATAGTACTGTTGATTGTTGCTTTCATTGCCATGTGTGTCGTCCTCCTGTTTCTGCAAAATCCTTTCTAAGAGTGTAAGCGATCTTTCTATGTATCAATCCCTTCCCACAGGACGCTCTCCGGAAGTCTACAAATCGTACGTGCAGCATTATAAGAACACTCGGAAATAGAACCATGTTATTTGAAAAAATTATGGTTCTAAGAGGGGATTGAAAGGTTGTATCAGGGCATGCTGTGAGTTGTAGTTAGTGAAAGGTTGTATCAGGGCATGCTGTGAGTTGTAGTTAGTGAAAGGTTGTATCAGGGCATGCTGTGAGTTGTAGTTAGTGAAAGGCTGCACTAGAGTTCTCCTTTGTTATTGTTTTATTATTTTTCTTTCTTATCTCCTTCTTCTCGTTCTCAGTCTTCTCAAGGTCTTGTTCCTAATAAGTTACATTTCCTGTAACTAAAGTTGCTTGCTAAAGAATTTCACTATCTGCTAATTGGCGCTGTGTACCCTGGGAAGAAGTGTGTAAAATCAAAACAATGATATCACCATTTAGATGTGTCCACATATTTATTGGTCAATGTAAATACGCCCTTATTCCCTTTTTATACTGATGCTTGATGCAATAATGTCAGTGTGTTCGCCATACCTACTTGTCTGCTATCTTTTCCTATGAGGGATACATTCTCCTGGTGCCAGATAAGGTGACACAAACCAAGGTAGAACTAGACACTATATGCCAGGGGTATATAGTGAGGAGCTGCAGATCCTTTCATCCCCTATTGTACCCTTCCACGCCTCTTATCCCTTAAAGGGATACTCTGGCCTGCTATACAAGTCTATGGGAGGGAGCATGACAGCTGTCACGCCCCCTCCCCTATACTTGCATAGTGGTGGCGGGGAGTGACGTCACAATACTCCGGCCCTGTGGTCGTCACATGGCAGATTCTGGGCTGGCAGCACAGCATTCAGCTCCCCAAGGTGGATGCTGAGTGCAAGATTGCAGGGGTCCCCAAAATTTCTTTTGTGTTGTCCACAGTGCTCTCTGCTGACACCGTTGTCCGTGTCAGGAACTGTCCAGAGCAGTAGGAGTTTGCTATGGGGATTTTCTCCTGCTCTGGACAGTTGCTGATACGGGCATCAGGTGTCAGCAGAGAGCACTGTGGACAACACAAAAAAAGAAATAAAAAAAATAACGATTTTCCTCAAACAGCTGCTAAAAAGTACTGAAAGGATTAGGATTTTTTAATAGAAGTAATTTACAAATTTGTTTAACTTTCTGGCACCAGTTCATTAAAAAAAACAAAAACATTTTCCACCAGAGTACCCCTTAACTCCTTAAGGACGCAGGACGTAAATGTACGTCCTGGTGAGGTGGTACTTAATGCACCAGGACGTACATTTACGTCCTAAGCATAACCGCGGACATCGGAGCGATGCCCGTGTCATGTGCGGCTGATCCCGGCTGCTGATCGCAGCCAGGGACCCGCGGCAATGGCCGACGCCCGCGATCTCGCGGGCGTCCGCCATTAACCCCTCAGGTGCCGGGATCAATACACATCCCGGCATCTGCGGCAGTTCGCGATTTAAATGAACGATCGGATCGCCCGCAGCACTGCTGCGGGGATCCGATCATTCATAACGCCGCACGGAGGTCCCCTCTCCTTCCTCTGTGCGGCTCCCGGCGTCTCCTGCTCTGGTCTGTGATCGAGCAGACCAGAGCAGAAGTTCGCCGAAAACACTGATCTGTTCTATGTCCTATACATAGAACAGATCAGTATTAGCAATCATGGTATTGCTATGAATAGTCCCCTATGGGGACTATTCAAGTGTAAAAAAAAATGTTAAAAAATGTAAAAGTAAAAAAAAGTGAAAAATACCCTCCCCCAATAAAAAAGTAAAACGTCCGTTTTTTCCTATTTTACCCCCAAAAAGCGTAAAAAACATTTTTTATAGACATTTGGTATCGCCGCGTGCGTAAATGTCCGAACTATTAAAATAAAATGTTAATGATCCCGTAGGGTGAACGGCGTGAACGAAAAAAAAAAAAGTCCAAAATTCATACTTTTTTAATACATTTTATTAAAAAAAATTATAAAAAATGTATTAAAAGTTTTTTATATGCAAATGTGGTATAAAAAAAAAAAAAAAAAAAAAAAAAAAAAGTACAGATCATGGTGCAAAAAATGAGCCCCCATACCACCCCATAATAAAAAAGTTAGAGGTCCTCAAAATAAAGGGATTATAAACGTTCTAATTTGGTTAAAAAGTTTGTGATTTTTGGGGGGGGCGTGTCCTGCAGTGCATGGCGGCGGTCGCATAAACCTTGTGCTCCGCTGCAGCCCAGGCCTAATAGCGGCTAAACAGCATTGATCCTGAGCATATCGCTACGGCAATTGTGCCCACCGGTACCTGAACTATCGGGGCACCTGATGATGACCCGGAGGCGAGGGAAAAAGAGCCCACTGAAGCTCACGGCGTTCTTTCCTGCTGCAGAGGCCTCACAAGATGGCGCGGCTCAGTGCGGGTCAGCGTCTCCAGCTACTGGAAGTGCCTCACCAGCGTCTTCATCCTCTCAGACGGGCTGCGCCCTGGAGGCTTCTCCTTCAACTCCTCCGATTCTCCTGACAGGCTGGTCGCCTTCGGTGCAGCAGGACCCGCAGGTACCGTTTTCCCCGATCTCCTCCAAGCCATTGGGAGCGGGGACCCTACATACTAGAGGCCCAGGAGGCCCTGATGGGAGCTCTCCGTCGGCGCCCCTAACTGAACCTGTTATGAGGGGGCTTCTCGCTGAGTTACACACCTCCATTCAGGGTGACATTAAGGCAGCCGTGTCCAATATACAGCATGAGATCTCCTCCCTTGGACACCGCACATCGCACATTGAGAACAAGATGGCGGAACTCACCTCTTCTCATAATGAAGTAGTGGACTTAGCTAATGGCCTGGAGGATGAGGTTGCCGCTCTTCAACTTAAGATAGCTGATATGGAGGACAGGTCTCGCCGAAACAATTTAAGGGTGAGAGGGGTGCCGGAGTCTGTGAAAACGGAGGACCTCAACACCTTCCTAACGGATTATTTTGCATTGTTGCTGCCTCAGGCCTCCACCCTAGATCTGCTAATGGACAGAGTCCACAGGCTTCCTAAGCCCAAAACCCTACCTGCTGCTACACCAAGGGATGTGATTCTGCGCCTTCACTTTTACCATATTAAGGAGCAATTGATGTTGGTGGCGCGCTCCTCACCCTCCCTACCAGATGGATATTCGGGACTCCAACTTTACACGGATCTATCTGCTGCCACTCTAGCCAGGAGACGTGAGTTCAGTGCAGGGACTAAAGCTCTCAGAGAAAAAGGGATCCCTTATAAATGGGGATTCCCTGTGAAATTGATTATCACCAATAAGGGGTCCAAACATGTGGTCTCTTCCCCGGAGGCCCTTTTGCAACTGTGTGCGGAATGGAACTTGCCTGTTGATCTGACTGCTCAGAGATCCCTGGACATACCGCATGCTGCAAAGATAGCTGAGGAATGGAAGGTTGTCTCCCACCGCAAGAAAAAACTCAAGACATGAACTGTTCCTCTGCCTTTAGACAGGCCTGTCCGACTTGTCTCACTGGCTTGCGACTGGGGTATCCTTCCCCATCCTTTGGGTTACTTATCCTCTTAGTGCTCTGGATACTTTTCCTGAATGTTTAAACATTCGGCCTAACTGCAGTCGAATGTACTTACCTACCCCCATTAAGACCTACCACATGGTCTTTACTACTGCTTGCTCAATTTATTTGTTCTTTGTTGTTCGTTCTGTTTACTTGTTTTCTGTCCTGTTGGTCCTCCATCACTTACTTTCTCTGATAATGGATATGAGAGGCTCCTCCTGCGAGCTGCTAAGTGTAGATGTATCCTCTTCGACGGGAGCACCTGCTCCTTTTCAGTTTACTGTGCTAATGGTTCTGCTTTGCGTTGATGTATACTTTAATTATGGTTATTAAGGTTGTGTCTATGAATGTGCGGGGTCTTAACTCACCGTATAAAAGGTCTCTGGTGTGGAGGGAGGCTAGACGCCTGGCGGCCGATGTCCTCTGTATACAGGAATCCCATCTATTAGCCCTAGATGCCCATAGACTCCAAAATAAGAGATATCCACATATCTATCAAGCGCATGCTATTCACAAGAAGGGAGGAGTGGCGATTGCATTTAAGAACACCCTGACGGTTACTGTCCAGCACTCTGTGATAGATGATAGAGGTCGTTTTATAATTATTGTGTGCTTACTAAACAATGTTCAATATACCTTAGGCTCCTTATATGCGCCTAATGCGAAACAGTGTACCTTCCTCAGGGCATTCTTGCGCAAATTGGAGTCCTTGAGAAGGGGACACTGCCTACTGCTAGGAGATTTTAATATGACCATGTGGCCTAGTGTAGATTCTACTTCGCCCAGTTTGAAAAAAGAACCCACAGGTTTCTTCACTAGTGTGTCCCAAAATGACCTATATGATGTTTGGCGTATATCCCACCCCACGGAAAGGGACTTCACCTTCTTTTCTCATGTGCATAAGATATACACCAGAATAGATTACGCCCTTACCTCCCACTCTCTCCTACCATTGGTTTCAGAGGCCCAAATTATGCCCATAGAATGGTCGGACCATTCCCCCATAAGCGTAACCATTAAAGAATCGCATAGCCCCCGCCCGACCTATATCTGGAGACTTAACCCACTAATACTCCATAATCCAGAATACTCTGAAGCGACCAAGTTGGCGGTTGATGCCTACTTCCGCATTAATGATACTGGTGATGTCACGGACCCCATGCTTTGGTGTGCGTTTAAGGCTACAATTAGGGGCCACTTTATTAGCCAAACAGCCTATGACAGGAAGCTCCGCCAGACCAAAACACTAGAACTCCAACAGCGCCTTGCGGAATTACATAGGCGCAATAAGACCTCGTACTCTCCATCACTAGTAGGAGAAATTTCTCAGGTTAGCGCTACCCTACACTCCCTCTCTTTACACAGCTATGAGATGGCACTGAGAAGGCTCAAAATGACATGGTATTGGCAGGGTAATAGATCTGGCTCTACACTGGCTAAACAACTTAAAAAACGTCAGGATAAGGGGAGAATCCCCTTCCTTACTAAATCTGATGGTTCTATAGTTACTGACCCTCAAAGTATAGCCAATTGTTTTGCAGATTTTTATAGCAAATTATACAATCTTCAACATGACATTGCTACTCCACAGCCTGATGAAGCAGTTATCTCTTCTTTTCTGTCCTCTATGTCCCTCCCCTCTCTGTCCGCGGACCAAGCATCTGATCTTTGCTCTCCCTTCTCCACAGAAGAAATTCTTGAATGTGTGCGTTCCCTCAAGCCCTCGAAGTCACCTGGCCCTGATGGTATTACAAATGAATTCTATAAGCGATTTGGCCCTTCCGTAGCTCCCTTTTTGACCAGAGCCTTTAACAGTATTAAGGAGAACGGTGTGCCCCCTAAGGAGATGTTGGATGCTCTGGTCATTACCATACCTAAACCTGGTAAGCCACTGGACTCTACCCTTAATTACAGACCAATCTCTCTCCTAAATAGTGATATTAAATTGTATGCCCTGGCTCTTGCTGCTAGGTTGAATAGGGTTTTGCCGGACCTAATTCACAGGGACCAGGTTGGCTTCGTCAGGGGTCGTCAAACGGTGGATGGTACGAGACGCTTTCTCGACATCATCACAAAAGCGCATTCCGATCGGACGCCTTCTCTCTTGCTATCCCTTGATGCGGAGAAGGCGTTCGATCGAGTGCACTGGGGATATCTGCGGAGTGTGCTGCGTAAGTTTGGTTTTCCCCACTCTTTGGAATCCGCCATTATGGCTCTATATACGCTCCCATCTGCTAGAATTTACACGATGGGTACCCTTTCTAATAGTTTCTCACTTAGCAATGGTACAAGACAGGGGTGCCCACTATCCCCCCTTATATTTACCTTAGTTATGGAGCCGCTTGCTCAATCCATCAGGGACTCCCCAGACATTGCGGGCATTCAAATAGGTAAAGTGGACCACAGGATCGGCTTGTTTGCCGACGATGTTATCATTAGTCTCTCCAACCCCCTGAGCTCTTTAGGCCCAGTTATGGATATTATTGATGCCTTTAGCCGAGTTAGCTTTTATAAGATTAACCCCACAAAGTCGTGTATCTTACCATTGCAGATACCCACTGAGCAACAGAGAGTACTACAAGCTAAATATCCCTTTCAATGGGTCACTGACCAGATTCCCTACCTAGGCATAGTCCTTACTGCGTTGCCTGATAAGACAATTGCTTCTAATTTTGCTGTTGTGCGGTCCCTGCTTACCAAAGAAATTGATAACTTCTCCAAGCTTCCTGTATCATGGGCGGGACGTGTTGCCACTGCTAAGATGATGCTGCTCCCTAAAATTTTATATTTTTTTAGATGCCTGCCGATGATAGTGCCCGCCTCCTTCCTCTCACAACTACAGAGAATGCTCTTACGATTTATTTGGGATGGTAAGCACCCTAGGGTTGGTGCGAATATATTGTATCGTCCTGTACATGAGGGGGGTATGGGGGTGCCGAACCTTAAAATGTACTATCACGCTGTTCTACTTGATCAGCTTAAAAAATGGTGGTGGCAGGACGCTCCCCCCCTGTGGGTAGATATTGAAGCTGCTGTCCTCAATGTTTCTAATTTTAATAACTTTCTCTGGGCATTGCGCTTTAACCCTACCTTTGCTCCCTCTTCTCCTTTCTCTACTATTGCGGCTGCTATCAGGTTGTGGAGTAAGGTGGCGCGAATTAAAAGTCTTTGTCCACCTAGAGTGAAGGATATCCCTTTAGCTGCTATGGGAGACTATATTCTAGATATAGATTTTAAGCCCTGGATAGCTGCGGGCATCCTCACTGTGGCATTGATTAGCGATGCTAATGGGTTGATGCCTTTCACTGATATTGTACGCATGTTCTCTATATCACAGAAAGACTTTTACAAATATTTGAGGCTTAGACATTTTTTGAGATCCCTCCCTTGGGATAGCTCTCGGCCCCGCACTGCGTATGAACATCATTTCCTGTGCAGGGACTCCTTTACTAGGGGTATCTCCCTTGCTTATGTAGCTTTGAATGAGACGGAGGGGGAAATGGTCAATACGTTTAAGTCCAGATGGGAGGAGGACCTGGCACGCGGATTCACGGCTGAGCAGTGGAGCTTTGTCTTTGACATGCACAAAAAATATTCTAAATGTGTCAATCATTTCGAGGCTTCTAGGAAGCTCCTATACCGATGGTACTACACGCCGGTTCGTCTGGCTAAAATATACCCTACCACCTCCCCAGTGTGTTGGCGATGTAACCGGGAAAGTGGTACCTTGCTACACGTGTGGTGGACTTGCCCGTTAATTGCACCTCTTTGGACCGAAATTAAAAAGTTGTTGGACAACCTAGTGGATTGCCCCTTCTCATGGGGCCCAGAGAGTGCACTACTATTCCTGTCCCTAGAACAAGTTCCCCCGCATTATATGACCATTTTATATCATATTCTGACAGTTGTGAGGGCTCACATTGCTCGGAGGTGGAAGTCGACTGAGGTGCCGGGTCTTCCTGCCATTCTGGCGGAGGTGCATAGTAACCTCGTGTTGGAGGGATTGATAGCGAAGAGGTGTGGGGCTTCTAATAGCCGTATAGCTACTCTGTCCCAGTGGACGGACAGTTGTTCGACCTCAATTAGGGTCGTAGATTAGCTAATTATATATGCACGATGTATCTCACTATGATATGTGTATTATGATTATGATTGTATTGGTGGTCTCTCATTCCTTGTTTTATACTTTATATATTGAGGACCTTACTGTTGTTCTGTTGGTTCTGCTCCTTTACTGGTGCATAACTGTACTGGTTTGTGTTATATGAAAATTTATAAATAAAGTTTAAAAAAAAAAAAAAAAAAGTTTGATTTTTTTTAAGCGCAACAATAATATAAAAGTATATAATAATGGGTATCATTTTAATCGTATTGACCCTCAGAATAAAGAACACGTCATTTTTACCATAAATTGTACGGCGTGAAAACAAAACCTTCCAAAATTAGCAAAATTGCGTTTTTCGTTTTCATTTCCCCACAAAAATAGTGTTTTTTGGTTGCGCCATACATTTTATGATCTAATGAGTTATGTCATTACAAAGGACAACTGGTCGCGCAAAAAACAAGCCCTCATACTAGTCTGTGGATGAAAATATAAAAGAGTTATGATTTTTAGAAGGCAAGGAGGAAAAAATGAAAACGTAAAAATTAAATTGTCTGAGTCCTTAAGGCCAAAATGGGCTGAGTCCTTAAGGGGTTAAGGACCGAGCCCTTTTTCACCTTAAGGACCGGAGCGTTTTTTGCAATTCTGACCACTGTCACTTTAAACATTAATAACTCTGGAATGCTTTTAGTTATCATTCTGATTCCGAGATTGTTTTTTCGTGACATATTCTACTTTAACTTAGTGGTAAAATTTTATGGTAACTTGCATCCTTTCTTGGTGAAAAATCCCCAAATTTGATGAAAAAAATGAAAATTTTGCATTTTTCTAACTTTGAAGCTCTCTGCTTGTAAGGAAAATGGATATTCAAAATATTTTTTTTTTTTGGGTTAACATATACAATATGTCTACTTTATGTTTGCATCATAAAATTTATGAGTTTTTACTTTTGGAAGACACCAGAGGGCTTCAAAGTTCAGCAGCAATTTTGAAATTTTTCACAAAATTTTCAAACTCGATATTTTTCATGGACCAGTTCAGGTTTGAAGTGGATTTGAAGGGTCTTCATATTAGAAATACCCCATAAAAGACCCCATTATAAAAACTATACCCCCCAAAGTATTCAAAATTATATTCAGTAAGTGTATTAGCCCTTTAGGTGTTTCACAGGAATAGCAGCAAAGTGAAGGAGAAAATTCAAAATCTTCATTTTTTAAACTCGCATGTTCTTGTAGACCCAATTTTTGAATTTTTGCAAGGGGTAAAAAGGAGAAAATTTTTACTTGTATTTGAAACCCAATTTCTCTCGAGTAAGGAAATACCTCATATGTCTATGTTAAGTGTTCGGCGGGCGCAGTAGAGGGCTCAGAAGGGAAGGGGGCATGTCACCTTTAGGAAGCCCCTATGGTGCCAGGACAGCAAAAAAACACACATGGCATACCATTTTGGAAACTAGACCACTCAGGGAACGTAACAAGGGGTAAAGTGAACCTTAATACCCCACAGGTGTTTCACGACTTTTGCATATGTAAAAAAAATTTTTTTTTTTTTACCAAAAATGCTTGGTTTCCCCAAAATTTTACATTTTTAAAAAGGGTAATAGCAGAAAACACCCCCCAAAATTTGAAGCCCAATTTCTCCCGATTCAGAAAACACCCCATATGGGGGTGAAAAGTGCTCTGCTGGCGCACTACAGGTCTCAGAAGAGAAGGAGTCACATTTGGCTTTTTGAAAGCAAATTTTGCTCTGGGGGCATGCCGCATTTAGGAAGCCCCTATGGTGCCAGGACAGCAAAAAAAAAAAAAACACATGGCATACCATTTTGGAAACTAGACCCCTCGGAACGTAACAAGGGGTTTAGTGAATCTTTATATCCCACAGGTGTTTCATGACTTTTGTATATGTAAAAAAAAAAAAAATTTTTTACCTAAAATGCTTGTTTTCCCCAAAATTTAACATTTTTAAAAAGGGTAATAGCAGAAAATACCCCCCAAAATTTGAAGCCCAATTTCTCCCGAGTAGGGCGATACCCCATATGTGGCCCTAAACTGTTGGCTTGAAATACGACAGGGCTCCAAAGTGAGAGCGCCATGCGCATTTGAGGCCTAAATTAGGGATTGCATAGGGTTGGACTCCCAAACAGGGGGCCTCCAGCTGTTGTAAAACTCCCAGCATGCCTAGACAGTCAGTGGCTATCTGGCAATACTGGGAGTAGTTGTTTTGCAACAGCTGGAGGCTCCGTTCTGGAAACAGTGGCGTACCAGACGTTTTTCATTTTTATTGGGGAGGGGAGGGGGGCTGTGTAGGGGTATGTGTATATGTAGTGTTTTTTACTTTTTATCTTGTGTTAGTGTAGTGTTTTTAGGGTACAGTCGCACAGGCGGGGGTTCACAGTAGTTTCTCGCTGGCAGCTTGAGCTGCAGCAGAAAATTTGCCGCAGCTCAAACTTGCAGCCGGATACTTACTGTAATCCTCCGCCCATGTGAGTGTACCCTGTACGTTCACATTGGGGGGGGGGGGGGGACATCCAGCTGTTGCAAAACTACAACTCCCAGCATGTACGGTCTATCAGTGCATGCTGGGAGTTGTAGTTTTGCAACAGCTGGAGACACACAGGTTGTGAAACACCGAGTTTGGTAACAAACTCAGTGTTTTGCAACCAGTGTGCCTTCAGCTGTTGCAAAAGCTACAACCCCCAGCATGTACGGACAGCGGAAGGGCATGCTGGGTCTTGTAGTTATGCAACAGCCGGAGGCATACTACATTGGCTGGGGATTGTAGTTATGCAACAGCTGGAGACACACTGGTTTACTACTTAACTCAGTGTGCCTTCAGCTGTTGCAAAACTATAACTCTCAGCAGTCACCGACAGTCAACGGGCATGCTGGGAGTTGTAGTTATGCAACCACCAGATGCACCACTACAACTCCCAGCATGCACTGTAGCTGATTGTGCAAGCTGGGAGTTGTAGTTACACAACAGCTGAAGGTACACTTTTCCATAGAAAGAATGTGCCTCCAGCTGTTGCAAAACTACAAGTCCCAGCATGCCCATAAGGGCATGCTGGGAGTTGTGGTGGTCTGCCTCCTGCTGTTGCATAACTACAGCTTCCAGCATGCCCTTGTTGCATGCTGGGAGCTGTTGCTAAGCAACAGCAGGAGGCTGTCACTCACCTCCAACGATCCACACTGCAGGTCAGTTCCTCACCGCCGCCGTCGCTCCTGGGGCCCCGATCCCAACAGGGACGCTGGGGATCGGGGTCCCCAGCACCCGGGGTCTTCTGCCCGCACCCGCTCCCGTCCTCCGGAAGAGGGGCGGAGCGGGTTGCGGGAGGGACACCCGCAGCAGGCGCCCTGATTGGTCGGCCGGTAATCCGGCCGACGAATCAGGGCGATCGTGAGGTGGCACCAGTGCCACCTCACTCCTGCAGGCTCTGGCTGTTCGGGGCCGTCTCTGACAGCCCCGATCAGCCAGTAATTCCGGGTCATCGGGTCACTGGAGACCCGATTGACCCGGAATCCGCCGCAGATCGCTGGACTGAATTGTCCAGCGATCTGCGGCAATCGCCGACATGGGGGGACATAATGACCCCCCTGGGCGATATGCCGGGATGCCTGCTGAACGATTTCAGCAGGCATCCGGCTCCGGCTCCCCTCCAGCTAGCGGTGGGGGCCGAAATGCTCAGGGCGTATCCATACGCCCTCGGTCCTTAAGGACTTGGAAACGGGGGCGTATGGATACGCCCTATGTCCTTAAGGGGTTAAGAACCCAGCCATTTTACACCTTAGGACCCGGCCATTTTTTGCACATCTGACCACTGTCACTTTAAACATCAATAACTCTGGAATGCTTTTAGTTATCATTCTGATTCCGAGATTGTTTTTTCGTGACATATTCTACTTTAACATAGTGGTAAAATGTTGTGGTAACTTGCATCCTTTCTTGGTGAAAATCCCAAAATTTGATGAAAAAAATTAAAATTTAGCATTTTTCTAACTTTGAAGCTCTTTGCTTGTAAGGAAAATGGATATTCCAAATATTTTTTTTTTATTCACATATACAATATGTCTACTTTATGTTTGCATCATAAAATGTACGTATTTTTACTTTTGGAAGACACCAGAGAGCTTCAAATTTCAGCAGCAATTTTCCAATTTTTCAAAAAATTTCCAAAATCACAATTTTTCAGGGACCAGTTCAGGTTTGCAGTGGATTTGAAGGGTCTTCATCTTAGAAATACCCCACAAATGACCCCATTATAAAAACTGCACCCCCCAAAGTATTCAAAATTACATTCAGTCAGCATTTTAACCCTTTAGGTGTTTCACAGGAATAGCAGCAAAGTGAAGGAGAAAATTCACAATCTTCATTTTTTACATGTTCTTGTAGACCAAATTTTTGAATTTTTACAAGGGGTAAATGGAGAAAATGGATTGTTGTTTTTGTAGCCCAATTTCTCTCGAGTAAGCACATACCTCATATGTCTATGTAAAGTGTTTGGCGGGCGCAGTAGAGGGCTCAGAAGTGAGGGAGCGACAAGGGGATTTTGGAGAGTACGTTTTTCTGAAATGGTTTTTGGGGGGCATGTTGCATTTAGGAAGCCCCTATGGTGCCAGAACAGCATAACCCCCACATGGCATACCATTTTGGAAACTAGACCCCTTGAGGAACGTAACAAGGAATAAAGTGAGTGTTAGGATTCGGCTGGCTGGAGGTGGATCCTCTGTGTCAGAGAGGGATTGGCGTGGTCCGGTTCGAAGTTGCTACTGGTATTCACCAGAGCCCGCCGCAAAGCGGAATGGTCTTGCTGCGGCGGTAGCAACCAGGTCTTATCCACCGGTAACGGCTCAACCTCTCTGACTGCTGAGACAGGCGCAGTACAAAAGGACAAGGCAAGAGCAAGGTCGGACGTAGCAGAAGGTCAGGGCAGGCAGCAAGGGTCGTAGTCAGGGGCAACAGCAGAAGGTCTGGAACACAGGCTTGGGACATACACTAAACGCTTTCTCTGGCACAAGGCAACAAGATCCGGCCCAGCAGTGAAGGAGAAGTGAGGTTATATGAGCAGGGAGCAGGTGGAGGCTAATTAGACTGATTGGGCCAGGCACCAATCATTGGTGCACTGGCCCTTTAAATCTTAGAGAGCTGGTGCGCGCGCCCTAGAGAGCGGAGCCACGCGCGCCAGAACGTGACAGCCGGGGACCGGGACGGGTAAGTGGCTTGGGATGCGATGCGATTCGCGAGCGGGCGCGTCCCGCTATGCGAATCGCATCCCCGTCGTGAATGTCAGTGCAGCGCTCCCGGTCAGCGGGTCTGACCGGGGTGCTGCAGAGAGGAGAATGCCGCGAGCGCTCCGGGGAGGAGCAGGGACCCGGAGCGCTCGGCGTAACAGTGAGCCTTAATACCCCACAGGTGTTTCACGACTTTTGTATATGTAAAAAAATATATAATTTTTTTCACTAAAATGTCTTTCCCCCCAAATTTCACATTTTTGCAAGGGTTAATAGCAGAAAATACCCCCCAAAATTTGTAACCCCATCTCTTCTGAGTATGGAGGTACCCCATAAGTTGACCTGAAGTGCACTACGGGCGAACTACAATACTCAGAAGAGAAGGAGTCATATTTGGCTTTTTGAGAGCAAATTTTGCTCGGGGGCATGTCGCATTTAGGAAGCCCCTATGGTGCCAGGACAGCAAAATAACCCCTCATGGTATACCATTTTGGAAACTAGACCCCTTGAGGAACGTAACAAGGCATAAAGTGAGCATTTACAACCCACTGGATAGCTAGATAATAACATTAGAAAACCAATGTTATTATCTAGCTGGATGCCAATTTACGAGACTTCTCACACATGGTTACTGTTCGAGTGTTTTATTTTTGTTTTAATGTATTCTATTTTACATTCTCCATGTCTGTTTTATGCACAATGGGGGATATTTATCAAAGTTGTCTATGTCCCGCATCAATATAGACCAAACTATATATGTTTGGCTGGTCTATTGTGCGCCTAATTTATCAAATGGCGCACAGCTCTTGATAAATTCTGTGCACAGACTGCATGATCTATGCTTTAGTCTATATTTAAACCTGCTCCAGCATGGTCTGACATTTCGGCGTACTTTCAGCCTATGCGACTTGTCGCTGAAAAGTCGCTTTTGATAAATTCAGCACCAATGCATTTTTCAATGCATTATGTTCTAAAAATCCTCTAGAGCAAAAGTCGCAGAAAAGTCGCACATATTTAGACTGCGACTTTCTGTGCGACAAATTTAGACAAGAAAAACCAGTCTAAATCCTTTGATAAATCTCCCCCAATGTCTCTCATGCATTTATGTCTCTCATGACTGGACGCTGTTGCACCCCTGTTATTTGCATTACATTGAGATGATATGTCTGGCTGCCATATACATTGTGCCTCTGTTTGTTTGTTCGTTTCTGTTGTGAAAACAAAAAACTTTTAATAAAAAGGATCTGATTAAAAAAAGAAGCATCTTCCTGACATTGCATGCTGTTCTGTAGTCTGTGATCTACAAGTATACCCAGATCTTTCTCTGCCAGTTTTACTCCACCCGAGACACATAATATATACAGGTTTTTTGTACCCAGATGTATAATTTTACATTTAGCAACATTAAAGCACATTCATTTGCCAAGTGGATGCCCATACACTTAGTGGGTCCAAGTCGGCTTGTAACCTATGCACAACCTCAATCGACTGTATCGTGCTACAAAGCTTCTATATCATACGGTTTAACAAGCATATAGCAGGCATACCTTTCTTTGGAGATTTGGTGGCTTTATTTTCTTAAAACATTTATACCATGCCCGAGTTTCAATGGGCAGCAAAATCTGCAGCCAAAATAAGGATGAGTGAACTGACCGTAAAGCAGAGGTCATGTTTACCAAAAACCTCTCTGAACAGGGACAACAGAGAACATGTAAAACAGATAGAATAGCACCACCTGCTGGATGAATTACAAATTACAGAACTTAGAAATTCTAGAGAAACTCACTTCTATCATAGGATATTATAATTTATTTTAAAGTACTAATCTTTCCAGGACACTGAACACACAACCTGAAACAAGAACAATAAATATGAACTATATGATCACAGGCGCCGCTGCCTTGCTATACTGGGAAGTCAGAGCAGAGCGCTCATGTGATCAAAGTCTCTCAGGTCATGAAGACGTTAGACTGAAGACTCAATGAATATTCACGTGGATTCACGTTCCTCAGTTCCACAGCACCAAAAGCTATTCAGGACAGAAAAAAATGTGATGCAGGTGTGTTGGATACTTGTACCATCTAGTATGAATTTAGTATTTTTCCCCTCTGTAGAGCAGGTTTTTGATTGTATGTGTGTGAAAAGAAAGGACTTTTATCACTTGGACCATGGATTCCCTTTGTGAGTTCCAGTTTCCAGGCTTTAAATGGGCACGCTCAGATTCAAAAACTTTTTATATGTTATTACTGATGAAAATTAAAGACCTTTTGTAATTTGGTTGTTTAATTTGTTTTTTTTTTAATATTTAATAAAAAAATGGCTCCTGAAAATCTCACCACTAGGGGTCCGCATACCTACGGGGACACTAACCAGTCCTGCAGCAGCATCAGCTTGTCCATGAGTCATGTACAAGAGATGACTCGTGGACAAGGCTACATGAGCAGACAGACCAATCACCGCCCTCCACCACAAGTGAGGGATACGCCCCCTCCCACCACACACCAATCCCCTCCCACCACCACAAGAAAGGGACACGCCCCCTCCCCTGTGAGCTAATGAAAAGAGGGATTTTTTTAAATAATAAATATAGGTGATAGAGGTAGAAAAATGATGTACATGGTCAGGATTAGGTACTGAGTAACATATAATAATTTTTTTTCTTTTCTGTAGAATCTAACAGGTACACTTTAACAATCTGCACTGCCTATATGCTGTGTCCAGAAATTATAGGTCAAGGAGATAAAGTGAGTTGGTGGTGTGGTCAACAAAAAGCTCTTTTTTTTTTTTTTTAAAGCTTTTAAAGGGGTACTCCGGCGCTAAGACATCTTATCCTCTACAGCTGTCACGCCCCCTGCATAGGCTTGCATTGAGGGGACCGTGATCGCCAGTAATCAGACCCGGAGCGAGCACACTCCGGGGGCTGATTCTGACGGGGTCCGGCGTGGAAGATCTTTGGATAGGGGATAAGATGTCTTGGTGCCGGAGTACCCCTTTAAGTGAGTAGGGATGGATAGTAATGAGCACAGCTCTTCCCTGACATTTCACACAAGTTTTGACACGATGGGGGAGATTTATCAAAATCTGTCCAGAGGAAAAGTTGCTGAGTTGCCCAAAGCAACCAATCGGATTGTTTCTTAAATTTTTCAGAGGCTTTTTCACAAATGAAAGAAGAGATCTAATTTTATATCAGACAGGAGGCTCGTATCAAATGCATATTCCTTCTTTATTAAAACTCACTAGCAGAAAGAAATGCAATGTAACTTCAACAGTAAAGAAAAAACTAGGATGCAGGTCACCTAGCAACCTGAACGCACCCTTCCATCATTCCCACCTATCCCATCCAACTTGCTCCATATAAAACCGACTGTAGCTCCACCTTCCTCCTCTTTCTTTCTGCTCACTAGCTGGTGTAGTACAGATAAGTATCCTGCATTGCTTTTGTGGTTTATACCTCTGTATTTGCTGTCAGCGGGGCCTCGGTTTCCCCTCTGACTTTAAGCGTTATTTTTGTTATCTTTTCTGTTCCCCTGCGTTGGTACTGTATACGCCGGGGCTTCTTTTGTATAATTGGTATTTTGTCCTCTTGTTTTTTCCCTGGGGTCTAGTGTAGCGACGTGCGGGCCTTGTTGGTAATCGTCCCGCACCTCGCTCCGCTTTCCATCCCCCCCCCCCTGCGATATTTCCTGGGTCTCGGGGTCCCGTGTACTCACCGCCATTATCCGGTGACGTCAGGAGGTTGTCGTTTGGGCCCGCCCTTCTGCTCGGCCTGAGCGCTCGAATCTTGTGCGCTGGCTGTGCGACTCACGCGAGACTGAGGACGGGAGCTAACCACGCCCCCCTCCTCGTTGAGTGTTAGGCTGTAGAACGCTGATAGCGCTCTCGGCGGCCGGGTCCTGTGGGAGAGCGGAGGTTTATCTCTCACTCTCTCTGCAGGGTGTCTAGCCCAGCCTCAATTTGATTTTTATATTGTATTCATTTTAAAAGGTCACCTTTATTAAAGTCCTGTTTTCTTTCCTCTCCACAGCCCCTGGTACAGTCCCTTTCGACAGTATTTTATCTACTTTGGTTGCTATGTCTGAGAACAGGAATGCAGTGTCCCTGGAAGAGGACCCCAATCAAAGGCAGCATAGTGATCCTATGTCTGCAGATCAGATCCATGCCTTGGTTAATCAGTCAATTCAGTCGGCTTTGACATCGGTCATGTCTTCACTGAATGATGTTATTACCAACTCCGTTTCTGTGGCGATGCTTAATGCTCGCCGTGAAGGGAGTGTTCCGCCACCTACCATTCCTAATTTGGAGGTGGTTGATGCAGGGGCTTCTAGCTCCAAAAGACCTGGCAAGTCTGACCGGAAGAGAAATCACATTTCAGACTTTCAGACCTCTCCGGTGGCGGGAGATAGTAAACATAGCCAGGCCATCCCTGCACCTATGAGTGACACTCAGATTCAGGGAAAAAGGCCCTTGACCAAGGAGGATGGTTTTGTTCAAAAATCCGCTAGGGCCGCTAAACGGGTTAAGCCCAACACCTTCGTGGATGATTCGGAGATGGATTCAGAGGCGGAGTCTGAGTGGCCAGAGTCTGTTGACTCGGATGCGGATGAGGAGGATGAATTCGAAGGGGAAGGTCCTGTTCTCCATGACCCATCTAATGGGGGGATAGTATCGCCCAACGCTATACTAGATTCCCAGGGCGTACCGTTCTTTGACCCGGAGTGGACCCCTAAAATATTTGGAGTCTTGGCTCCGTAAGCCGATGGGCAAAAGTAGCCGGAACAAACTTCGGGCGGAGTGCCCACGTCCCTCAGTGGCCAATCAAGTGGCCGTTACACCAGAATTAGACCCCATATTGGTCAAGTACATGGTGAAGTCGGGCAAAAACCCGAAAAAAGGGATTGACCGTTCTTTTAAGTCGGTCCAAGATAAATTGTTGGATCTCCTGGGTCCTATCACCAAGATCCTTAACATGGCTGAAGGGGCTGTCGCCTCTGGCGAGCCGGTCGATGCGACTACCCTTAAAGGGTGGGCGGTGCGAGCCGCTTGTCTCTTGGGTAACGCAAATTCGGCTGTGTCCATATTGATGAGATTGGATCCTCAACTCTCGCACCTAGCGACGGAGGAGCTGGGTCCTTCTGCAGAAGGACTGTTATTCGGGGATTCCCTGATAAAGAACATCAATAAGTTTGTCGGCTTGTTTTCTAACCTTGATAAGGCCCAAAATTCCCTGAAGAAGAACCTTGGGAACAAGGTTTTCGGTAAGGCTGGAAGGGGCAGGGGTCGCCCTTCCGGCCGAGGACCTTACTTTCGACCCTACCATAGAGGTACGGGACAATATGTCCAGGACAGGGCACAATTCCAGATGGTTACGGCAGCGGCTACCCCCACGCCATTCTTTCCGCCCAGAGGACGGCCCTGGAGGTCTAGAGGTGCCCGAGGATTCCCGAGAGGCAGGAGTACAGGTGGGTCGGCACTACGTTCTCTTACCACATATACCGGTGGGGGGCAGACTTCGTTTTTTTACCCACGCTTGGTCCCGGATTACGGTGGATCCTTGGGTCCTTCAGGTTATTTCGGGTTACGACATAGAGTTCGTGTCCGCGCCGGTTCAACGGCGGATTCCGAGGTCTCTCCATTTTTCGAAAGCAGACAGGTTATTAGTTCACTCGGAGATCGAAGATCTCTTCCTCAAACGGGCCATACATCCGGTAGAATTGTCATCACCGGGTTTCCTCAGCAGTATCTTCTTGGTAAAGAAGAAAGACGGTGGCCATCGGCCAGTAATAAATTTAAGGGACCTAAACGAATACGTCCGGTATCGCCACTTCAAGATGGAGGGCTTCATCTTCTCAGGGATTTGTTACTCCCGGGAGATTGGTTAGCAAAAATCGACCTGAAGGACGCGTACCTCACGGTACCGATTCATCGGTCTTCTCAACCTTTCCTGTCTCCCGTTCGGTCTGTCCTCCGCCCCGTGGTGTTTCACAAAGCTTTTGAAACCTGTCATGGCTTGTCTTCGGAGCCGAGGGGTGAGATTGATCATTTATCTAGACGATATACTGATCATGGCTCACTCGTACGCTCAAGCTTGGTTACATGTGGAATGGACCACATCCCTGCTGGGGGAGCTGGGTTTTCTCATCAACAAGAAAAAATCTGTCTTGGTTCCGGCTCAGGACATGGAGTTCTTGGGCTTTGTGGTGGATACGAGGTTGGCGACCTTGAGTCTGCCCAACAAGAAACTTGCGGTGATCCGCAAGGAAATACGGAGTCTGTTACGCAAGCAGACGGTGACCTTGCGTGCGGTAGCTCGTATTGTGGGCCTGTTGTCAGCTTCGGTGCAAGCGATTTTTCCAGCACCGCTTCAGTACCGGGCGCTACAGAGGTTGAAGAACGCTCACTTTTCAGACGGTCTGACGTACGCGGCCCTGGTCCCTCTGTCGCGGGAAGCGCGGGAGGAATTATGGTGGTGGCTCCGACATGTGCAGGACTGGAATGGGAGGACAATCTTCAATTCCAGACCAGACTTCATTATAGAGTCGGACGCCAGTCTCGACGGTTGGGGTGCCCGATGCGGATCATCCACCACGGGGGGCAAGTGGTCCCAGGTCGAGGCGCAGTTGCATATCAACTGCCTGGAGTTGCTCGCGGGGACGTTCGCTCTGAAAAGTTTTGTGCCCCTACGGAGAGATTGTTGCGTACTATTACGCATGGACAATATCTCCCCCATCCAATATGTCAACCGTTTGGGGGGCACCAGGTCTCGATGGCTGTCGGATCTGGCGAAAGACCTGTGGTTTTTCTGCCTGGAGAGGAATATTCTTCTTCAGGCGGAATATCTACCGGGCGTTTCCAATTCAGTTGCGGATTGGAATTCCAGACACCTGGTGGACGGAAGCGACTGGACTTTACATCCGGTAGTTTCTCGGGCTATCCAGGCCTTATGGGGTCCCCTTGGCCTGGATTTATTTGAATCTCGGCTCAATCGCCAACTGCCCAAGTTTTTCAGTTGGAGGCCGGATCCGGAAGCCATGGCGACGGATGCGTTCCTACAGGTCTGGCCTCAGGGGACGCTGTATGCGTTTCCCCCATTCGCCATGATCCCCAGAGTGTTATGGCAAGTGGACTCACAGAAGTCGACGTTGGTCCTTGTCACTCCATGGTGGCCGACCCAGCCGTGGTTCCCTCAGGTCCTGGGAATGACCATAGATCATCCGAGGATTTGCCCACAGTTGCCGTCGATTCTGACGGGTCCGGCCGGGGAATTACACCCGCTGGTGTTGATGGATCAGTTGCCTCTGGCGGCGTGGAAGATATCGGGGCATCAATCTTTGGTGGAGGTTTATCACAGTCAGCTAGGGACCTCATTCAAGATGCATGGGCCCCAGGTACCAGGTTGGCTTACCGATCAGCCTGGGGATTTTGGGTTCATTGGTGCGCACAGCGGCAAATGGATCCCATTCATGCCCCTGTGTCCGGGGTGATTAATTTCCTATCCCAAGCATTTGATGAGGGTAAAGCATATCGGACCATCAACGTGTACAGATCTGCGATTTCAGCGCAACACGTTCCGATTGACAGGGTGTCGATTGATCGCCACCCGTTGGTTTGTCGCTTGCTAAGGGGTGTCAGGTTTAAACGGCCTCCGGTTTCGCGGTATCAATCTACGTGGGATGTTTCGATAGTGTTGCGTATGTTCTCAGATTGGGACGACAATGAAGTTCTGTCTCTAAAAATGTTATCCTACAAGCTTACTATGTTGTTGTGCTTGGTGTCGATCAAGCGTGTCTCGGATGTCCGGGCCCTGGACATCTCCAGAAGACAATTTACCCCTCAAGGGGTTCAGTTTACCATAGCTAGGTGTACAAAAACGAATTTGCGTGTTGTTTTTTACCCAAGTTTTCCAGCGCACACCAAATTGTGCGTGGTTAGGTGTCTCAAGGCTTATGAACTGAGGACTGGGGAGTTACGCTCTCCAGAGTTTTCGTAGTTGTTGATTTCGTTTCGGTCACCCCATCTGCCGGTTTCCTCTCAGACTTTATCTCGGTGGGTGAAGTGTGTTATGGAATTGGCTGGGGTGGATATCTCTCTTTTTAATGCTCATTCTTCACGGAGCGCCATGGCCACTAAGGTGGCACAGACGGGAGGCTCTTTGTCTGAGCTGTTGAAGGCGGTGGATTGGTCGTCGGAGGAAACTTTCCGAACGTTTTATTTTAGACCAGAGCATCATGTATCAATGTCTGTTTTGTAAGGTGGTTTTGATGTACTTTGAACTTGCATTTGATACGAACCTCCTGTCTGATATAAAATTTGGGATTTTCCTAGTGGTATGACGGAAAATATAGATTTTATGAAGACAGGAGGCGAGTATCATCCCTCCCTGTTACCCGTCCCTATTATGGTATATGTTTTGTTTTCTTCCAGGTTATTGAAATCTACGTCAAGACGTGTTGGAGTTTGCTGATCTGAAGCTTCACTGGAAGTTCGGTTCTACTGTTGGAATCGGGAAGTTTTGTTCCTTTGGTTGGAGCTGACCGGGTCTTGTTGATGTCGGTCGAAGTTGTTGGTTCCTCGAAGCTGTTGGTTCCGGATGCTGGTTTCGTTGTGCAGGATTCTATTCCATGGATTGTTCGCTTCAAGAAAGAGGAGGAAGGTGGAGCTACAGTCGGTTTTATATGGAGCAAGTTGGATGGGATTGGTGGGAATGATGGAAGGGTGCGGTCAGGTTGCTAGGTGACCTGCATCCTAGTTTTTTCTTTACTGTTGAAGTTACATTGCATTTTTTTCTGCCAGTAAGTTTTAATAAAGAAGGAATATGCATTTGATACTCACCTCCTGTCTTCATAAAATCTATATTTTCCGTCATACCACTAGGAAAATCCCAAATTAGTTGCTATGGGCAATTTAGCAACTTTTCCTCTGGACAGGTTTTGATCTCCCCCAATGTTTTGACTAGAGGGACATGAAATTTCAGTCGTCCCAATAAACTTTCCTTGTGTAAACCAGGTGGAAATGTAGGATTGGAGAAAAGGGGTGTTAAAGGGGTACTCCGCTTCTCAGCGTTTGGAACTAACTGTTCCGAACACTGGAGCCGGCGCTGTCATGCTCCCCTCACATAGACTTGCACTGGAGCCAGATGTCACGCCCCCTCCCATAGACTTGCATTGAGGGGGCGGGGCGGGTGTGACGTCATGAGGGGGCCGGGCTATGACTTCATAAGCTCCCGACCCCAACCCCAGTGTTCAGAACAGTTTGTTCCAAATGCTGAGCAATGGAGTACCCCTTTAAAGGGCTGTCATGTCTAGATAAGACATTTTTTGTGTCAAAGAATTGTGTCAAAGATGAAGGGGATGTTTTGCCAAGGTAACGTGTGATTGGAGGCGTGGGGGGTCCTATGGTTTGATACATGGAAGGTATATCAAGGGGAGTTAGAGTCCATTCACTGCTTGAATTTGTCACTAATCCTCTGGGTGTATAAGGATGGTGCAAAGCGATATATCTTGAAGTCAGGCAGGTATTACAATATGACATCATAAGAAATGAAAACCACATGTTCATGATACATTTGAGATAATATAGTCTATAATTTCTTTATACGGTGATCCTTAAAGCAGCCTCACGTTACCAAATTTTCAACTAACAATGGGCATTTCTGGGTAATTGTAACTTGAAGATCCAGGCAATAGGCATGCACGTCTGGGATGTTCTGTTGTACTCCTCTTCTCCTATGCCAGTATGAGTTGGAGTCGCAATTTTGGGGTTCAGAACCAGTTACATGGTCTTATATTGCAATGTTTTATTTTAACTTATAATAGATTCTTGGGGGAATTAATATCAGTTACTGGCTGTACTGAAATGGTGGCGGTTTAGGGTACAATGAGTACAGGGACAATATAAATTAGAAATGAAGATGCAAAAATTGGTAAATTTGCCATATACAAGTTACGGTATATAATGACCATAAATATTGTTTCCTCACATGTAAACACACACAGGACAGTTTATCCTGCAAGTTACTTTAAACGAGAAATGCGGCAAAAAACTTTTAACTCTCAGAGTATGTTCACACTGCGGAATTCCGCACAGTGAACATTGGCATCAGTGTGAATGGGTCTTCAGCGAGACCCGTTCATACTACGGAATTTCAGCAGCGGACAATTCCGCTGCTTAAATTGTTCCGTGCAAAGAAAGAACATGTTCGTCCTTTGCGTGGAAGTCCGCGAGCACTGCATAGCCCTCAATGGTGACGGCGCAGTGCTGCGAGCGGAGATTCAGCTACATATCTGTGGTGTGAACATACCCACACTGTGTCCATGCTGCAAAAACTAAAAAAGCAAACTTTAACTAACCTTCCTATGTTCCCCCTGTTGCGCCGGTATCGGCGTCCCATTCCTCCGGCGCTGCTTGGCTCCCTGCTTCTTATCCTCGGAATGTCACAGTGCAGTCAGCGATGTCTCTCCTCGGCCGGTGATAGGCTGAACTAGCCAGAGCTCCTTACATGACAGTGCGCTCATCCTATCACCGGCAGAGGCGGGATATCGCTGCGATCAGCGATACGCTGACTGCAGTTTGACATTACGAGCCTAAGAAGCAGGGAGCCCAGCATCACTGGAGGAACGGGACGCCGATACCGACGCAACGGGGAACGTAGGAAGGTGAGTTAAAGTTTAAAGTTTTTTTTATTGTTTTGCTTTTGCAGCACAGGGAGAGTTAAACGTTTTTTGCCGCATTTCTCCTTTAAATGAGTGTAACCATTTCAATTATCCAGTTCTGTTGCATATGGTCACCTCTAGGGGGAGCTTACTGCATACAGTTTTGAATAACACAGATTTAGCTCAGTACTTACTGTATAAACCTGTATGCAGTAAGCTCCCTATAGAGGCATCTGCATATTCCACTGCTCTTGTACCGGTTTATGTGACATTTTATTACTAAGAGGTTATTTTCCACTCTCTGTTAGTGTTATTACACCTAAGATTACCCTTTGGTAATAAAGACACCACATCGGAGCAATGTTATTAATTGGTTTGAACTTCAGATGATACTAATTGGAATTAATTTCCGCGGCGCTCTGGCTCCAGTCAGGCAGAAACATTCCACAACTAGGCTGCAAGCTTCACGATTTCATTTGTACCCAGCTTAGGACTAATAATGTATGCTGACTGTGGTCAGGAATTTAGACCAGGAAAGGGCACACAGTACTACACATTAAGAGCCAATGTAAACCCAAAGATTCCTTTTTTTATTAAAACCTCAGAAAGAATAGTCACAGAAACAGCATTTGGAAAAGAATGAACAGCATATGTTTGTTTTAAATATGGAAAGAGAAGATCTACATTTATGCACCATTCTGCAGTCCAAGCACCTAATATTTCTTCATAAAAATTCAAGTACCCTTGTTAATACATTACATTACTAAGGCCTACTGTACCTCTGTATGCCTCTAAATTCTGGCTTTGTACGTGTGTGGGGCTTTTTCATTTTATGCAGTGCACTTTATGGTAAAACTGACACAGTGGCCCTGATTTACTATTGTAAACCCGACCTATTTGGTTATGTTGTGTACCAAAATAAGTCACATTGCGCCACAAATTGTGTCTGCTCCGGAATTTGCGCCAAAATTTTCAAAAAAGCCAAGCAAATCTCCATTTTACTTAGAGGACCCTGGGAGGGGTGGGGGGGAGGGGCTTCCCTGCCGGGGAAAGGAGGTGTAGCCACAGAAAAGGGGCGTGTTCCCGACATTTTTTCTAACATTTCCACAGAAAACGTAGTGAATTTCAGCTCTGAAAAGCCCGACATGTCAGCAGGCCCGTCGCTACAGGACAGACAAACCAAGCAATTGCTTGGGGCCCTGAGCAGAGCCGTGCTGGTCCGTTCTGTAGCGATAGGGCAATTTCCCCCCCCATCACTATTAAGGACATCCCTGTGTCCCGAAAAATCTTTTCGGGACACAAGGATGCCCCGGTTACCTCTGTGCGGCCGCCGGCCCCGCATTGACAATTGGCCGGAAGACAAGAGCCATTCCTGTCACTGTTCCTCTTAAATACCACAATTGTCACCCACCAACTACGCGGAGGCGTGCTGCTGTGAGAGTCTGCTGGCCCCTCTGACTGTTGCCGGTATTACCAGACAGTGTGAATATAAGATAACAAACTGCAGGCAAAGTAAGCAAAAGTACCTTTTCTTACATCTCCTAATGCCCTAAGTGATGGTGCCTGCAATTCTGTACCTTGTATGGAGGTGACAGATGCACTTTATCAGCATTTAGACATATGCTTTATAGCAGCATCCATGCTGTTTTTAACACTTCTTGTTATGGTTGTATAGATATTAATTAGAATCCAGTTAATTTTTTCTGACTTGTTTCTTGGTGTTCCATGATGCCACTGATCATGTGACCCTAATGGGTATTGTAAAAATGTTATTATTTTAATGTATGTTTATGCTATGATTAATGGTACTTGGTGATCTGAAAGTGTTGGAGTTATGTCTGTGCTGTACAGGTTGTTCTTCGGATGATATAATAAAGATTTTGTTAGGGACCAACAATTGTTCACATTTGGAAGTGGGGGAGAAATATTACATGGGTTTAAAAATAATTTACTAATAAAAATCTGAAAAGTGTTGAGTGCATATGTATTCAATCCATTTACTGTGAAACTTAACATAGATCTGGTGCGACCAATTGCCTTCACAAGTCACATTTGCTAGTCACATAGTTAGTAAATGAAGTCCACTTGTCTGCAATTTAATTTCAGTACAAATACACCTGTTTTGTTTTGTGAAGGCCTCAGAGTTTGTTAGAGAGCATCACTAAACAAACAGCAGCATGAAAACCAAGGAGCTTACCAAACAGCTAGGGGATGTGGAAAAATACAAAGCAAGGTTAGCACCGTAAAAGCCATCATCAGAAAATGGAAAGAATATGGCACAACCACAAACCTACCAAGGCAAGGCCGTTCACTCAAACTGATAAGCTGGACAAGAAGAAAATTAATCAGAGAAGCAACCAAGAGGCCCATGGTAACTCTGGAGTAACTGCAAAGATCAACAGCTGAGGTGAGAGAATCTGTCCAAGACCAACTGTTAATCATGTACTCCACTAGTCTGGCTTTTATAGAAGAGTGGCAAGAAGTAAGCTGTTGTTGAACGTGAGCCACATGAAATCCTGTTTAGAGTTTGCCATGAGCCATTTGGGAGACACAACAGAAGGTGCTCTGGTCAGATGAGACTATAGTTAAACTTTTTGGCCTTTATGGCAAAATGCTATGAGTGGCAGAAACCCAACACTGCTTATAACCGTGAGCACACCATCCCCACAGTGAAACATGGTGGTGGTAGCATCATGCTTTGGGAATGCGTCTCTTCAGCAGGTAGAGGGAAACTGGTCAGAATGAACTGAAATATGGAGCTAAATACAGGGCAATCATTAACCCGTTCCTGCAGAATGACTTATATAAACATCGGGTTATGCAGGTAGTTTGCGCATCCTGCCATTTATATAAGTCATTCAGTGAACCCGGCGATGCGCGGCATTGCATGGGTTAACAGGCAGAAGTCCCGCTGTTGCCGGCGGGAGACAACTTCTGCAATCCACCCCAGGACAATCTGTGAATGGTCCTGGTCAGCGATCACTGTGATTGGTATCTGTGGACATGTTATTGTTAAAAAACTTTATTTTTTACTTTTAATTTTAATTTTCACAAGAGGTAAAAGGAAACAAAAGACCCCGAAAACGCAACTTCTCCTGAGTACGGAAATACCCCATATGTGGATGTAAAATGCTCTGCGGGTGCACAACAAGACTCAGGAGTGAGAAAGCCATGTACATTTGAGGTGATTTGCACAGCGGTGGATAATCGTTACAGCGGTTCTGACATAAACACAAAAAACAAACATGTGACCCCATTTTGGAGACTACACCCCTTAAGAAATGTAAGAAGGGATATAGTGAGCCTTAACTACCCACAGGTGTTTAAAGAATTTTTGTTAAATTTAGACGTGAAAATAAAACATTTTTTATTTATTTTTTACTAAAATGCTGGTTTTATCACAAAATTTGTAACACCATTTCTTCTAAGAAGTAAGGAAATATCCCATATGTGGATATAAAGTGCTCTGCAGGCACACTACAGGGCTCAGAAGAGAAGGAGTGCCATTGAGCTTTTGGAGAGAAAATTTTACACGAATTGAAGGCCATGTGCGTTTACAAAGCCCCCATTGTACCAGAACGGTGGAAACCCCCCTCCCCCACACACACATGTGACCCCATTTTGAAAACTACACCCCTCATGTAATGTAATAAGGGGTACAGTGAACATTTACGCCCCACAGGTGTCTGACAGATTTTTTGAAACAGTGGTCTGTGAAAATGAAAAATTTTATTTTTCATTTGCACAGCCCACTGTTCCAAACGTCTGTCAAACGCCAGTGGGGTGTAAATGCTCACTGCACCCCTTATTACAATCCACGAGGGATGTAGTCTCCAAAATGGGGTGACATGTGGGGGGTCCACTGTTCTGGTAGCATGGGGGCTTTGTAAACGCACATGGCCCCCGACTTCCATTCCAAACAAATTCTCTCTCCAAAAGCTCAATGGTGCTCCTTCTCTTCTGAGCATTGTAGTTCGCCCGAAGAGCACTTTACATCCACACATGGGGTATTTCCATACTCAGAAGAAATGGACTTACAAATTTTGGGGGGCTTTTTCTCCTATGACCTCTTGTAAAAAAAAAAAGGGTAAATTTGAGGGGAAAAAAAGGCATTTAAGTGAAAAAAATAAATAAATTTACACATCCAACTTTAACAAAAAGTTGTCAAACACCTGGGGGGTTTTAAGGATCACTGTACTCCTTGTTACTTGCCTTGAGGGGTGTAGTTTCCAAAATAGTATGCCATGTGTTTTGTTTTTGCTGTTATGGAACCACAGGGGCTTCCTAAATGTGACATGAACCCCCAAAAACCATTTCAGCAAAATTTGCTTTAAAAAAGCCAAATTCCGATTTTGAAAATGGTGTGAAAAATTGGAAAATTGCTGCTCTACTTTGAAGCCCTCTGATGTCTTCCAAAAGTAAAAACATGTCCACTTTATGATGCAAACATAAAGTAGATATATTGTATATGTGAATCAATATATAATTCATTTGGAATGTCTATTTTCTTCACAAGCAGAGAGCTTCAAATTTTGAAAAATGCTTAATTTTCAAATTTTTTTAATGAAATTTGGGAATTTTTCACCAAAAAATGATGCAAGTATCGACAAAAATTTACCACTATGAACTATGATAAAGTAGAATATGTCATGAAAAAACAATCTTGGAATCAAATTCATAAGTAAAAGCATCCCAGAGTTATTAATGCTTAAAGTGACAGTGGTCAGATGTGCAAAAAATGCTCTGGTCCTTAAGGTCAAAATGGCCTTGGTCCAGGGGTACTCCGGTGGAAAACTTTTTTTATTTTTTTTTAAGTCAACTGGTGCCAGAAAGTTAAACAGATTTGCAAATTACTTTTATTAAAAAATGTCAATCCTTCCAGTACTTATTAGCTGCTGAATACTACAGAGGAAATTATTTTCTTTTTGAAACACAGTGCTCTCTGCTGATATCACGATCACTGTGCTCTCTGCTGACATCTCTGTCCATTTTAGGAACTGTCCAGAGCAGCGTATGTTTGCATATATTATCTCTTACTCTGGACAGTTGTTAAAATGGACAGAGATGTCAGCAGAGAGCACTGTGCTCATGATGTCAGCAGAGAGCTCTGTGTTCCAAAAAGAAAAATAATTTCCTCTGTAGTATTCAGCAACTAATAAGTACTGGAAGGATTAAGATATTTTAATAGAAGTAATTTACAAATCTGTTTAACTTTCTGGCACCAGTTGATTTAAAAAAAAATTAAGTTTTCCACCGGTGTACCCCTTTAAGGGGTTAAAGAAAATCTGACAAAGTCTTCAAAAGACTTGATACTGGGACAGAGGTTCATATTTCAGCTGGACAATTGGGGACTTATAACATGGTCTTTACCATGTGTAAAATTGTCCCTAAAAAAAGTTGCAGCAAGCTGAGCTATGATTTCTTTGGGACTTTTCACATAGAACAATTTTTACACACCACTACATTTATGTGTAACATAGGATTTTCTTTAATGTTTTTTTTGGGTCATTGATTTATAATTTGTAATATGTCATGTGCTCAGTGGTTCACATTTAGGAACTAAGTCACACCAAGTCTGACCACACAATAAAAAAAATTCTATACCTTGCAATTAGTGTTGAGCGGCATAGGCCATATTCGAATTCGCGAATATATCGACGAATATTCGTCATATATTCGCGAATATTCGCATATTCGTAATATTCTCGTTTTATTTTCGCATATACGAAAATTCGCATATGCGAAAATTACCATATGCAAAAATAAGCATATACAAAAATTTGCATAAGCGAAAATTCACATATGCGAAAATAGCATATGCAAATTTTCGCATATGCGAAATTTCGTACACCAGTCTCACACAGTAGTATTAGAGCTTTCTTTACACCACACAAGCTGGAAGCAGAGAGGGATGATCACTGTGATGTGTACTGTGAAAAAAAAACCAAGAAAAACTAATATTCGTAATTACGAATATATAGCGCTATATTCGTGAATATTCTCGAATTCGCGAATATGCGATATTCGCGAATAAAATTCGCATTGCGAATATTCGCGAGCAACACTACTTGCAATATTTCCTATCGTCATTATCGTTGATGCTTCTTCATAAAATGTATGACCTTTTCATAAATTAGTCCCAGCCACATAAAATACATTGCAAGGAAAGCAGGGTAAAAGAACATGTACATCCCACACACCATGATAAATTCCCCCCCCCCCCCCCCCCAATGATTCCAAACATACAGCCAGAGCTACAATCTAATGGTATAGATCAAAGCATGTTAATATCCAAAAATGGCCCACAGAAAGCCGAGACCTGAATCCAATAAGAATCTCCAGTAAAACTTGAAAATTCCTGTCGTCTACATCCATTCTGACTGAGCTGTAGCTTTTTTGCCAAAAATTTCCATCTCTAGATTTGCTGGCAGAGACACAATCCAAAAGACTCATAGCTGTAATTGCAGCAAAAGGTGATTTTACCAGGTATTGACTCAATATTGCTTGTAATAAAAGGTGACAAAAAAAACGGGGGGAGTTGTCATGAATGGGGCCCGGCTCTCATGGCTGAACTCCTCCTGCCCCTGACTTCAAAAAAAGCATTGGTGTTTAACCCCTAACGACAATTGATGTAAATGTACATCATGATGCGGTGGCACTTAACACACCATGTCATACATTTACGTCAGACCGGTTCTCGCATCATGCATGGCAGTTCCTGGCGATGTCCGCCATTAACCCCTCAGATGTTGTGATCAATACAGATCACGGCATCTGCAGTAATGCGGGCGTTTAAATGGATTATCGGATCCCCCGCCGTGATGGTGGCCGGACGTCCCCTTACCTGCCTTCGGCCGTCTCCAGGGGTCTTCCACTCTGGTCTGAGATCGAGCAGACCAGAGCAAATGATAGCCGATAACACCGATCAGGAACAGTATTAGCAATCAAATTATTGCTATAAATAGTCCCCTATGGGGACATGAAAAGAGTGAAAAAAGTAAAAAAATGTGGGGGGAAAAACTTAATAAATTTTAAAGGGTACCGCTCATCAAATAAACTTTTGATATATTTTAGATTAATGAATGTTGAATAACTTTCCAATAGCATGTTAATGAAAAATATGCTTCTTTCTATTGTATTTTTCCCGATCAGTCCTGTCAGCAAGCATTTCTGACTCATGCTGGAGTCCTAAACACTCAGACCTGCCAGCCTGCTTTGTTCACAGCCAAACATGCTGTGAACAAAGCAGGCTGGCAGCTCTGAGTGTTCTCCTTTGTGAACAAAGCAGACTGGCAGCTAGTAGTGTTTAGGACTCCAGCATGAGTCTGAAATGCTTGCTGACAGGACTGGTAGGGAGACCCCTAGTGGTCATTTCTTCAAAGTGGAAAATTAAATAGAAAGAAGCATATTTTTTAATAACATGCAATTGTGAAGTTATTCTGCATACATTAATCTATAATATATCAAAAGTTTTTTTGATGAGAGGTACCCTTTAAAAATCCCCTCCCCCAATAAAAATTTAAATCGCCCTTTTTCCCCATTTTACTCTCAATAAAAGTAAAAATAAATTTATTTGGTATCGCTGCATGCGTAAATATCCGAACTATCAAAATATAATATTAATCATCCCGTATGGTGAATGGCGTAAACGTAAAAAAAAAGTCCAAAATTGCAGCTTTTTAAGTTATAGGTGGTCAAAGTAGGGCAATTTTAAACATAAAAAAGTTTGAGATTTTTTTTAACATTACAATTATAGAAAAACATATACAGTCATGGCCGTAAATGTTGGCACCCCTGAAATTTTTCAAGAAAATGAAGTATTTCTCACAGAAAAGGATTGCAGGAACATATGTTTTCCTATACACATGTTTATTCCCTTTGTGTTTATTGGAAATAAACCAAGAAAGGGAGAAAAAAATGCAAATTGGACATAATGTCACACCAAACTCCAAAAATGAACTGGACAAAATTATTGGCACCCTTTCAAATTTGTGGATAAATAAGATTGTTTCAAGCATGTGATGCTCCTTTAAACTCACCTGCGGCAAGTAACAGGTGTGGGCAATATAAAAATCACACCTGAAAGCAGATAAAGAGGAGAGAGGTTCACTTAGTATTTGCATTGTGTGTCTGTGTGTGCCACACTAAGCATGGACAACAGAAAGAGAACTGTCTGAGGACTTGAGAACCAAAATTGTGGAAAAATATCAACAATCTAAAGGTTACAAGTCCATCTCCAGAGATCTATATTTGCCTTTGTCCACAGTGCGCAACATTATAAAGAAGTTTGCAACCCATGGCACTGTAGCTAATATCCTTGGGCATGAACGGAAGAGAAAAATTTATGAAAGGTGTCAATGCAGGATAGTCCGGATGGTGGATAAGCAGCCCCAAACAAGTTCCAAAGATACTTGGAACTGCAGGCTCAGGGAGCATCATTGTCAGTGTGAACTATCCGTCAACATTTAAATGAAATGAAACACTATGGCAGGAGACTCAGGAGGACCCCGCTGCTGACACAGAGACATAAATAAGCAAGACTACATTTTGCCAAAATGAACTTGAGTAAGCCAAAATCCTTCTGGGTAAATGTCTTGTGGACAGATGAGACCAAGATAGAGCTTTTTTGTAAAACACATCATTCTACTGTTTACCGAAAACTGAATGAGGATGTAATGTGCGTTTATTTGTTTTTGTATTTTTCTGTTTAGGTGTGTATTCACACACTAGTTTGTTAAGAGCAGTTTGCTATTCCACCTGGATAGGGAATAGTTAATGCTCTGAACGAATGAGAACTCGGGTGGAGTTATTTAGCCAGAGTTCTCCTGCATTCCGGTGCTGGTTCTTCAGTGCAATACTACTATGTCTGTTTGCGCTATATTCTGACTATGTCTGCTTGAGCATTTACCTATTGTTTATCTTGTCTTTTTATCTGGGTTATTAGCCATGGTTATATAGCATGCTCCTTGTATTTTAGTCTGTGTTACATTAGTCGGTTTTAAGATTGTTTGTTCGTTCTGCTCTGTATGTGTTCACATGGTGTCTGAGTCTAGCTTGTACCCTGTGCTCTTTATGTTATGTTCTTGCTCGGTATTCTGGAGTCTATTCAGACTCATCCGGTTCTAGTCTAGTGTTTCGGGTATTATATTTCTGTCTCTTACTGGGTCAGCATTTTGTCCACATGGTTGAGTAGCCTATTTGGCTTTATTATTAATGGCTACTCCTATAGTAGAGTGGGGAGTCCAGTTTGTATGTTCTGTGTCCCAGTGTGAACAGTGTCCTATAATTATATCCTGTTTGGTCGATCTGATCTTTGTCTTTTGTACTTGTACCTGTTTGTGAACAGTGTTCTATGTTACCTGTTCAGTTTAGTGTTTTGGCTCTCAGTTCTTCTGTTTATCCCCTTCAGCTCCTGGATTCTGCTGTATACTCATATCATGCCTAATCTTGTTTATTTTATCATGTCTGCCATTTATCTGATATCCGGTTTATGAACTGTTTGTTAATTCACAATATTCTGCTCTGTTTGTGAGTTTATATTCTGCCCTGTTAGTATTTGTATTCTGTCTGGTATATCTGGTTGACTAGTAGTTTTCTATTTCTGTTCTGGTCTGTGACCGACTATGTATATTATGTGTTTTTACGCCACTGCACTTTAGCGCAGGAAGGGACCGACACCCAGTTGTCAATCGATCGTTTAAGATGGATGGTCAAGTAGGCAGGGAGAGTGGTTTTAGGGTCAGTTTAGGGCTTACTCTCCCTGTCCCCTGGTCGGTCCTTGACAGAGGACTACAAAGAAAGGAACACAGTACACCTACAGTGAAATATAGTGGAGGTTCAATGATGTTTTGGGGTTGTTTTGCTGCCTATGGCACTGAGTGCCTTGAATGTGTGCAAGGCATCATGAAATCTGAGGATTACCAATGGATTTTTTTTTTTCCCTTCCTTTTTTGGTTTAGTTCCAATGCACACAAAGGGAATAAACATGTGTATAGCAAAACATTACTGCAATCCTTTTCTGTGAGAAATACTTCATTTTCTTGAAAAATTTCAGGGGTGCCAACATTTACAGCCATGACTGTCACATGGATTTTAATCGTACTGACCCACAGAATAAAGAAAACATGTCATTTTTAATGTAAAATGTACAGTGTGAAAACAAAACCTTCCAAAATTTGCCAAGTTTCGGTTTTCTTTTCAATTTCCCCACATAAATAATATTTTTTGGTTGCGCCATACATTATATGGTGAAATGGGTGATGTCATTATAAATTAAAATTGATCACACAAAAAATAAGCCCTCATATTGGTCTGTGGGTGGAAATATTAAAGAGTTACCATTTTTAGAAGGCGAGGAGGCAAAAACAAAAATGCAAAATTAAAATTGCCCCTTAAGGACGCAGCCCTTTTTCACCTTAAGGACTGAGCCCTTTTTCGCAATTCTGACCCCCGTCGCTTTACGAATTAATAACGCGAAAATGATTTTACCGAATATTCTGACTCTGAGATAGTTTTTTTGTGACATATTCTACTTTATTTTGGTGGTAAATTTTTGGCGTTACTTGCATCCTTTTTTGGTGAAAAATCACACAATTTCATGAAAATTTTAAAAATGTTGCATTTTTCTAACTTTGAAGCTCTCTACTTGTAAGGAAAATGGATATTCCCAATAAATGTTATATTTATTCACAAATACAATATGTCCACTTTATGTTGGCATCATAAAATGGACATATTTTTGCTTTTTGAAAAAATTAGAGGGCTTCAAAGTAGAGCAGCAATTTTCAAAAATGTCATGAAAATTGCTAAATCTGAAGGGACAGATGTTACAGAACTACAACTCCCAGTATGCCTGGGCAGTCCAGGCATGCTGAGAGTTGTAGTTTGGCAACATCTGGAGGGCTACCGTTTGGGCAACACTGTAACAGTGTTCTCCAAACTGTGACCCTCCAGTGTTGCAAAACTACAACTCCCAGCATGCCCAGAGTCTGGGCATGCTGGGAGTTGCAGTTTTGCCTTCCTAATGGTTGCAACAGTAAAGATCACTTTACTTTCACTTTCAATTCCCCCCCCCCCCCCCCCCCCCGGCACCGTAGTTTCCCTACCTGACCCAGGATCTAGCAGTCTCCAGCGAAGATCGGGGGGTCCCCAGGCATCTTTCCTGCAGGTACCGGCCTCCATCTCCTGTCCATGTTCCCATCGACATCCAGGGGTGGGCAGAATGGGGGGTTGTCATCGCAACCCACTGTCCTGCTCTGCCATTGGTCAGAATCAGTTCTGACCAATGGCAGGGGATAGGAGGAGATCACAGCACTGCAACCTCACTCCTAGCCCTCAGGATGATCGTCGGGGCTGACAGCTCCGATCATCGCTATTTTCCGGGTGATCCGGTCACCAGAGACCCGATCAGCCCGGAATAGCAGAAAATCGCATGTCTCAATTGACATGCGATTTTCTGCGATCGCCGACATGGGGGGGGGGGGGGATGTCTCAGGATCCCCCTGGGCGATGTGCCGGGATGCCTGCTGAATGATTTCAGCAGGCATTTGGGTCCGGTCCCCAACCGGCTAGCGGCGGGGACCGGAATTCCCACGGGCGTATGCATACGCCCCACGTCCTTAAGGACTCAGGATGCAGGGCGTATGCATACGCCAGGCGTCCTGAACAGGTTAAAGTCGTACTCTGTCCCTAGACATCTTTTCCCCTATCCAAGGATAGGGGATAAGATGTCTGATCGCAGCCTCTCTCCTGTAGTCCCCCATGTCATCAGCTCTCTGGAGCTAAGTTTGCTACGTGGCTGATGACAGGGGCCGGCGGTTCGTGATGTCATGGCTCCACCCCTTGTGATGGTGCACCCCGACCCCCCATAGACTTGCATTAGGGGGCCGGGCATTATGCAATGAGGGGCGGAGCCATGACCTCTTCAACCTCCGGTCCATGTATCATGAGTCATCAGCCACGGAGCAAACGTAGCTCTGGAGAGCTGATTACTCGGGAGGCTGCAGGAGAGATTGCGGGGGTCCCCAGCAGCAGGACCCCTGCGATCAGACATCTTATCCCCTATCCTTGGATAGGGGATAAGATGTCTAGGGGCGGAGTACCCCTTAACCCCTTAAGGACTCAGCCCATTTTGGCCTTAAGGACGCAGACAATAAAATTTTTACGTTTTTCTTTTTTTTCTCCTCGCCTTCTAAAACTTATAAAATCATAACTCTTTTATATTTTCATCGCCAGACTAGTATGAGGGCTTGTTTTTTGCATGACCAGTTGTCCTTTGTAATGACATAACTCCTTATATCATAAAATGTATGGCGCAACCAAAAAATACTATTTTTGTGGGGAAATTAAAAAGAAAAACGCAATTTTGCTAATTTTGGAATGTTTCGTTTTCACACCGTACAATTTACGGTAAAAATGACGTGTGTTCTTTATTCTGAGGGTCAATACGATTAAAATGATACCCATTATTACATACTTTTATATTATTGTTGTGCTTAAAAAAAATCACAAACTTTTTAACCAAATTAGTACGTTTATAATCCCTTTATTTTGATGACCTATAACTTTTTCATTTTTCCGTATAAGCGGCGGTATGAGGGCTCATTTTTTGCACCATGATCTGTAATTTTTTTGATACCACATTTGCATATAAAAAATATATTTTTTATATATTTTTTTTTAATAAAATGTATTAAAAAAGTAGCAATTTTGGACTTTTTTTTTTTTTTTTTACATTCACGCCGTTCACCATACGGGATCATTAACATTTTATTTTAATAGTTCGGACATTTACGCACGCGGCGATACCAAATATGTCTATTAAATTAATTTTTTACGCTTTTTGGGGGTAAAATAGGAAAAAACGGACGTTTTACTTTTTTATTGGGGGAGGGGATTTTTCACTTTTTTTTTACTTTTAATTTTACATTTTTTTACATTTTTTTTACACTTGAATAGTCCCCATAGGGGACTATTCATAGCAATACCATGATTGCTAATACTGATCTGTTCTATGTATAAGACATAGAACAGATCAGTGTTATCGGTCATCTTCTGCTCTGGTCTGCTCGATCTCAGACCAGAGCAGAAGACGCCAGGAGCCGGACAGAGGCAGGTGAGGGGACCTCCGTGCGGCATTCTGAATGATCGGATCCCCGCAGCAGCGCTGCGGGCGATCAGATCATTCATTGAAATCGCGTACTGCCGCAGATGCCGGGATCTGTATTGATCCCGGCATCTGAGGGGTTAATGGCGGACGCCCGCGAGATCGCGGGCATCCGCCATTGCCGGCAAGTCCCTGGCTGCGATCAGCAGCCGGGATCAGCCGCGCATGACACGGGCATCGCTCCGATGCCCGCGGTTATGTACAGGACGTAAATATACGTCCTGGTGTGTTAAGTACCACCGCACCAGGACGTACATTTACGTCCTGCGTCCTTAAGGGGTTAAAGGCTAAAATGGGCTTGGTCCTTAAGGGGTTAAAGAAAAATTAATAATTAACTTTTAAAAAAGGCTCTTCCCAATAAAATTAATTGCCCCCTTTCCCAATGTGCAATTGTACAAAAAAAAATTAAAAAAACAAACATATTTGGTGCAGAAATGTCCGAACTATTAAAATATGTTATTGGTCCTGTACGGTAAATGGCGTAAAAGTAAAAAAAAAAGTCCCAAAATTGATGATTTTTGGTGACATCACAACCCAGAAAAAAAAACAACAGAATAAAAAGTGATCATAAAGTCTCACAGATACAAAAATGGTACCCCAAAAAACTACAGACCACAGCTCAAAAAAGAGCCCTCATACAGCCCTGTGTATGCAATTCTGAAGGAATATGTTTTTTTTCTTTAGTTTTGCTTATGTGCCACATATTTATCATGCTAACACAGGGGGTTGATAAATTTGGAGCATATAAGCAAAACACAAAGGGGGAGTTTATAAAAACCTGTTTAGGTGAAGAGTGGTGCAGTCGCCCATAGCAACTAATCAGATCGCTGCTTTCATTTTTAACAGGCCTCTTTAAAAATAAAAGAAGCAATCTGAACGGGCGGGCCAGTCCATAGCATCAATGCCTTCCACGGGGCACACAAAGATCCGGCAAGGGGTAGAGGGGGGTGCAAATACTTATAGAGAAGGGACAGGTGCAAACACTAATTAAGGGCATATTGGCCCTTTAAATCTCAGAGCTCTGGTGCGCGCCCTAGGAGGCGGGGACGCGCGCGCCGGCGGTGTGAGAACACGGAGGAAACAGAAGGAGGAGGTGAGTGATGGCCCGAGGACAGAGGAAGAGAGCACTCACGGCCAGTGTGACCGGCTGAAGCGCTTGCCACAACAGTACCCCCCTTAGGTCTCCCCCTCTTTTTGGGTCTCAAATTTTTTTGGATCAAGTCGTGGTCCAAAATATTCTCTTCTGGCTCCCAGGACCTTTCCTCAAGACTGAAGCCCTTCCAGTCTACTAAAAATTAACGTCTCCCTCCTACGGACTTCATAGCCAGAATCTCCTTCACTTCAGAGATATCCGAAGAACCAGAGTCAGGAGTCCAGACCAACCACATCGGAGGATCTAGAAAGGGCATCGACTCTGACATTCTTGTCTGCAGGACAGAAATGAATGAAGAAATTGAACATTGAAAAGAAAAGGGACCATCTAGCCTGCCGGGGATTCAGGCGCTGAGCAGTTTGAAGGTATAAGAGATTTTTATGATCCGTATAGATGTTAACAGGATGAGGAGAACCCTCCAAAAGATGTCGCCATTCCTCTAATGCGAGCTTAATAGTGAGAAGTTCCCGATCTCCAATTGAATAATTCCTCTCTGCAGGCAAAAAGGTATTGGAGAAGAAGCCACAGGTTACAGTCTTGCCCTTGGAGGATTTTTGATGGTGCCAGTTCCAACAGAGGATGCATCTACCTCCAGATAGAAGGGTTTCTCAGGATCAGGTCTAGAGAGAACTGGTGCTGAGGCAAAGGCAGGTTTTAGTCTACAGAAGGCAGACAGAAGGCAGAAAGAAGGCAGACAGAAGGCCTAATCGGCCTCAGGAGTCCAATTCTTGGGATTACAGTTTTTTTTTTTTTTTGTGAGAGCCACAATCAGGGCGACCGCAGAAGAAAAATTAGGAATGAACTGACTATAGTAATTAGCAAACCCTAAGAAACGCTGAATGGCCCGTAGGCCAGTAGGTCTCGGCCAGTCCAAAACTGCAGACAACTTGCCAGGATCCATCTGAAGACCTTGACCAGACACAATGTAACCAAGAAAAGGAAGACTTGATCTCTCGAATAGGCACTACTCAAGCTTGGCATTCAGACAATAATTCCTGGGGCGCTGGAGAACCTGCCGGACATGAGAATGATGATCCTCCAAGTTGGATGAGAAGATATACCCCAACACGTGTAAAGCAAATCATGGAAAATGTCATTAGCGAATTCTTGAAAGACAGCTGGAGGCTTACAGAGGCCAAATGGCATCACAAGATATTCAAACTGTCCATCTCGGATGTTAAAGGCTGTCTTCCCTTCATTTCCTTCACAAATCCAAATGCGATTGTATGCTCCCCGAAGATCCAATTTGGAGAAAATCTTGGCTCCCCAAAGACGATTAAAAAGTTCAGAAATTAAAGGCAAAGGATAGCGATTTTTGATCATAATTTTGTTAAGTCCCCGGTAGTCAATACAAGGACGAAGAGAACCATCCTTCTTCCCAACAAAGAAGAAACCTGCTGGGGAGGAAGATTTATGGATGAAACCCTTTTGGAGGTTCTCTTGGATATATTTAGCCATGGCTTGCATCTCTGGAACAGAAAGGATAAATTCTTCCCCGTGGAGGCGAAGTCCCTGGCTGGGCTGTAAGTCAATAGGACAGTCATAGGGACGATGTGGTGGAAGAATTTCAGCCTGCTTTTCACTGAATACATCAGAGTAGTCTTGATAAGAGGCAATCCTGGCATAGAAAAAGGCGTATTGATAGACTTAGGCAGGGTAGGCTGAAGACAGTGTTTTTGGCAAAATAATCCCCAGTGGGTGACCTCACCAGCCCTCCAGTCAAGGAGTGGAGTGTGACGACGTTGAAGCCAAGGATGACCAAGAAGAAGCTCCGAAGTACAATGCGGAAGCACATAGAACTCAATTTTTTCCTTATGTAACACACCCACTTGCATAACAAGAGGTTCTGTGCGGAAAAGCACCATACAGTTCAGGTTTTCTCCATTGACAGAGGAAATGTACATAGGCTTAGCAAGTCGAGTCACTGGAAGAAGATGTTTATGAACCAGAGAGGCATCAATGAAATCCCCAGCGGAACTTGAGTCCAAAAAGGCAGAAGCAAAGAAAGATGTCTTGGTTGGAGTATAAATTTGAACCGGCATGGTCAAACAAGGAGAGGTAGTATTCACACCTAGGGACACCTTTCCCGCATGTCCTAGGTGCGAGCGTTTCCTGGATGCTGAAGACATATAGTAAAGTCTTTGAGAAAATGCTCCGGACTGGCACAATATAGGCATAAATTCTCATTGCGTCGACGGGATCTTTCCTGTAGTGTTAGGCGAGACCAATCCACCTGCATTGCAGGAGACATAGGAGAGGGTAGAGGTGGATGCTGGTACACGGGTGCCAGATGAGGAAATCGCAGAATACGGACAGGTTCTCTTTCCAGACGAAGTTTTTCCTGCCTCTCGGCAAAATGCACATCAATTCCAGTGGCAAAATGGATAAGCTCACTCAAGATAGATGTAGGATCTCGTGCTGCAAGAGCATCCTTGATTCTACTAGACTGTCCTTTTTTGAAAGTAGTACACAAGGCCTTGTTGTTCCAAGCCAGTTCAGAAGCAAGAGTGCGGAATTGAACCGCGTAGTCGCCTACTGAGACTCAGTAGTTTCGTCTCGGCCGAGGAGTGCCACCTGCCGCAGCAAGTCAATGAATGATCAAAGAGGCAGATTGCAGTACCTCCCCCTCTTATATAGGTGGGCTGAGCAAGGAGCCCATAGGTTAGCTGCGGGTCATCTGGTCACCTGGTGCTCACTTAACAAAACATGCGACTTTAACATGTGACAACCATTATCATGTGACTAACAACCATGTGACCATATCAAAGGTCCTTTATACATAATATACAACTAATTACATTATAGGGGTACATTGCAGGTGAGCCCTGAGGGCTCAAGCTGATAGGACTGTAGGAGCATATCCCGTATAGGGACATCACACTATCTAATGACTGTCCGTGTGGTTGCACTGCGACACCAAAGCATATGTAATGATACAGTCAACCAAAACACATCTTTTTTCAGTTCTTGGTCACAGTCCCATGCGACATTGCCATCATTTACCTCAGTACAAGCCGCATGCGACCTACTTGCAACTTCTCTATTTGGCTTATTTTTTTACAGCCATATGTTAGCGGTAATAGTCACATTTTTCTGTTTTGTGACACGTTGTGCGCCATGTAGCCCTTGCCTTATTACAATTGGTTGTAAATTGTAAAGATAGTTGTCATAGGCTGGGGAGCCCCATGAATCAGACACCTCCAGTGTGGGTGACAACCTCCTACTATGATCTTCCTGTCCCCCCCACTTAACCCTACACAGTCAGGACGCTCTCTAGCTGCTCATGACGTCACGGGCAGGCAGCCCTGAGGACACAAACAATGGCTTTCACATAACAGCCTGTCTATTTATGGGCGTGGCCTGGGTAAGAAACTAGATTATGACGTCATCCGCTATCCACCTCCCTAATGCTTTAAAGCCCACCCCAAGCACCCGCAACCTCCAGTCCCCGCCCATCTCCCTCCTGACCCAATCATTGTAATCAGGGGGCGGGTCCTGAGAAATTCCCGTCCATTCAGCGGTGGCATGGGCGTGTCTGAGCGGAGTGCGTGTGCCCTGAGAAGTGAGTGCGGGTCGACTAGCTGGAGCGGGGGGACCGGGCTGCTAGTGCCTGGCTGTCTGCGTCACACGAAAATGCACTCGGATGCTGTCAGTAAGTACAGGCCTCAGCTTCCTCTGCTCCACCTGTTATCGCTGCACACTGAGCCCGGAGAAGGTGGGAGCTGCCCCGGCTATACAGGGGGCTGTGTGCGTCATATGTTATGCTGCTGGCGCCCCCTAGTTGTGAGTGTTGGGGCAATAGGGAGCTTTGTGCAAGAGGTAGCGGCTGCTGCGTAATAATAGCGGCCGGAATCATCGTCTGGTGCTCCCTCCCCCCCCTCTCCGAGACAGACCTCCTTCTCCCCCCACCCCTGTGGGATGTGAGCTCGGCTCCTGAGCCTGACAGCCTGTGGTAGTCTGGACCTGGCTCAGTGCTGCCGTCTAGTGTCAGGGCAGTGACGGTTCAGTGTCTCGCCTGCTTCTGGTTTCCTTTGTGCGCAGGTACCGCAGACGGTATTGACATTGTCAGGACACCTAGGTGGTTGGATCCGCAGACGGCTTTTAGACATTGTGTCAGGTGTTATTAGGGGTCCGATCGCCCCCTAGAGGGGGCACATGGCAGTACTGTGAGCTGTCACTTGTTCTATTGACAGATGACAGGTCTTATACACATTGTGTGTCATGGCATGCTGCGATCTCATCCACTGGTATTAGAGAGCAGTAGGATATTTTACTAAAAGTTTACAATTTTCACCATTTCATGCATGCACTACTTAGACCAGTGTTTCCCAACCAGAGTGCCTCCAGCTGTTGCAAAACAACAACTCCCAGCATGCTCCGAGTTGTAGTTTTCCAACAGCTGGAGGCACCCTGGTTTGGAAACACTGGCTTTTAAACTATAGATAAGTGCTGCAAAACTACTACTCCTGTCATGTGAAAGCATGATGGATGGGAAGCTGTAGTTTTGCAACAGCTGGAGGCACTCTGGTTGGGGAAACACTGTTTTTTTTTTTTTTTTTTTTTTAATACTATAGATCAGTGTTGCATGTGACTGTAGGACAGTGGTCTCCAACCTGCGGACCTCCAGATGTTGCAAAACTACAACTCCCAGCATGCCCGGACAGCCAAAGGCTGTCCGGGCATGCTGGGAGTTGTAGTTTTGCAACATCTGGAGGTCCGCAGGTTGGAGACCATTGCTGTAGGAGGTGATATACTTATAAAGAGTCAACCGATGTAAAACTTCTCTTGTCAAACTCTCCGGTTCTTGGCCCCTCTACCCTTGACGACATGGTCACGGTCACACAGTCAACCAGTAGCAGCCTGTGGATTCAACATCGAGGTGGTGAGAGGCATCTGTAGTGGGTTCCTGAATATACCCCCCCTGAATTTGCAAGTGACAAGATGTCCAGTCATCCTATATCTTTTGCAAAGCTAGAAATCCCAGCATGCCCCGTCAGCCTTTGGCTCTCCCGGAATACTGGGAGTTGTAGTTTTGCAACAGCTGGAGGCACCCTGGTTGGGAAACACTGACTTTTTTATACTGTAGATCAGTGTTGCAAAACTGCAACTCCTGTCGTGTGAAAGCATGATGGATGGGAGCTGTCATTTTGCAACAGCTGGGAGCTCCCTGGTTGGGAAACACTGCCCTTTTAGCTGCTGGCACCTTCTTCACCCAAGTCTACCACAATGCATTATATGGTGAAATGCCATTCAGAAGTATTGGCATTAAAGGGGTACGCCGGCCCTAATACATCTTATCCCCTATCCAAAGGATAGGGGATAAGGTGTATGATCACAGGGGACCCCCAAAATCTGTTACTATGCACCCACCTTTGTGAGCTCTCCACGGCACAGGAGGCTCAGAGTGTGAAGCATGACGACCACGGGGCCGGAGTATCGTGATGTCACGACTCCGCCCCCATGTGACATCACACCAAGCCCCCTCAATGCAAGCATATGGGAGGGCGTGTGTGGAGAGCTCAAATTACTTCTATTTAAAAAAAAATAAAATTAAAAAAAAAAAAAATTGTGTAGTTCTTTCCGCTACAATTTGTCATTACGCACCCACCTTTGTGAGCTCTCCGCACTACCCTCCCATAGAATTGCATTGAGGGGGCGTAGCGTGACGTCACACATGGGCGGAGTCGTGACATCACAATACTCCGGCCCCGTGGTTGTCAGGCTTCACACTTGGCGCCTCCAGCGCTGCGGAGAGCTCACAAAAGTGGGTGCGTAATTACAGATTTTGGGGGTCCCCAGCAGCGGGATGCCCGCATTCATACATCTTAGGCTGGGTTCACACCACGTTTTGTACTTACGGTTCCCGTATACGGCTGGGGGCGGGGCTTAATCGCGGCGCCCGCACTCAGCCGTATAGGGGAACCATATTTAATGCGTGTCTGTGAGCCGACCGGAGTGAACCGCAGCCTCCGGTTGGCTGCGTTTTCGGCCGTATGCGGTTTCCCGACCGCAGGCAAAAACGTGGTCGACCGGTCGGCTGCGGTTCACTCCGGTCGGCTCATAGACATACATTAAATACGGTTCCCCTATACGGCTAAGCTGTGTAGTTCTTTCCAGTCTGTCCACATTGCTCTTTGCTGCCACCTTTTGCCCATATCAGGAACTGTCCAGAGCAGCAGAGGTTTGCTATGTGCATTTTCTCCTGCTCTGGACAGTTTCTGACACGTACAGAGGTGGCAGCAAAGCGCTGTGGTCAGACTGGAAAGAACTACACAACTTCCTCGAGCATACAGCAGCTCATAAGTACTGGAAGGCTTAATATTTTTTAAATAGAAGTAATTTACAAATCTGTTTAACTTTCTGGCACCAGTTAATTGGAAAACATTTTTTTTTTCCCTCCGGAGTACCCCGAACTAGTGGATTTTCCTGGAAAACCATTAATATCAAATCAGTGAATTCCCACTATCAGCCCCCACGCTGTTCAGTTGATTTAAGGGAGATTGTCAAACTGTAGAGGAATTCGGCATCTTTGTTTACATGTACAGTGCTGTACATTTGTAGTGGTGGCATCTGGTATTACAGCTCATTCTTTTACCTCATTTAGAGTGAGGTGCAGTACCAGGCACAGCCACTACAACATGCATGGTGCCATGTGTGGTAAACTATAAAGAAGCCAATGCCAGTGTGCCCAGGTCAGTTCTATTAGTTAATAGGTGGGGGTGCTGAGTAGGGATCGACCGATTATCGGTTTGGCCGATAATCGTGATTTTGGACATAATCGGTATCGGCAATTACCTTGCTGATAATGCCCCGGCCAGAGACGACCATCGCTGACGCTGCCTCTTTGCCTCCCCCATCACCGGTGTTATAATTACCTGTTCCCGGGGGGTCCGCAATCCTTCTGGCTCCTGCGCTATTGCTGTGTGCTGTGCAGTGACGAGTGATGTCCCCGACGTGACATCACCGTCAGTGCGCACAGTGACAGCGCAGGAGCCAGAAGGATCGCGGACCCCCCGGGAACAGGTAATTATAACACCGGGGATGGGGGGAGGCGATGGGGCAGCGGCATGTGGGCAGAGGATGGGGGGAGGCAATGGGGCTGCGGCGGCATGTGGGCAGAGGGTCGGGGGAGGCAATGGGGCATCGTACAGTAGAGCCATTTTGCCTGTAGACATCGATTTACTAACTGCGTTTTTTTTTTTGGGACACACAAAAAGAACCCAAGTCTCATTTTTTTGCGCAAATATACACCACCTCGGAGGACACATACCAAAGTGTCTATTTTCACACAGTAAGGACTGCAACTCCCATCATTGACAGACTCTGCCCATGATGGGAGTTGTAGTCCAGGGGTTGAGATGCAAATCGCAGCAGATCATTATCCGGAGACCCGCTGCGATCCGCATTTATTAACTGTAAAAGTCGGCGGTACATGCGGCTACACTGCGCTGCACGCCGCTCCTGTATACACTGTTATATAATTCATAATCCCCACCGCCGGAATACGGGAGCTCTGATTGGTCAATAGCTATTCTTCAATCAGAGCTCCCGTCTCTCGGCGGGGATTATGAATTATAAGAACTGTATATAGGAGCCCACGGCAGCGCAGTTTAGCCGCATGTACCGTCGGCTTGTATAGTTAATAAATGCGGATCGCAGGAGAAGTGAACTGCATTGATCTGCCCTTGGACTACTCCTATCATGGGACAGTCTGTCCCATGATGGGAGTAGTTGTAGTACTGCAGCGCTGCTGAGGGATGGCACTAGCACATCCCCCGGATGCCGGACTTTTAGGACTACTACTCCCATCATGGACAGACTCTGCCCATGATGGGAGTTATAGTCCAGGGGCTGAGGTGCAGATCGCACCGGGTCATTCTGCAGAGACCCGCTGTGATCCGCATTTATGAAGATTACAAGCCGGCGGTACATACGTCTACAATGCACTGCCCGCCGACTTCTATATACACTGTAATAATTTATAATCCCCGCTGCCGGGAGAGGGGAGCTCTGATTGGTCAATAACTATTCTACAATCAGAGCTCCCGTGTTCAGGCGGAGATTATGAATTATGTCATTGTATATAGGAGCCCGCGGGCAGCGCAGTGTAGCTGCATGTACCGCTGGCTTTTTAACTTAAATGCAGATCGCATCAGATCATTCTCTGGAGATCTGTTGCGATCCGCATTTATAAACTAGATTACCGGCCTTACATGCGTCTACATCTCGCTCCCCGACTGCTCCTATATACAGCTGTCATAATTCATAATCCCCGACGGGAGCTCTGATTGGAGAATAGCTATTGACCAATCAGAGCTTCCCTCTCCCGGCGGTGGGGATTATGAATTATTACAGTGTATATACAAGTCGGCGGGCAGCGCGATGTAGCCACATGTACCGCTGGCTTGTTAACTTAAATGCGGATCGCAGCGGGTCTCTGCAGAATGACCCGATGCGATCTGCACCTCAGCCCCTGGACTACAACTCCCATCATGGACAGAGTCTGTCCATGATGGGAGTAGTAGTCCTAAAAGTCCCGCAGCCGGGGGATGTGCAAGTGCCATCCCTCAGCAGCTCTGCGGTACAACAACTACTCACATCATGGGACAGACTCTGTCCCATGATAGGAGTAGTAGTCCAAGGGCAGAGGGACAGATCTTTTCACATTATGCATTTTGCATAATGGAAACAGAGCCTTTCTGGCAGTGTGTTCCCAAACAGGGAGGCTCCAGCTGTTGGTTAACTACAGCCCACATGATGGGAGTTGTAGTTGAGCAACAATTGGAGGCTCCCTGTTAAGGAACACACTGCATTATGTGCGCTCTCCCCGTGGGAAGAGCAAAAAAAAACTAACCCATATTTCTTGTTTTTTCTTTTCTTCTCATTTCAAATACGTGAATACGGAGGACTACGTCAGATTCGGTGGACTGGAACGATGACCAGCGTTTATTTATTTTTTTATTCAATAAAATGGTTAATGAGGGCTGTGGGAGTGTTTTTTTTAATTTTTTTTTTTTAAATAAATTTTTTTTTTCAATGTGGCTTGTTTTTTTATAATTGAATTTTCAGGGTTAGGAGTGGAAGCCGTCTTATAGACAGAATCCATTACTAAGCCAGGACTTAGGCTAGGTTCAGACTACGGAATTTCCGCCTGCAATTCCGCTTTGAAATTGCAGGCGGAAATTCCGCTTGCTAAAATGTATAGTGTAGTGAATGGGTTTCCGTTCACAAATTCACACTTCAGAATTTGTGAATGGAAATTTCAGCCTGAAGAATGGCATTGCTCTTTCTTCAGGCGGAAATCGGGGCGGAACACATTGCAGTCTATTGGAGACTGCAGTGTCTGCACGGTCCTAGCGCCGACTGATTTAGTCAGCGCTGGCAGCACTCGGAATCTCCGAGTGGAAATTTTCTGCCCGGAGATTCCGTAGTCTGAATCTAGCCTTAGCGTTAGCCCAAAAATCAGCTAGCGCTAACCTCAAATTATTACCCTGGTACCCACCGCCACAGGGGTGCCAGGAAGAGCCAGTACCAACAGGCCCGGAGCATCAAAAATGGCGCTCTTGGGCCTAGGCGGTAACAGGCGGGCGTTATTTAGGCTGGGGAGGGCCAGTAACAATGGTCCTCGCCCACCCTGGTAACGTCAGGCTGTTGGTGCTTGGTTGGTATCTGGCTGATACTGAACATAGGGGGAACCCTTTGCATATTTTTTTTTATTTTTTTTTATGAATAAAAGTATCAGTATCAGCCAGATACCAACCAAGCAGCAAAAGCCTGATGTTAGCAGGGTGGGTGAAGACCATTGTTACTGGCCCTCCCCAGCCTAAATAACGCCAGCCTGTTACCGCCTAGGCCCAAGAGCGCCATTTTTGACGCTCCGGGCCTGTTGGTACCGGCTCTTCCCGGAACCTCTGTGGTGGTGGGTACCTGGGTAATAATTGGGGGTTAGTGCTAGCTGTTTTGGGGGCTAACGCTAAGCCCCGGCCTAGTAATAGATTATGTCTACAAGACGCCTTCCACTACTAAGCCTGAAAATTCTATTACAAAAAAACACAACACATTGAAAAAATGTTTTATTTAACCCCTTAAGGACTCAGGGTTTTTCCGTTTTTGCACTTTCGTTTTTTCCTCCTTACCTTTTAAAAATCATAACCCTTTCAATTTTCCACCTAAAAATCCATATTATGGCTTATTTTTTGCGTCGCCAATTCTACTTTGCAGTGACATTAGTCATTTTACCCAAAAATGCACGGCGAAACGGAAAAAAAAATCATTGTGCGACAAAATCGAAAAAAAAAACGCCATTTTGTAACTTTTAGGGGCTTCCGTTTCTACGCGGTGCATATTTCGGTAAAAATAACACCTTATCATTATTCTGTAGGTCCATACGGTTAAAATGATACCCTACTTATATAGGTTTGATTTTGTTGCACTTCTTGAAAAAATCATAACTACATGCAGGAAAATGTATACGTTTAAAAATGTCATCTTCTGACCCCTATAACTTTTTTATTTTTCCACGTACAGGACTAATTTTTTGCGCCGTGATCTGAAGTTTTTATCGGTATGATTTTTGTTTTGATCGGACTTTTTGATCCCTTTTTATTAATTTTTTTTAATGGTATAAAAAGTGACCAAAATACGCTTTTTTGGACTTTGGAATTTTTTTGCGCGTACGCCATTGACCGTGCGGTTTAATTAATGATATATTTTTATAATTGGGACATTTACGCACGCGGCGATACCACATATGTTTATATTTTTTTTTTTACACTGTTTTATTTTTTTTATGGGAAAAGGGGGGTGATTCAAACTTTTATTAGGGAAGGGGTTAAATGACCTTTTATTAACACTTTTTCTTTACATTTTTTTTGCAGTGTTATAGGTCCCATAGGGACCTATAACACTGCACACACTGATCTCCTATGCTGATCACTGGCGTGCATTAACACGCCTGTGATCAGTGTTATCGGCGCTTGACTGCTCCTGCCTGGATTTCAGGCACGGAGCAGTCATTCGCCGATCGGACACCGAGGAGGCAGGCAAGGGCCCTCCCGGTGTCCGATCAGCTGTTCAGGACGCCGCGATTTCACCGCGGCGGTCCCGAACAGCCCGACTGAGCAGCCGGGTCACTTTCAGTTTCACTTTAGAAGCGGCGGTCAGCTTTGACCGCCGCTTCTAAAGGGTTAATACCGCACATCGCCGCGATTGGCGATGTGTGGTATTAGCCGCGGGTCCCGGCCGTTGATGAGCGCCGGGACCAACGCGATATGATGCGGGATCGCGGCGCGATCCCGCTTCATATCGCGGGAGCCGGCGCAGGACGTAAATATACGTCCTGCGTCGTTAAGGGGTTAAAAGAACACTCCCCCACAGCCCTTGTTAACCCTTTTATTGACATTTTAAAAAAAAAAAAACGCTGTTCATCGCAATCCACAAAATCTGACATAGTCCTCCGCATTCACGTATCTAAATTTCAAAGAAAAAAAAAGTTTAGTACATTTTTGGGTTTCCACACACCAGTAAAAATGCAAAAAAAAAAAAAAAATACAAGAAAAACTGACAAAATGCAGGAAAAAGCTGGGACAGTCACAATGGAATCCGACCTCAAAGCAATAGAACAAAAATCCCTACGTCCACTTTTCCTGTGAGGTAGAGTAGGAGTGTATGGTAGAGCGAGGGGGGGGGGGGGGGCGGGCATGTCTATATTTGCACAAGATTTATCAAAGGACGTGCACAGCCTTAGTAAATTCTGAGCAAGAGTGTACAATAGACAAGAAGTGTAAAGGGGTAGAACTGTGTCTACGATAGACACATAATGATAAATTCCCCCCCCCCTTTGTGTGTATTGGAACTAAATCAAAAAAGGAAGAAAAAAAAATCAAATTGGACATAATGTGACACCAAACTCCAAAAATGAGCTGGAAAAAATTATTGGCACCCTTCCAAAATTGTGGGAAAATAAGATTGTTTCAAGCATGTGATGCTTCTTTAAACTCTAAAATACTGCAATTTTTGTCCTGCACGATATGAATTTTTCCCCATACTGCAATACCGGTTGTGCCCCTCCCCCTCGGGAATTAATGAATTATCAACCCATTGCTGTGCTGTCCCCACATCGGGGAACTAATCATATGTGACCCCTCCCCCCAAATTATCAGCCCAGCGTTGCGCTGTCCCCATCGGGGAACTAATCACATGTCAAGCGCTGCCTTCCTCGTCATCCTGTTTGTTGCGGGCCGCTGATGCTGGAACTCTGTACTGAATGCTGTATCCCGCTATGCCCGGGCTGCAAAAGATAAACAAAATAAACTTTAACTCACTTTCCCCCATTGGATAGCCATCAGCCTATCACCGGCCGCAGCGATGTTCCGCCTCGGCCGCTGATAGGTTGATCGCACTGTCATGTAAGAAGGCGGCTTCTTACATGACAGTGCGCTCAACCTAAGAAGCCGCCTTCTTACATGACAGTGCGCTCAACCTATCACTGGCTGAGGCGGAACATCGCTGCGGCCGCTGATAAGCTGACGGCTCTCTGATGTTCCCGTCCCCAGGAAGCAGGTGAGGCCGGTACCGGACCAACGGGAGGTGAGTTAGTTTTTATTTTGCTTCTTTTGCAGCCCGGGCATAGGGATACAGTGTACAGTACAGAGTTTCAGCGCTGGCGGCCCACAACAAACAGGAGGACGAGGAAGGCAGCGCTTGCGGGTGACGTGATTAGTTCCCCGATGGGGACAGCGCAGCGTGGTGGAGGGGAGAAGCAGAACAGCGCTCGCAGGTCACATATGATTAGTTCCCCAATGTTGGGACAGCGCAGCACTGGGTTGATAATTCATTAATTCCCGAGGGGGAGGGGCCCAACTGGTATTGCAGTATGGTGAAAAATTCATATCCTGCAGGACAAAAATGTGATTAGTTCCCCGATGGGGACAGCGCAGTGCTGGGCTGATAATTAATTGGGCGGGGGGGGGGGGGGGTGGAAGCAGAACAGCACTCGCGGGTGACATGATTTAGAGGGGGGGGGGGAAGAAATACCGTTGTATACCGTGGCACCGCCATAAGTTACAAAAATACTGTGATACACATTCTTGGTCATACCGCCCAGCTCTTAGTGTGTGCCACACTAAGCATGGACAACAGAAGGAGAAGAGAACTGTCTGAGGACTTGAGAACCAAAATTGTGGAAAAACATCAACAATCTCAAGGTTACAAGTCCATCTCCAGAGATCTAGATTTGCCTTTGTCCAAAGTGCGCAACATTATCAAGAAGTTTGTAACCAATGGCACTGTAGCATTTTTTACTTTTGAAGCTCTCTGCTTATAAGGAAAATGGATATTCCAAATAAATGATATATTGATTCACATATACAATATGTCTACTTTATATTTGCATCATGAAGTTGACATGTTTTTACTTTTGGAAGACCTCAGAGGGCTTCAAAGTATAGCAGCAATTTTCCCAAAAATTTTTTCCAAAAAATTTTTTGCCAAAAATTTTGAAATCGAAATTTTTCAGGAACCAGTTCAGATTTGAAATGGATTTGAAGGGCCTTCATATTAGAATTACCCCATTATAAAAAAACTGCACCCCCCAAAGTATTCAAAATGACATTCAAAAAGTTTAACCCTTTAGGTGTTTCACATGAATAGCAGAAAATTGAAGGAGAAAATTCAGTCTTAATTTTTTACTCGCATGTTCTTGTAGACCCAGTTTTTGAATTTTTACAAAGGGTAAAAGGAGAGAAATCTTCCATACATTTGTAACTCAATTTTTCTTGAGTAAAGTAATACCTCATGTGTATGTCAAGTGCTCTGTGGGTGCACTACAAGGCTCGGAAGGGAAGGAGCGACAGTGGGATTTTGGATTGGGTTTTTTCCTGAAATGGTTTTTGGGGGCATGTTACATTTAGGAAGCTCCTATGGTGCCAGAACAGCAAAAAACCCTCCACATGGCATACTATTTTGGAAACTACACTCCTTAAGGAAAGTAACAAGGGGTATAGTGATCCTTAACACCCCACAGGTGTTTGATAAATGTTCATTAAAGTGAGATGTGAAAAGGAAAAATTAGATTTTATTTTTTTTTTTACACTAAAATGTTGGGGTTACCCCAAATTTTTCACTTTCACAAGTGGTAACAGGAGAAAATGTCACCATAAATTTGTAAGTACATTTCTTTGGAGTAAGGACATACCTCTGGGCGTAAACAGCTCTGCGGGTGCACACTGGTCACGGAAGAGCAGGAGCGCAGTCAGGGGCCTTGAGCTTCTACATAGCTGCCTATGGAGCCAGAACAGCAGGACCCCCCCCCTCAAGGAGCGTTACATGGGGTAAATTACTAAAATGGGGCACAGTGGGACATAAAATCATAAAACAGGTTATGTTTCCAGAATGATGACCCAGAGGATAGCCAAAACTAAAAAATATGCCCACCTCAAACCCTATGCTTTGAATCATCATTCTGGGAACGTGATGTGTATGACCATCCCTAACCTATTGCCTCAAATGTGCACACCGCTCAGGTGGAGAGAGAGCGCTGCGCATTTGAGGCAACATTAAAAAAAAGTCCCCGATGATAGTGACGCAGTGACCCATGACCCATTTTTTGAAAAAATACCCCTAGAGGTCTTATCATTTATTTATTATTTTTTTTTTTTTTTTTTTTTTAATGAAACCTTTTTTTTGGGCAATTTAGTGGTTTATGGGGTTAAAACTTGGAATGTACTCTGGACTTGGTACATTGGGGTCAAATTATGGGAAATTAAAATGAAAAGGGAAAATTTAGTACTGCATGGAAGTGTGATACTCCCTGAAGCAGTTTTTAATGCAGAGGCCAGGTGCAAGGGTCACATTGAGTGGTGGTGTCCTTCCGAATCCCCCTCTTGTGACACACACTGCATCCTGGCACCTATAACTTCAATTCCTTGGGAACTCCGGCCTGCTCTTTCCCAGTCGCCAAAGATCAGGGCCTTTAGGACTTCTTCTTGGAACTGAAGGTATGTCCCTGTGTTGCCAGCATGCTGGGACAGTACAAAAGAGTTGTACATGGCAACCTGTACCAAAACTTTTTTTGTACCATACCCATGTTTTGCACATGGCGTTGTATGGCTTGAGGATTTGATCAGAGAGATCAACTCTCCCCCCCCCATATATCGATTGTAGTCCCAAAGACAATCGGGCTTGAGGACCTTTGTTGGGGTACCCTGCACAGGGACAGGTGAGCTGCCGTTACCATGAATTGTGGTCAGCATAAGGACATCCCTCTTATCCTTATACCTGACCAGCAACAGGTTTTCATGGGTAAGGGCACGGGACTCACCCTGGCGGCAAGGGATGTGAACAGAGGGATGCTGGTATAAAAGTTGTCCACGTAAAGTAAAGGTGGTAACCCTTATCCAGCAAAGGGTGCACAAGGTCCCAAATGATTTTCCCGCTAACACTCAGAGTGGGGGGACATTCTGGGGGTTCAATACGGGAATCTCGTCCCTCATATACTCTAAACTTGTAAGTGTACCCGGAGTTTGTAGAGTTTCACGCCATACCGCGCCCGCTTTGAGGGAATATACTGGTGGAAGATGAGTCTCCCCTTAAAACTGATAAGATACTCCTCTACCGAGAGCTCCCTGAAGGGTATGTAGGTCTCCAAAAATTTGGCCCCAAAGTGATCGATGACTGGCCTCACTTTGAATGGCCTCGAACTGTTTCTGTGTCATGACCATACTGTAATTCGGGGTCTGGTAGAGGATGTCCCCGCTCCAGTACTGTCTGACACTGTTTTTTTTTTTTTTTTTTAACTAGGCCCATATGCAGCACGAGGCCCCAAAATTTCCTCATTTCAGCTGCATCAATGACGTACCATTCGTTGGACCTTGCCAAAAAAGAATCAGGGTGGTGGGCAAGGAACTGCTGGGCGTGCAAGTTCATTTGCTCCAACATTAGATTGACAAAGCTGTCACTGAAAAAGTATCCATTCATGTCAATCCGGATTCCTGAGTCACCAACAAATTCAGGAATCCATGGCTGATAACCCTCTGGGGGTCTCCAGACAGGTTCACCGAAAGGGGGCTCCGGTATGCTTGTCTGGGGGGTCGGACTCCTATTAGAAGCTTCATGGATGCTCGTACTAGTGTCAGCCACTGGGTCACTTTCATGGGGGGGGGGGAGGGGGGGAGGTGACCTCTCCTGGCAGCATCTCCGCCGACATACAGGGGACACATCATCAGTGCTAGATGATGAGGAGGATGAGGAAGAACACAGGTAAGTAGGATCTTCCTCATCCTCACTGGCAGATTCGGAGGCAAGTAAAGCGTATGCCTCCTCCGCCGAAAATGCCCAGCGAGCCATCGCCTTTTTTCTAAGGTGGCGGGGGTGGTGGCTTGGGTAAGGGGGGGGGGTGCTGTGTGTGTGTGTGTGGGCGGGGGGGGGGGAGTGGGAGTATGTAGTGTGTGCTTTGTGTTAACTATTATATATAACACTGTGTGATTATAAATCACACACTGTTTTAAAGCAAAACAGAAAAAAGCTGCAGCCAAATGCAGTGCCCTGAACCCCTAATGGGGCCCGGGTCACGCTGAAAAAACTGCGGCAGACCCTTGAGGACCTGTCAGGGTTTTTTCTATTTTTAACCTCCCACCTGTCCCTGCATACAAACTCACCCTGACTAGAGGATCCTTCTTCAGCCCTGAGGGGCTCCGATCTCGGCAGAGGGGGTGGGGCGAGTACCTGGCTATTTCTCACAGCTCTGCCCGCTGACTGAACTCATTGGGCTAGCAGAGCTGCAAGAAGGGGACATTAACCCCTCCCCTGTCGGCTGCTATTGGTCCGGTAATAGCAGCAGTCCTGGGGGGGGGGGGGGTGTGACTAAATCGCCACTTGCCCATAGATACAGGAGGTGATTGAGGGTGTATTCTACACCCCCGATCACCATGTATCTCCAGGGGGGGGGGGGGGGGGACCCGTATGACCGGAATCGCCGGTGTGAATTCACCAACATGGCATTTGCACGGAGTGCCTGCTGATAGATATCAGCAGTCACCCTGGTCTGGTCCCCGCCCAGTGTGTGGCGGGGAACGAAATTCCCACGGGCGTACAGGTAAACCCTGGGTTCTTAACGGATTTTTCAGTTTTTGCATTTTCGTTTTTTCCTCCATGTGAGACAAAATAGAAAAATGAACACCATTTTGTAACTTTTGGGGGCTTCCGTTTCTACACAGTAAATTTTTCGGTAAAAATGACACATTCTCTTTATTCTGTAGGTCCATACGGTTAAAATGATACCCTACTTATATAGGTTTGATTTTGTCGTACTTCTGGAAAAAATCAAAACTACATGCAGGAAAATTTATATGTTTAAAATTGTCATCTTCTGACCCCTATAACTTTTTTTTATTTTTCCGTGTATGGGGCGGTATGAGGGCTGATTTTTTGATGATCTGAAGTTTTTAGCGGTACAATTTTTGCATTGATAGGACTTATTGATTCATTTTTTCATTATATAAAAAGTGACCAAAAAGCACTATTTTGGACTTTGGAATTTTTTGGCGCGTACGCCATTGACCGTGCGGTTTAATTAACAATATATTTTTATAATTCGGACATTTCTGCACGCGGCGATACCACATATGTATATTTTTATTTATACAGTTTTTTGGGGGGAAAAGGGAGGTGATTCAAACTTTTAATAGGGGAGGGGTTAAATGATCTTTATTAATTTTTTTTTTTTTACTTTTTTTTTGCAGTGTTATAGCTCCCATAGGGACCTATAACACTGCACACACTGATCTTTTACATTGATCACTGGTTTCTCATAAGAAACCAGTGATCGATGATTCTGCCGCTTGACTGCTCATGCCTGGATGTCAGGCACTGAGCAGTCATTCGGCGATTGGACAGCGAGGAGGCAGGTTTGGATCCTCCAGCTGTCATGTAAGCTGTTCGGGATGCCGCGATTTCGCCGCGGCTATCCCGAACAGCTCCCTGAGCTAACCGGCATGGTTTCATTTTCATTTTAGACGCGACGTTCAACTTTTAACGCCGCTTCTAAAGGGTTAATAGCGCCCGGTACTGCGATCAATGCCGCGCGCTATTATCCACGGGTTCCGGCCGTTGTTAGAGGCCGGGCCCGACCCGTGGCCCCGCGTTATAGATCGGGAGCGGACTCAGGACGTACAGGTACGCCCTGGGTCCTTAACAGGTTAAGTACCAGGGAGCGAAGGTGTACCTGTACGCCCTGGGTCCCTAAGTGGTTAAACTGCTTTTATTTTACCAAATTTTTTTTTTTAAAAGAACCACTATCTTGCTACTTTTGGGAAATTTTGCTTTTACGCAGTGCACTTCAACCAAAATCTGTATTCTTAACATTGTCCTCTTCTGACCCCTATATTTTATTTATTTATTTATTTATTTATTTATTTTTTTTACATATAGGGATGTATGAGGGCTCATTCTTTGCGCCATGATCTGTATTTATCGGTACCATTTTGTTTGAATGGGATCACTTTTTTTGCTATATATATTTTTTTCCCTATACATGATGTGACAAATCAGAATTTTATTGTTTTTTTTTTTTTTTTATGTGAAAGCAGTTCATCGTGATGGGTCATAAACAATATATATTAATGATTTGGACAATTTGGGAAAAGGGTGATTTTATTTTTGATTAGGAAGGAGCTTTTATATATATATATATATATATATATATATATATATATATATATATATATACATACATATACATTTTTTTTTTTTTTTAACACTGTAGGTCCCCATAGGGGACTTTTTTATATGCATTCATCAGATTATATAGCATTATACAGTCTGATTGGCATTCCACTGATACAGCTTGGCTAAGCCAGGCTGCATCATTGGATCAGCAATGTGGAGGTAGGTAAGGGGACTGACCACCACTACTATAGCTCATTGGACCCCCGCAATCACATTGCGAGGGTCTGATGAGCTCCCTGAGCCTACCAGCACCTATAGCTTGATACTTTAGATGCTGTGTCCGCATTGATCAGTATCTAAATTAAATAATGACGAGTAGCGGCAGGATTGTGGCTCCCTGTCATTAGCGGTGAGTGTCCAGCTACTGAAAGTAGCCGTCACTCACCAGCAAAGCAAACAAAGCTCCTGTGCTCACTTCCTTTAACTCTCCAGGGCGTACATGTATTCCCTAGTGCATTATGTCCTAGACAGCAGGAGCATATATATACATATAGTGTTGTAGAGGTTAAATAAATTATATTTAACAAATATTACCAATAAAACGTCATAAATAACTCCAAAAATTCCAACAGCTATCATGAAACCTTTCGGCCCAACTTAGCTGGGTGACCACCTCTCTAATGATGGACCCTGACAGGAAGCAGATCCCAGAGGTGGTGGTTTATATTAGGGATCGACCGATATTGATTTTTTAGAACCGATACCTGTGAACTTTCAGGCCGATAGCTGATAACTTATACCGATATTCCGCGCATTTTAATCCCCCCCCCCCCCCCCCAAATAATCTAGGTAAAATTAGGTTGTGTGTGTGCGGGTATACCCTGATAAACTGTTCCTGGCCCCGCAGAAGCCGCTGCAGATCAATGATTTAAAGCGGGCGCTTTAAATCAATGAACTGCAGCGGCTTTTGCGGGGCCGTAGACCGCCGCTGCCCGCTTCTCTGCCCCTGCCTGTCCTGAGTCCAACCACCGCCGCTGCCCGATTGCCTCCCCCTGCCTATCCTCTGGCCTTAGACCACTGCCGCCGCTGCCCCATTGTCTCCCCATCCCCAGTTTTATAATTGCCTGTTCCCGGGGTCCGCGCTACTTCTGGCTTCTGTGGCATGCTGCACTGATACTGTGCGCTGCGCAATGACGAGTGACGTCCTCAACGCGGCGTCACACTCAGTGACAGCGCAGGATGCCGCCGGAGCCAGAAGTAGCGCGGAACCTCGGGAACAGGTCATTTTAAAACCGGGGATCGGGGAGGCAATGGGGCAGCGGCGACGGTGGTCTCTGGCCAGAGGATAGGCAGGGGGAGGCAGTCGGCAGCGGTGGTGGTTGGACTCTGGACCCCAGGACAGGCAGGGGGAGAGAAACGGGCAGCGGTCTCTGGCCCCGCAAAAGCCACTGCAGTTCATTGATTTATAGCGCCAGCATTATTGGCAAGATAATTGCCGATACCGATAACTTAGAAAATCATGAATATCGGCCGATAATATCGGACAAACCGATAATCGGTCGATCCCTAGTTTATATCTAACTCCTTTTCCCGCCGCTGGACAAAACAACCAATCGCCGCTACTCTAATCTCTGTAGACCTGTAGGAGAGACCATCCTTCCCCCCCCTGATAGGCAGTAAATACGCAGTACATATTAACAATAACTATGTTTACCCCTTCTAATGCAAGAAGAAAAGCATTAATAAGGGGAAAAAATCCCAAAACTATTAGATAAGTAAAGCGTCTGACATGTGGCCGTTTGCCAAGGCTAGTGCATTATCAGTAAATCACGTCATCATTTTTGTGGATCTGTCTTTACACTGTGTCTCCCTGTAAATTTGCATATTCCATCAGCATTAGGAACACTTGGAAATGCCCTGCCTCAATAGTGGCAATGCATTTTCGAGCTCACATTCCCCTACAGTTTTTTTTTTTTTCATGTGACGCAAAGCAAATGCATTTTTAATATTTTTCATTGTAGCAAAGTGTCCAAGCTCACTTTTGTCTTTAAAGTGGCACTCTGCTGCTCAGCGTTTGGAACAAACTGTTCCGAACGCTGGAGCCAGCGCATGGAGCTCGTGACATCCTAGCCCCGCCCCATAGTCACGCTTCGCCCCGTCATGATGGGGCGGGACTATGACGTAACGAGCTCCGTGCTCCAGCGTTCGGAACAGTTTGTTCCAAATTCTGAGCAGCGGAGTACCCCTTTAAGTAGGAATATTTTGAAAATGAATACTTGTAACACAGGTGGCACCTATGTGGCCCGGTACAGTTAGGGATAAGAATGCTTGCTGCAAAGCAGAATTGCAATTGCCAATGCTAAGCCTGAAAGAGCCCACCATTGTCTAATGGGGTACTAATGTGATTAAAGCCGGTCACTGGTTTTGTCATTACAGTAATGAGAAATAACAGAAAGTTTGTACCATATACACTGAATCACCACTTTATTAGAGACCTATGTCTAATAGCATATTGGACCTCCTTAGGACTTAAAGCATACATGTCTATTTAAAAAAAATCTAACTTTTGACATGTCCTAGGGACAAGTGAAAAGCTATTATCAGTCAGAACCTGACAAATAATGAGAACGAGCCAGGAGAGAGGCACGCTACTGTTTTCTCTGCTCTGTCTGGGACTGGATCCCAGTCTTTCCAGGTCATGAGACACCCAGTCGGGAGAGCACGCCTAAACACTCAGACCTTGACCGATAAAAACGTTAGGTATGTCTCTGATATATCAAAAGTTTTTTCAAAGGACACTTTAAGAACTGCAGCACTTGACCGTGGCATAGATTCCATAGATATTGGCTGTGTCTACAGGACTGACAGGATTAGATGGTGTTACTGACAGGTTCTGTACAGCCAATCCCACCACAGTGAAGGCAAGCGCTGCAAAGAAAACTCACGGTCATGATCATGGAAACAATCCATGACTATACCATTCTTCTGACATAGTACATTGTCCAGAATGTAAACCTATGCCACGACCAGATCAACTTGGCAATAATGCTTATATATACCCTAAGGTTCATTAACCCCACCAGGACCGAGGGTGTACAGGTATGCCCTCGCGTCCTGGGACTTAAGGACCAGTCCCTTTAACGAGGTTTAAACTGTTCTCATGAGCGGAAAACGGGTTAAACACGGTGAGTCCCGGTTGCTACGGGCAGTCAGGACCCACGGCTAATGCTGAGCACCACAGAGTTTGGCCGATGTCCGGCATTAACCCTTTAAACTTTGATTGTGGTGTCTAAAATGCAGGGTTAATGGTGCCAGTAGGTCAGAGCTGAGCGGCACATCTGTGGCGACATCGCGGGTCCCGATCAGCTGAGTGAATGATGGGAGGGTCCTCATCTGCCTCCTACTCGTTGGATAGGCGATCAACTGCTCCTAGCCTGATCTGCATGCTAGAGCAGAAAAGCGCTGATAACACTGATCAATTCTATGCTATGGCATAGCATTGATCAGTATATGCAATCAGAAGACTTCATGGTATGGCCCCCTATTGGGAGTAAAAAAAAAAAAAAAAAAAGAATTAACCCCTTCCCTATTAAAAGTTTAAATCACCCCCCCTTTTCCATTTTTTTAAATAAAATAATGTAATAAAAAATAATCATATGTGGTACCGCCGCATGTGTAGGACTCATTCTGCCTCTGTCAAATTCGGACTTCTATCAGCATGGTACAATAGAGATCTCGGTTCATCTGACCATGGGATGTTATTCCACTACTCAGCGATACAATATTTGCACTACCCACTGGAGTGGGTTGTCTGCTGTTATAGTACATTAGGGATTGACCGATTATCGGTTTGACCGATATTATCCGCCGATATTCACGATTTTCTAAGTTACCGGTATCAGCAATTACCTTGCCGTTAATGCGGGCACTTTAAATCAATGAACTGCAGCGGCTTCTGTGGGGCCAGAAACAGTTTATCAGGGTATACCTGCACACACATGCACCCTCATTTTACCAAGGATATTGGGGGAGTCTGTCTATGGGAGGGGGCGTGACGGTCGTACCCCTTTAACTCGGGACTACTTGATGACCTCAACGGTCACGAGGGCCGTGGCCGACAACCCAACCCAACCCCCCCCCCCCCCCCCCCACAGTGCGAAAACAGCGTTCGGAACATTTACAGTGGAGTACCCCTTTTAACCCAATGTAGTTTGGGCCAGGGTGACATTGCTTTTCAGAACTTCAGCAGCTTCTTTGTGAACAGTATATTTTCAGTGTTGTTCTGCGGATTGTTATCTTGCATTTTATTTCTTCTAAAACGTTTTTCATCACATGCTATAATATCAGTATCCATGATATCGATCAGAATCCAATCCGCCAACCCCAGATGTTACACAGAACAGAGCGCACATTCACTGTTGTTGAGACAAATGTAACACAGTCGTCTATAATCTGCACCTCTGCAATGACAAATCCACATCAAAATCTGCACAATTTGGTGCAAATGCATCCCAGATGTTGGGTGCTTTCACACTGGACAGGTTTGTTGCAGAATTTATGCCTAAAATCCAAAGCATAACAGCATTTAAAGGGGTACTCCGCCCCTAGACATCTTATCCCCTATCCAAAGGATAGGGGATAAGATATCTGATCACAGGGGTCCCGACACTGGGGACCCCGGCGATCTCTCCTGCAGCTCCCCCATTTCTCAGCTTAAAGGAGTACTCCGGCGCGCACTTTTTTCATTTTATCCCGTCCGGGCTGCAAAATAAAAGAAAACACACTTTCTCTTACCTGCCAACGAGCCCCCGGAGCTCCGGTACAGGTGTTCGGTCCCCGGAGCTCCGGTACAGGTGTTCGGTCCCCGGGCTGTATTCTTCTTACTTCCTGTTAGCCCGGCACGTCACACGGAGCTTCAGCCTATCACTGGCCGCAGCGATGTCCCGCCTCGGCCAGTGATAGGCTGAAGCTCCGTGTGACGTGCCGGGCTAACAGGAAGTAAGAAGAATACAGCCCGGGGACCGAACACCTGTACCGGAGCTCCGGGGACCGAACACCTGTACCGGAGCTCCGGGGGCTCGTTGGCAGGTAAGACAAAGTGTGTTTTCTTTTATTTTGTAGCCTGGACGGGATAAAATGAAAAAAGTGTGCACCGGAGTACTCCTTCTGATAACGGGCAATGCAGAGGACAGAGTATTGTGATATCACGGCTCCATCCCCTCGTGACATCATGCCCCGCCCCCCTCAATGCAAGTCTGAGAGGAGGCATCCTCACTCAGTGCAGCGGGGGTGCTGCAGGTGAGATTGCGGGGGTCCCGCCTCTACTTTGGATAGGGTATAAGATGTTTAGGGGCAGAGTACCCCTTTAAGTCTGTAGTGGAAAGTTCACACCATAACGGGGAATATGTAGATTATGGGTGTATTCACGCACACCAGATATTGTGTATTTACAAAGCACTCAAAAGTACATAAGAATTGCCTTGTTAAATATGAAATTTCTTTGTAAAATCAGCAATTTTACAACTTTAAATCTGCAGAGGATCCTGTGTGTGTGTATGTAAGCACCCTTGGACACGGCGGAATTTCCAAGTAGAATATGGCAAAAAAATTCAGCTTAGAAATTCAGTTGTTTTTCAATGGGATTCTGCTGCACTGTGAACACGGCAACATGTTACGCAAATTCCAATTACGGCCTCCACAAGAAGAATAGAAATGCCAGTTGTTTCTGATGAATCTGTTCGGAAATGCATTGTCGTCTATGGAGACGGCCCATTTCCGTTCTGCCGGTGCCTGCTGTCCACAGAATGCTCACTGAAAGTTTACTGGGTGAACATTAAACAAACTACCATGTGACCATACCTCAGGGTACATGCACATGTTTTTGTTAAAAAAAAAAAGGTGTAAATATCCCCTTAGGCTATGTTCACACAGTATTTGGGGTCTTTCTTTTTGAGCAATGAAACAGTTTTTTTGCAGCTGGAGAATTAACCAGTATCAGAGAAAAAAAAAAAAAAAAAAAAGTAAAAGAGACACCGGATTGCTTTTGATCTATTTTTACGGAGAAAAAAAAAATTTGCTTGGCATAAACAAACTTTTCCAAAAAGCTCCAAAAATGTGATTCTTTTCAGCTGATTTATGTTCACACGGCTGAACTTCTGCCTGGAGAATCCCCGTGCGGACATTCCGCAAACTGTGGGCATCGGCATAATATGCCAGAGCTAAGACCACACAAAAATGCCCTGTCTTATAGACTGCTTTGCATTCCCTGCGGACTCTGCACAAAAAATGAATGTGTCCATTCTTTGCACGGACTTGGGAAAATGGAATTTCCGTGTCGGAAACATCTGGCACGGAAATTCCGCTGTGTGCACAGAGCAGCAGAATCCCGTAGAATTTAACAAGACTCTGCTTCTGCGGAATCTCCGTGCAGAATTCCAATGCGGAACCGGGCACCGAAATTCTGACATGTGAACGTGGCCAGAAACTTTACAAGGCGGTATGTCCTGCACCGTACATCAAATTTACTATAGTTAATGCCAATATCTGATATAAACTATAGCCGAAATCTATGCTAGCTCGACATTACATACATTTCTACTTCAAATTAGAACACTACCACCAAATATAAATTCATCACATAATTCTTTATTGAAAATAACCATATATAAAACATTTAATAGACATATAAATAGGCACCAAAAATCAGTTCATACTGGAAAACAGAGCGCGCCTCATGTTGAGCAGATGGGGGTAAGACATGCTTGTTTGGTATTTTGCTTGGACTTTTCTGTGTTATCCAGGAAAAAACTTTTTATATATATATCTGGCTTCAGAAAGTTAAACAGATTTGTAAATTACTTCTATTAAAGAAGAATCTTAATCCTTTCAGTACTTATGAGCTGCTGAAGTTGAGTTGTTCTTTTCTGTCTAAGTGCTCTCTGATGACACCTTTCTAGGGAACTGTCCAGAGTAGAAGCAAATCCCCATAGTAAACCTCTTCTTTTCTGTGCAGTTCTCGAGACAAGCAGAGATGTCAGCAGAGAGCACTGTTGCCAGACAGAAAAGAACAACTCCACTTCAGCAGCTGATAATTATTGGAAAGATTAAGATTTATTTTAATAGAAGTAATTTTCAAATCTGTTTAACTTTCTGGAGCCAGTTGATAAAAAAAAAATAAAAAAAATTTTCTTCCTGGAATACCCCTTTAAGCTCTGTCTCCTTTCTAAGTTTTCCTTTCTTTGACTGCACTATGCACTTTATTGATGTACTTAGATATACCGTGATCCCTCAAGATACGATGATGATTAGTTCCAAATGAACCATCGTTACTTGAATTTATCGAATGTTGAGGGATCCGTGCAATAATAATAGACTAAGTTATACTCACGTGTCACCACTGCCCTGTTATCTCGTCGCCGCGCACGCCGCACCTATTGGATGACGGGACGGCGTGCGCGGTGACGTGATGACTACTGAGAGCAACAGGCATGAAGAGGACGGTCCAGAGCAGCGGGGACAGATGAGTGACACTCACAGGGGCACACGGGGCACATTAAACGGCTATCCGGTGGCAGCTGAAGCCCTGACATACAAAAACATTGTATGTTGATGCTTCCTTCAACGTGTGATGCCATCTTATGTTGAAATGATCTTATGTTGGGGCCATCGAAAGTCGGGGGGGGGGGGGGTCACTGTATATGAATTGAGACTAAGCTGTTAATTATTTATGTGATTTACATTGCCTTCCTCTGCTCTGTTTTCCTGTATGAACTGATTTTTGGTGCCTATTTATGTCTATTAAATGTTGTTTTATATTTGGTTATTTTCAATAAAGATTTATGTGATACATTTATGTCTGGTGGTAGTGTTATAATTTTGGGTGGTTTAGTTACTTCACACTGATCACAAAAGGGATTCGTTTTTTGGAGGCTGATAAATTTGTACATCCAGCACAGGGGCAGCAGCTGCAGTAGTGTGCGCCTCTTAAAAAATCCAATGGTAGCAGAAAGACCGGTGTGTAAAACATCTCGTAACCCATTGGGGGGTATTTATCAATTTTGCCTGTTGACACTTTTTACCCTTTTTTTTTTCTTTCACTTTGGTTTTCGTGGACATGCACCAAATTTATCATTTGGTGCAAGTTGTTAGTAATTTTGGCTCAAATGTTGAAATCAGCTGTTCACAGCGCCTTTTACACAGAACTTACCCCCACAGAGGACGCGTATTTTACCCTGTAGAGCAGCCATTTCGGAGTCCCTCCTGCAGTTTATGCAAGCGACATGAGTTATTTTCTTTTGTGGGGTTTATAGCCACCTTGTGAAATGGATTTTATTTTCATCTTGGGTATTTTTTTTTTTTTACTTTAGTGCAGTGGTCTCCAACCTGTGGACCTCCAGATGTTGCAAAACTACAATTTACAGCATGCCCGGACAGCCGTTGGCTGTCCGGGCATGCTGGGAGTTGTAGTTTTGCAACATCTGAAGGTCCGCAGGTTGGAGACCACTGCTTTAGTGCTTACCTTTCCTGAACCTGTGTGGCCATGTCCAATGCTGGCTCAACGGAAGGTGAAGGTTCCTCAGAGACAACGATGTCGCAGGATAGTATTGAGCAGCCCTGGAGGCGCCGCTGCTTTCACAAAAAATTTTTTTTTAATGTATTTTGACGCCTTTACATTTTCTGACATTGCTAAGTGTGTTTTCCATGTGCAAAATTTCTTGGGGATTTGCGCCAAAAAAAAAAAAAAACGGGATTTGCGCCAAAATTGTCCCAAAGATTGATTGGCGCAAATGATGAATTACTGGCTAAAGTTAAAATCACACACAGGACCGTGTGATTTTGAGAAAGTTGTAAAAATGGCAGTGGAGAAGATGCGCCAAACTTTGGCGCAAAAAGACACTGCGCCAAAGTATTGCGCCAAAGTTACGTGAAAAAAAAACACATAAATCCTTTGATAAATACCCCGCATTGCCCCAATGAGTTTGCTGCAGATCTGCAGTGTTTCTGAAGGGAAATCCACAACAATGCATTTCATTGCAGATTTTGACTTCCAAAGGGGAAAAGTGTCTGTCTGTTCGTGGGGGCTCTGACCGCTGGAACCCCCCTTCCCATGTTCTCCTTTACGGCACTGTACTCATGTATTGTTTGCTCTCCCATAGAGAATCATGCGCTCTGTGCGCAGAGAGGGCCAGGGCACTATGCAGGAGATCGCAGGGGTCCCAACAGTCGCAACCCCCTGTGATCAGACCCATTTTTTTTCTAAACCGGAGTACTCCTTAAAGGAAATCTATCACAGTTGTCACCTGCACTAACCTGTCGGTACGGACAGAGTGCAGGTGATACTGATGACAACGGTACTCACCTTGTCCTGGTCCTTGGCTGGGATCTTCGGTAAACTCCTCCATTAGATCTGCTCCAGGCACCCGGCTTTGGGCATGGGTGGAGATTACGGACATCACCGCTGCTGTTCTCTAACAGCGGGACCCAGCAGGGAGCATCTGTGGTGACGCCACTAAGCTCCGCCCATGCCCCAAGCCGGCTGTCGGTACTGGAGCTAACAGACAAGATTAACGGAGATCCCCGCCACGGAACAAGACAAGGTGAGTACCGTTGTCATCAGTGTCACCTGCACGATCGGTCGTTAAGGGGTTAAAGGAAATACCGCCAAAGGACGTATGTTTACGTCCTTGGCCGGCTCCTGCGACATATCGGGTTGGTCCCGGTGGCTAATAGCGCGCGGCAGCCATTTCGGTGCCGCGCGCTATTAACCCTTTAGAAGCGGCGTTCAAAGTTGAACGCTGCGTCTAAAACGAGAGTGAAAGCTGCCCGGCTGCTCAGTGGGGCTGATCGGGACCACCGCAGTGAAAATGCGGTGTCCCGAACAGCTGGGACACGAGCGGAGGTCCTCTTACCTGCCTCCGGTGTGTCCCTTCGGCGATTGATTGCTCCAAGCCTGAGATGCAGGCTTGAGCAATCGACAGCCAATAACACTGATCACTGCAAAGCTATGGCTTTACAGTGAACAGTGTTGGCAATCAGTGTGTGCAGTGTTATAGGTCCCTATGGGAGCTATAACACTGCAAAAAAAAAGGGTAAAAAAAAAATAAATAAAAAAAGTTAATAAATGTGATTTAACTCTTTCTTTAATAAAAGTTCAAATCACCCCCCCATTTCCCATAAAAAAACACCATGTAAATAAAAATATAAACATATGTGGTATCGCCGTGTGCGCAAATGTCCGAACAATAAAAATATATCATTAATTAAACCGCACGATCAATGGCGTACCCGCAAAAAAATTCCAAAGTCCAAAATAACGTATTTTTGGTTGCTTTTTACATCATGAATAAAAAGCGATCAAAAAATCAGATCAATACAAAAATGGTACCGCTAAAAACGTCAGATCACGGCACAAAAAATGAGCCTTCATACCGCCCCATATGCAGAAAAATAAAAAAAAGTTATAGGGGTCAGAAGATGATAATTTTAAACGTATAAATTTCCGTGCATGTAGTTATGGTTTTTTCCACAAGTACGACAAAATCAAACCGATATATAAGTAGGGTATCATTTTAATCGTATGGACCTACAGAATAAAGGTCAGATGTCATTTTTACTTAAAAAATTACTGCATAGAAACGGAAGCCCCCAAAAGTTACAAAATGGCGTTTTTTCTTCAATTTCGTCGCACAATGATATTTCTTTTTCTGTTTTGCTGTTGATTTTTGGGTAAAATGACTGATGTCACTGCAAAGTAGAATTGGTAGCACAAAAATTAAGCCATCATATGGATTTTTAGGTGCAAAATTGAAAGGGTTATAATTTTTAAAAGGTTAGGGGGAAAAAACGAAAGTGCAAAAACCGAAAAACCCTCAGGTTAAAGGGGTACTCCGGTGGAAAACAATATGCTTTTTTTTTTTTAATCAATTGCTGCCAAAAAGTTGAACAGATTTGTAAATTACTTCAATTTATAAATCTTAATCCTTCCAGTACTTATCAGCTGCTGTATACTACAGAGGAAGTTCTTTTCTTTTTTGGTTTCATTTTTGTCTGACCACAGTGCTCTATGCTGACACCTCTGTCAATGTCAGGAACTGTCCAGAGCAGCATAGGTTTTCTATTGGGATTTGCTGCTGCTCTGGACAGTTCCTGACATTGACAGCAGAGAGCAAAAAGAAAAACCTCTCCTCTGTATTATATAGCAACTGATAAGTAGGAAGAATTAAGAATTTTAAATAGAAGTAATTTACAAATCTGTTTTAACTTTCTGGCACCAGTTCATCTTAAAGGAAATCTATCACCAGTGTCATCAGAGAGGATTTAGACAGAAAAGAACAACCTTAACTTCAGAAGCTACTAGAAGTACTAGGGATGTAAGAAAAAATCGATTCCCGCGATTATCGCGATTTTTCACTTGCCGATACTGAATCGATTCAAAATATTTTTGAATCGATTCTTTTAGGGATGTGGAATTTGTATCTCCTGATCCCCGGAAAAAAATGTCTCTGGCATCAGGAGATACAAGTTCCACATTTTGTCAGCCGGATCTGCCGCGGCGGCGCTCTGGGTGTACGGAGCTGGCTCCGACTCGTGCCCGCTCCATACTCTGCGACCCCCGGCTGATTTCAGTAGCCGGGGGCCGCTGATGCATCACCGCCGCTAATATCCAGCATGCGGTGCTCTGCATTGTGTATGGAGGGGGCTCCCGACTCGTGCCCGCTCCATACTCTGCAGCCCCCGGCTGTTCTCAGTAGCCGGGGGCCGCCGCTAATAGCCAGCATGCGGCGAATGCCGCGGCTGGCTATTAACCCTTTAGATCGCCGCTGTCAAAGCTGACAGCGGCGTCTAAAGGGACATGTGTATGCTTCCTGGTGGGCTAGACTGCCCCCCCGCAGCGCGATCGCGGGTGGGCGATCCACTGTGGAGGTAGCCGGAGGGCTTACCTCTGCTTCCCTGCTCTCCGTGGCTCTGTCATTGATAGAGCCTGGCTGGACCAGGCTCTATCAATGGATCGCAGATAAATGGAGTTCAATAGAAATCTATTTATCTGTCTGAGAAATCTAATGATTCCTAAAAGACTAATAAAGTGTATAAAAAAAAATCAAATAAAAATAAAGTTTTAATAAAAGTGTAAAAGACATTGTTTTTTAGACAGAATCGGGATATATCGCGATGTATCGTCACCTAGACGGTATCGCGATATATCTGGATATATCGAATCGCCACACTGGTATCGCGATTCGAATCGAATCGCCAAATTCTTGTCGATTCAGACCCCTAATAAGTACTGAAAGGATTAAGATTTTTTAATAGAAGTAATTTTCAAATCTGTTTCACTTTCTGGAGCCAGTTGAGATTATATATAAAGTTTTTTCCTGGAATACCCCTTTAACGGAAACCTTATTGAACAAAGGATTGCATACAGTTTTGTCAGTTTTTGAGGGATAAAAGCAAAATCAGTATGGCAAAACAGTATGGCATAATCGTGATGCGAATGTAGCCTAAGGCTAGGTTCACACTACGTTTGTAGTGTACCGGATCCAGTTGGGGGGAGCAAAAATCGGGTGCTCCCCTATCCCAGCAGGATCCGGCCCGAACCCCATTCATTTCAGTAAGCCAACCGTAGTCAAACGCTGACTCCGGTTGGCTGATTTTTGCCCCGTATACGGTTTTCTGACAGGACCTAAAACTGTGGTATACCACGGTTTTAGGTCCGGTTAGAGAACCTTATACGGGGCAAAAATGAGCCGAACAGAGTCAGTGTTTACTCTGGTTGACTCATTGAAATGCATTACATACGGGCTGGGTCTGGCTGGGATACGGGAGTGCCCGGTATTGGCTCCCTTAACTGGATCCGGCACCCATATTGCTGAATCGTAGAGTGAGCTGGCCCAAATACTGCACTGAACTATGGCTTTTCCACTCGCAAATCTGCAGCAGAAGATACAGTGAAGTTGCCCTTCAGGTTACAGTTGACTGCAACTTTTGATCATGACTTAGAAGCGATGTGATCTAACTGTGTGATCTATTTGTTTTCATGAACTAGTTATTATTCATGCACACAAGAGAATATTTTCTATGCTTTATTTATAAATCCTTCTTATTCCTTTAGGCAGCTGTTGTAAAAAAAAATTGTCAGAGAAAAAGCTTATTTTCAGTGTGAACTGTGTACATGTGCTTTCAAGGGGTACTCTGGCGCCAAACCTCTTATCCCCTATCCTCGCTCTGTGCAGCTGAAAAACTGGGGTGCTGCAGGAGAGATTGTGGGGGTCCCCAGCGGCGGGATCCTTGAGATCTAACATCTTATCCCCTATCCTTTTGATAGGGGATAAGATGTTTAGTACCGGAGTACCCCTTAAGTAATGACCCTGTCTGAGTGGACATCTTGTGCCTGTGTAACTTAAAGAGTACCTGTCATGATCTTGTTAAATTTAATAAGCCTCCCAGTTCACTGCCCCCATCATGCCTTTATTTTTATAAAAAATGTTTAGTTTTCTACCTTGATATTGCTCTGTATTTTCTGCTCAGTCAGATTCACAGACTGGGAAGGGGCATTCCCCAGCAAGCCATACAGGGGAGAACTTCCTCCCTCACTCTGCTACACACAGCCCAGAGCAGTTCAGTGTGAGCTATGATTGGCTAAGGCTGCACACACCCCCTTCAGCACTCCAGACTGCATTTCCTGATTTTGGACTTCTGCTAGGCCAGCAGGAGTCCAAAGTCTGTGTAAGAGTCTGGACAAGTAGGGAGACACCTAGTGGCAGCTTTTTTTTAACACAAATCATTGAAAACGTAATTATTATTTTTTTAAACAAAGTACATTAGATTTTTTTATTTACCGTAAAGAATGCAATAGCAAAAATTAGTTTTAATGGCATTGCCCATTTAAAGGGGTTATCCAGGAATAGAAAAACAGAGCTACTTTCTTTCAAAAACTGATCCCAGTCTGTCTCTAGGTTGGATGTGGTTCAGCTCAGTTCCATTTGAAGTGAATGGAGCCAAGTTGTAAAACCATACCCAACCTGGAGACAGACGTGGAACTGTTTTTGAAAAAAAATTGCAGTTTTTTTTTCTATTTCTGGATAACCTCTTTAACTAGATGCCACTTATACGTGTGGCTGGCATGTAATGTCATGTCATCTGACTGCCAGGGGTTAATAAAGTAATAATGATTCTGTTATATTGACTCTGTATTGGAGCTCTGGAATTCTGATGTGAATGTAACATTATGGAACAATTTGCACCAAATTGCGCACATGACATCATTAATTTGTCTGGACTTTACATTTCCTGTGAGGTTTTCTGAGCTGCTCAGAGCTATATCAACAAATCATGCTGCATCCAGACTGAGCTGCAATATGCACGTCTCCAACCACCCCTGCCTGCCCTGCGTGATTGATGTACAGAGCTCAGTGCTGGATGCTAAGCACAGAGGGGTGGTGGAGGGAGGAGGCCTGAAAGCTGCAGCTCAGCCTGGCCGTTCAGACTTTAGACCTTTTTATAAGAAAAACATCATTTTATAACTTTGCAAACAACCATCAGCTTAACGACAGGTATCATTTGTTTTCTCTCTTTCGGCTGTCAGCCCATGTCTACAGCTCTGAGCATGATGTCAAGATGACAGATTCTCTTTAATCTAAAAAAAACATTGACATCTTGTGTAATTTTTGTTTTTCTATTTCATTACACAGATTTTCAACTGAACTCTCATCTATCAACACTGGCAAATATTCACAAGATATACCACACACTCAACCGGCTGGTGAGAACACGATGTTGGCATAAACATATTGTGGAATAGTTACATGTAGTTTGTTGTCTGGAAGCAAATTATGAGATTCCATGTACCTGTAGAGTGCATGCATTTATACATTCGTAGAGATTGCGAGGTTATATAAACAGACTACTTATGACTGTCTGTCTGGTTGATATAATCACATCATTGAATACATTTGAAGTCTGCACTACAATGTTCTTACCCCTTTGATCCCTTAAGAAAAGGATAAATATTACATATCACATTTTAAGGGATCTCGTGTAGATATTCAAGTCTGTGTAATGTATAATAACAGGTGACATTCTTATATCCAATTTGCAGAATTTGACAGAAGACGTGGGTCAAGACGATCACCAGACAGGTAGACTCCCCCCTCCCCAAATGTTCTTTTCTTTGTTTTTCACTCTATAATTAAATAGTCACTGGTTCATACCGTTTTTCTACGGTTAATAGGCTGTGTGATTGTTAACATATCTGTAAATCCCTTCATTAAAAAAAATAATTATAATAATAAAAAATCATACCCTTTAACCCAGAAAAGCCTTACTAGTCTTGGCCAGTAGATGTCTCTCTGCTGTCCACTTCCCATTGTTAGGCTATGTCCATCTCTCGTAACAGTGAGGCCAAGATGGAACATAGGAGATGGAGGGTAGGGCGTATTTAATACTATGTGCACAAGAGAGAGATTAAAGTGTACCTGTCATAAACAAAAATGTCTTATACAATATACATAATACCTTTTATATGTATATTTGTAATATACATTGGTTAAAAAAAATTGTATATTTTGTCCCTACAGCTATTGTCTGTGTGTCTCTGTGAGGAGTCCAAATACAGGAAGTGTGTGTATACAAGCAGGACTCTGTACACTGAGGACAAGCGGGGCTCTGTACACTGAGGACAAGCGGGGCTCTGTACACTGAGGACAAGCGGGGCTCTGTACACTGAGGACAAGCGGGGCTCTGTACACTGAGGACAAGCGGGGCTCTGTACACTGAGGACAAGCGGGGCTCTGTACACTGAGGACAAGCGGGGCTCTGTACACTGAGGACAAGCGGGGCTCTGTACACTGAGGACAAGCGGGGCTCTGTACACTGAGGACAAGCGGGGCTCTGTACACTGAGGACAAGCGGGGCTCTGTACACTGAGGACAAGCGGGGCTCTGTACACTGAGGACAAGCGGGGCTCTGTACACTGAGGACAAGCGGGGCTCTGTACACTGAGGACAAGCGGGGCTCTGTACACTGAGGACAAGCGGGGCTCTGTACACTGAGGACAAGCGGGGCTCTGTACACGGAGGACAAGCGGGGCTATGTGCACTGAGGCTCTGTGACATGCTTCTGGCTTACACATCAGGATAATTGAAAAGTCAGGAGCCTGCACAGAGCCCTGCATGTCCTGCCATCACTTGTATTTGGACTCCTCATATAGACACACAGGAAATAGCTGCAAAGACAGCATTTTTTCACCCGAAAAAATACAAATTGTTTAATCTATGTATATTACAAATATACATATAATAGTATTATCTACATTATAGCAGAAGTATTAATGACAGGTATACTTTAAGCCTGGGCTGTGTACCTGCAATCTGTGAGCCTATCTCTGTCCTATAGAGAGGTCTACACTGTCCCTGAAAGGTAAATCAAAAAACCTCAGCAGCATCAACAGTTTAGTGCTTAGTGTAACCCCTTACTTGCCTTTCTGCTGTTTTTCATTTCTGCTTGATGCATTGATGCACCTTGATGCATTGGCTTTGTAGAATCCCTTTCTCCCCAAACATGCTATCTAGAGCAGTGTACTCTAAATTATCTTCTAGCACAGTGCTGCCTGCTCAGTCCAGTGTACTTTCACCAGCGCCATGTTATGGCATAGCAGTAAGGAGAAGTCATTGTGTTTTACTGTGGTTTGCCAGACAACTAAGGAAAATAAAGTAACTGTGTGTATACTACTGGAAAACAGACCTCCTCTGATCCCACCCCTGAGAAAATTAGAAATGGCTGTGTACCATGAATAGAGACTCTTAATAACTCAATAACTAGAGTGAGAGCACTAATATCATCTTGTTAATCTAACAAAATCATGCAGGTTTATAACAATTACGCATTAAAGATGAGCTTCTACAGAATTCTAATAATATATTGGTAATGCTGGGCTCTGTTCACACTAATACACTATTTACCATGTGACCGTTGTAATGGATGCATTGTGTGTAACAAATCTTGTTGACTCTCTTCTTGTTATCTACAAGCAACAGAAAACCTGACATAACCCACCATAATGGTAGTGTGGATAGAGTCTTAGCCTTACAGTATCACTACATATATCTTACTGTCATATAGGAATATTAAAAGATTTATTGCATGCTTTGTCAAAAAATAAAACGTAGAGGTATCGTGACTTGACTTGCTGGACGGGCCTGAAAGCCCTCAAAGGATACGTATGATCTTAAAGGGCAAATCTTTGACAGCTGAGACCTGGTATTTTTTTATTTATATGTTATCTGTGCTATAAATGTGTAGTACAGTGATCTACAGAAATGATTTCCTATTTGAAGGTTCCTTATTTCTTTTCAGGGAGTCTGCGTTCCTGCAGTACCTCAGACTGCTTTACTAAAACCATGCCCCCACGAAAAAAGAGGAGACCTGCTGCTGGTGATGACCTGTTGGCTAAGAAAAGTAGACACGATGGGTAGGAGATCAGCAGCCATATTATTGATTGAAACAATTCTAGCACTGACTGTTTAGAAAGTCGAGCAGGGAGAACGAACTGAGTGAAGGTCTCATGTCCGTACACAGAACGCTAGGCTTTCTGAGAAAAGCTGAGTAGAAACCAAAGGGCACAGAACTCAGGTGATTGCTTCTGTCCCTTCATTCTAGCAATCAGTGGGGGCTCTTAGCAGCTGGACCCTGACCGATCACAACTGCTGACATATCTCTATGACATGTCCAAAAGTTGTCAGAAAAGTTAGGTATAATTTAAGAACTAGTGAAGTTTGTAATTTCCCTGATTATTATTATTATATATATATATATTTATTTATTTTTTTATATATCCCCAACCATTTCTGCTTACTCAGCCTTTGTCTTTTAAAAAGTACCTGTCATCAAACCATATTTTCTAAGCTAACTCAGATTATATACCCTAACTACTCCTAACACCCCTCCTGCCCTTAAATTTTTTCCAAACTTTAAAAAGCTCTGTATAATATCTTTCCCCTTGCTCACATTGTGTGAGCTCCTGGCAGGAGGAAGTGGGTGTTCCTCAGCAGGGACAATGTCACTGAAGCCTGGGAGAGCTGTGCCTTGCCATGCCCCGCACACACTTCCTGAGTTTGGTCTGCTGCCAGGCCAGGAAGAGACCAAACTAACTGTTTGACTTGTGCAGGGATCAGAACAGAACCACCTAGTGGCTGTTTTTCCAATCACATTAAAAACTTATAGGGAGAGATTTATCAAAACCTGTCTAGAGGAGAAGTTGCTGAGTTGCCCATAGCAACTAATCAGATCGCTTCTTTCATTTTTCAGAGGCCTTGTCAAAAATGAAAGAAGCGATCTGATTGGTTGCTATGGGCAACTCAGTAACTTTTCCTCTGGAAAGGTTTTCATAAATCTCCCTCAAAAAGGTTGAGAATTTTAACAGCAAGTAAATAGCAAAGTGCCTTTATAATTATATAAGGAACAAGTGGGGAATGAACTACCTGCGTTTAGCACCTCTAAGGCTATGTTTACACACCTATTTTGTGGTGAAATTTTGAAGAAAAAGCTGCCATGTTATGCCTCAAAATACACCTATTTTACTTCCATATTTTTTTTCTCATTGAATTCAGTTTAAAGACGTTGCACAGTTCATGTGGGGGGTATTTGTTGTTACGGCTGTAAGTGGGCCTTCGCAGCAGTAGAAATGTGTGTGGACAGTAAGTGGTTAAATTGACAGACATACTTATAAATAATACCACCCCAAACTTTGTTGTAATCTGCCTCTATGCTTTGTCTTTAAGAATGTACAAGAAATATGACCACTCCAGAATAAGAGCAGAGGAGGAAGCTTTTTCAAGCAAGAGGTGCCTTGAATGGTTTTATGAATATGCAGGTATGGTCCTGATGTTTAATACAACCATACAGTTGACGGGGAAATGATTCTATTGGGTCACAGGAGCATTTTCTGGACCCTCATCTGTAATTATACTGTGTGGGTTCCACTTTTTGTTTTGGTAAAACTACTGACCAAAATTAGACACAAAAACCTGTGGTATGGTCCAACACAGTGTCCACCAAACATCTGAGAAATGGCTGTGGCGAACCCCGTATAATCCTGAGAACAGACCCTGAGACTTTGTTCTAAATTGAGCTGAGCCGCTGCTCCGTTCTCTATAGAGCCACTGGAAATAGCCAAGTACAGTGCTTGGTAATTTATACAGCTCCATAGACAAAAACAAAGACTCGGAGCCCCGTTCTTGATATCGCAGGTTGGACCCCTGTGATCTAACACTCATTTCCTACCCTATAGATAGGGAATAGTTGTTGTTACTTGGAATAACTGTGATTTACCAGAAAATCACAAAGCCATTAAAGGGGTTGTTGAGATTATTAAAAAAAAAACAAAAAAAAAATACCTAAGAGTTGGGATTAGCATAAAACTGAAAAAAATACCAAAACCTTTATTCTGTAATTCCAGCACTGCTGCCACTCTGGTGTTGTCCACCAAGCCTGCAGCGATCTCACATACATTGTTCATCACTCATTGGCCTCAGCAGTCTTTTCTTGCATGTACAATGCAATACCCCATAATGAGATGAATTGTGGATACTTCTGTAAATGTATTAAATATGAAAAGCTAAAATATTGCTTTGACCTAAATCTTCAGACCATTTAGTACTTTATTTGAAGGGCATCCTCCAGTCTTCTCCGGTATGATGTCACAAGGTTTGCACATCTGGATTTGGGGATTTTCTGACGTTCTTCTTCAGATCCTCTCGGGCTCTGTCAGATTGAATGAGGACTGCTATTGGAAGCAATTTTCAGGTCTCTCCAGAGATATTTTGCTGGTTTCAAGTCCTTGTTCTGGCTGGGCCACTCAAGGACATTTACAGAGTTGTCCCTCTGCTTTTTTTTTTTATCAGACAAATTGATAAATATGGGCCATTGTCCTGTTGGAAGGTAAATCTTTCTCCAATTCTGGAGTCCAGAACACTCTGGATCAGGTTTTCACTAAGAATCTCTGCTCCATGCATCTTATCCTCAACATTGACCAGTTTCCTGTCCCAGCTGCAGGAAAACACCCCACAGCATTATACTGTTACCACCATGCTTCACTGTAGGGATGGTATTGGGCAGGTGATGAGCAGGGCCTGGTTTCCTTCAGACACTTAAAATTGAGACTAATACATTTAATCTTGGTTTAATCAGTCCTGACAATCTTGTTTTCTCGGAATGTGGGTTTGTTTCTCTTTCCCCCCCCCCCCCCCCCCACCCAACCAAAATCCAGGCAGCCTTCATGTGTCTCTTACTGAGGAGAAGCTTCTTTTTGCCCACTCTTACATTAAAGGAGTAGTCCAGACCTGAAAACCGTATCCCCTATCCTAAGGATAGGGGATAAGTTTCAGATTGCGGGGGGTCTGACCTCTTGTGCCCCCCACGATCTCCTGTATGGGGCCCCGGCAGCCTGCCTTCGGCAGTCTCCAGTTCTGCCATAGCACTATTTTGAGGGTGTATGTCAGCCGCCGCTTCGTGCAGTGGTCAGCACGCCCCATTCCTGCCGGCTGCCAGGCGCCATACAGGAGATCGCGGGGGGCCCCAGCGGTCGGAACCCCCCCCCCCCCCGCGCGCGCGATCTGAAACGTATCCCCTGGACTGGACTACTCCTTTAAGCCCAAATTGGTGGAGGCTGCATTGATGGTTGACTTTCTGGAAGTTCCCATTTGCACACCGGATATGATATTTGGCGTTTCCTTTATGTCAAAAGTTGATCGCACTGTGACTTTCTCCTGAGACCCGCTGTGATTGTTGTTAGCGGGGGAAATGGACGGCATTGCGCTTTGCAATAAGGTCTATGCAGAGAAATGTACAGATCTCTCAGCTGGACGACGTGGCACAAAGCCTCAACATAACCATGTGAAAAAGGGCAAAGGGTCTGAACTTTCCTAATGCTGTCTGTCACATGACCACCGAAGCTAACAATTGGCTGCAGTGCCACATAAAAAACTTAAGCAAACAAGAAATTTACAGCAGCACACTGCTAATGCTAAGATATGTATAATATGACTCCTAAATTGCAGTATTGCTATATGTTTAAAAATGGAGTTTCTTAGAATAACCTTTGACCAAATAGTGTGAACTATCCCACCAAAGTAAGATGACCTAATTTGGGACAGACTCTTCAATGATATAGATATGCCTCTCTGATTCATGATGAACAATGTATGTGAATTTATCGCTGCAGGCCTTGTGGAGAACACCAGAATGGCGGTGGCGTTGGAGTAGCAGGAAATATATGGGTAAATGAATGATAAACTCCGTCTGGAACCTGCATGGAAATTGACCTGCTGTGCACATTGAAATTCAGTTTATGCTGTAGATATTACCCCTTGACCTCAATGAGAAAGTCAGTTTGTATTTGGTCAATCAGTTTATAGTACCTCAAGTCTAAAAGGTCATTACAATCATATACTTAAGGACCTAGGGCGTACCTGGACGGCCGTGGGAATTCCAGCCCCCGCCGCTCACCGGGCTGGGACCAGACTGGCATGCCTACTGAAATCATTCAGCAGTCACCCTGTGCAAACCGGCGATCTGCGGCTATTACGGGTCTCCAGTGACCCGAAAAATAAGGGGGATTGGGGCTGTCCAAGACACCCACAATCCCCTGAAGGGATAGGAGTGGGAGGTGGCAGGGGTGCCACCCCTCCTATCCCTGCTATTGGTCAGTCAGAATCGACCGACCAATAGCAGATCGGGGGCAGGGGGGTTAAAGTTCTGTTCCCCCACTCTGCCCACCCACGGTAGTCCAGGCAGAACGGGGAACTGTGCTGTGACCAGCAGCGATCAGCGGACGGCAATGAGGTGCGGCTCCTGGTGCAGACTACGGAAGCCCGTGAGTCGTTGCCTAGCAACATCTGGAGGGCTACAGTTTGGAAACCACTATACAGTGGTCTCTAAACTGTGGCCCTCTAGATTTTGTAAAACTACAACTCCCAGCTTTCCCACACAGTAGTTTGCTGTCTGGGCATGCTGGCATTTGTAGTTTTGCAACATCTGTAGGGCCACAGTTTGGAGATCACTGTGCGGGGGTTTCGTAACCGTTGTCCTCTAAATCTTGCAAAAACTACAACTCCCAGCATGCACGAACAGCAAACGTCTGTCTCTCCATGCTGGTAGTTGTAGTTGCGTACCTCCAGCTGTTGCATAACTACATCTCCCAGCATGCCCTTTGGCGATCATTACATGCTGGGAGTTGTAGTTTTGCAACAGCTGGAGGCACACTGGTTGGAAAATACTGAGTTGGGTAACAGAACCTAACTGAAGGTTTTCCAACCAGTGTGCCTCCAGCTGTTGCAAAAGTACAACTCCCAGCCATGCACGGTCTGTCAGTGCATGCTGGGAGTTGTAGTTTTGCAACAGCTGAAGGTCCCCCCCCCCTACCCACCCACCGCAAACCTGCCAGTGTGAATGTACCCTATAAACACTACACTACACTACACTTACACATATTAAAGGGTAAAACACTACATATACACTCCCTTAAACTGTCCCCCCCCCCCAATAAAAATGAAAAACGTATCATACGGCAGTGTTTTCAAAACAGAGCCTCCAGCTGTTGCAAAACAACAACTCCCAGCATTTCTGGACAGCCACTGACTGTCCAGGCATGCTGGGAGTTTAGCATCAGCTGGAGGCACCCTGTTTGGGAATCACTGCCCTAGAATACCCCTATGTTCACCCCTATGCAACCCCTATTTTAGTCCTCAAATGCGCATGGTGCTGTTTCACTTCGGAGCCCTGTCGCATTTCAACGAAACAGTTTAAGATCACATAATGGGGTATTTCCGTACTCGGGAGCAATTGAGTTACAAATCTTGGGGGGGCTTTTTCTCCTTTTACCCCTTACGAAAAGGAAATGTTGGGGGCTACACCAGCCTGTTAGTGTAAAAAAATCAAAAAATTTACACTAACATGCTGGTGTTGCCCCATACTTTTACCACAAGAGGTAAAGGGAAAAAAGACCCCCAAAATTTGTAACAAAATTTCTCCCGAGTACGGAAATACCCCATATGTGGGCGTAAAATGCTCTGAGGACGCACAACAAGGCTCAGGAGTGAGAGCACACTATGCACATTTGAGGCCTAAATTGGGGATTTGCACAGGGGTGGCTGATTTTACAGCGGTTCTGACATAAACCCAAAAAAATAAGTACCCACATGTGACCCTATTTTGGAAACTACACCCCTCACAGAATTTAATAAGGGGTGCAGTGAGCATTTACACCCCACTGGCGTTTGACAGATTTTTGGAACAGTGGTCCGTGAAAATGAAAAACATAATTTTTCATTTGCACAGTCCACTGTTTCAAAGATCTGTCAATGCCAGTGGGGTGTAAATGCTCACTGCACCCCTTATTAAATTCTGTGAGGGGTGTAGTCACATGTGTGTGGGGGGTAGTCACATTGTTCTGGCACTATGGGGGCTTTGTAAACACACGTGGCCTTCAATTCCGGACAAATTTTCTCTCCAAAAGCCCAATGGCGCTCCTTCTATTCTGAGCATTGTAGTGCGCCAGCAGAGCACTTTACATCCACATATGGGGTATGCAGAAGGCATGGGGTTAAAAATTTTGGGGAGGCTTTTTCCCCCCCTATTTTCCCTTTGTAAACGCGCAAGGCCCCCAACTTCTATTCCAACCAAATTCTCTCTCCAAAAGCTCTTCTCTCTTCTCTCTTCAGAGCATTGTAGTGCGCCAGCAGAGCACTTGATGTCCACATATGGGGTATTTCCATACTCAGAAGAAATGGGGTTACAAATTTGGGGGGCATTTTCTCCCATTACCCTTTGTAAAAATGGTAATTTTGGGGAAAAAACTGTGCTTCAATGAAAAAAAAATAATTTTCATTTACACATCCGACTTTAACGAAAAGTAGTCAAACACCTGTGGGGTGTTAAGGCTCACTGGACCCCTTGTTATGTGCCTTGAGGGGTGTAGTTTCCCAAATAGTATTTCCAAAATAGTATTTTTATTTTTTGCTGTTATGGCGCCATAGGGGCTTCCTAAATGTGACATGCCCCCCAAAAACCATTTCAGCAACACTCACTCTCCAAAATCCCATTGTTGCTCCTTCCCTTCTGAACCCTCTACTGTGCCCACTGAACACTTTTAACATACACATATGAGGTATTTTCTTACTCAAGAGAAATTGGGTTACAAAGTTTGTAGGGGCTTTTTCTCCTATTACCCCTTGTAAAAATTCAAAAACTGGGTCTACAAGAACATGCGAGTGTAAAAAATTTAGATTTTTAATTTTCTCCTTCACTTTGCTGCTATTCCTGTGAAACACCTAAAGGGTTAACACACTTACTGAATGTCATTGTGAATACTTTGAGGGGTGCAGTTTTTATAATGGGGTCTTTTATGATGTATTTCTAACCCCTCAAATCCACTTCAAAACTGAACTGTTCCCTGAAAAATTCCGATTTTGAAAATTTTGTAAAAAAATTGGAAAATTGCTGCTGAACTTTGAAGCCCTCTGTCTTCCAAATGTCAACTTTATGATGAAAACCTAAAGTAGACATATTGTATATGTGAATCAATATATAATTTATTTGGAATGTCTTTTTTTTCCCTTACAACCAGAGAGTTTCAAAGTTAATAAAATATAACATTTTCAAGTTTTTCATGACATTTTTGCATTTTTCACCAAGAAATGATGCAAATATCAGCAAAAATGTACCACTATGTTAAAGTAGAATATGTCACGAAAAAACAATCTCTGAATCAAATTCGTATGTAAAAGCATCCCAGAGTTATTAAAGGGGTATTCCAGGATTTTTTTTTATTTGACTACGTTACAGGGGCTGTAAAGTTAGTGTAGTTCATAATATAGTGTCTGTACCTGTGTGTGACGGTTTTCTCACAATTCTTCTGTGATTTTCACCCCACTATTTATTTTTACCAGCATACAAAGTGACTGTTGTCTCGGATTTTTCCCAGCTTGCAATGCGGCCGAGACCCGACTCACAAGTTAGCTGATGACAGGGAGCCTGTCTGCTTCAATGGGTGGAGGGATCAATCTGCAACTAATGTAACAGCTGTAATGTAACAGGCACCCTGATTGAAAACCACAGGTCTTTTGTTTCAATGTGTGAGGTGGCTGATGTGTGGAAGGGAGGAAAATGGCATTGTGGGATTTGTTGTAAAAAAAAAAAAAAACATAAGTCAAACAGGAAATACAAGTTTACAAAAAGCTAGCCATAGTGTTTTGGTAATCTCATAACATAGCCATTTAGCCCCAAGACAAGCGCAGACCCTTCCTAAGCATGTCCATTACTGCCTGCAAGGTACGTACTAAAATCACCTTATGGTGGATAACCCTTTTAATGCTTAACGTGACAGTGGTCAGATATGCAAAAAATGCTCGGGTCCTTAAGGTGAAAATGGGCTGGGTCCTTAAGGGGTTGAACATTTGTGACATAGGCACGGGTAATAAAATGGTTTGTTCTCCTTACAGGAACTGATGACATTGTAGGCCCTGAAGGCATGGAAAAGTTCTGTGAGGATATTGGTGTAGAACCTGAAAATGTAAGGATTATTATATATATTTTATTTTTTTAATTTAATTTAATTTTTTTATGAAAAAAAATATATGTAAATAAATAAAATTTCGAAATGGGTTTATGTATACACAGAGGAGCACTCTCCTTCTGGAGGAAATATTTCAAGATAAAATTAGTGGTTCAAGATACATTTTTCTTGTCTTAGAGGGAACCAGTCAGGACCCTGGAGCCTCACAAACTAGCCCTGGGACCAGACTGGTCAGGAGAAAAGCTTTCCAACTCTGTTCTCCTGAGCTTGCTGTGATGCTGCTGAGAACAGAAAATGAATTGGCCGTCAGCGGTTTCTGTCACGCTTGCTGCACCAATATTAATGTTCATTATAGTTTTTGTCATGTACGTTTTTTTCAATATTAAAAACTAAACAAAAGCAAAATTTAATACAAAGGGCATAGGACAAAAGCTATAACAAAAATTAGCCCTGTGGCCCACGCCTCCCATCTTCTGAGTGCTAACTGCATGCGTCCTGTGGTTGATATACAGCAGATCTAGACGGGGCAGAGCAACAGGGACTCGAAGCAGCCCTCTGAACCTCGCCATTCAGACATTAGAAGTATGTATATGGGGGGCCTTTTCAAGTACAGAGGTAGCCAGTGCCAACATGTGGCACTGAGATGTTGCACAACATTCCAGTGCCCCAGCGCAAGATAACGCAGTTTGCATGGAGTTGTATAATGTACTGTACAGTAACCCAACGCTGCTGTACACCGCATTTGCTTGCTTGCTTCCAAGTGCCAATAATTATATATTTACCCTTTTAAAAAAAAAAAAATTATTAACAATTTTATTTATTTATTTTAGAAATTTTTTTTTTTTTACAAGGGGTCTGGGTGGTTTATATCTATAGGTTGTTTCTTTGTATGTGTGTGTGTGTGTGTGTGTGTGTGTGTGGGAATGGGGGGGGCGGGGTTTCCTGACTAATCTGTGGAATAGTAGTGGTAGTAAAAGCTGCTTGATAGACTAATACACACCCCTTGACTGTGTAATCGCATCCATTACCTGATACTTACTCCCAATAGTACATTTATGTCCAAGCTTATCTGATTGATTCACTAAATTGTTAGACAAACTAGAAGACCTCATATCTCAGGAACTGGAAATGTTTGAAGAAACTGTAAAAGGGTGTGTGAGCAGGGAACCCTAAGCTTATGATTAAAGCTAAGCTTAATGATAATGCAATCTCGTTGTTTTTTTTTTTTGTGGTGTAGACACAGGTCCTCTTTAACAAACATAATCTTTATTTACTTATGTTAACCCCTTAAGGACCAAGCCCATTTTGGCCTTAAATGGGCACTGTCAGATAAAAAAAACTTTTTAAATGTTGTACATCTTGGTATAAAGCCTTTCCAATATGCTTCATAAGAACATTTTATTTCCTTTTTATAGAAATCATGGCTTATAAAATCATGGCTTTGTCCAAGCTGAAGCACAGACATGGGCAAAGTCCAGTAAGTGAGGGTGGGCTAGCACTCCTCTGTGTTCTCTCCTGTCCTATCAGACAGTGCTAGCCCTAAGATGCCCTTCGTCCTTAACAGGTTAAAATAAAATATATTGTGCTTGTAAATATCTTTATTTACAAAATAAACTGTCTACTATTCCTGTTAGGCTGCTTTCACACTCTAAAATTAATCAGTTCTAAAGATCCGTTTGATCTTCCGTTATGAAAACCCTGAAAATCGGCATTAAACGTCCGTTAGAAAATCCCATTCTAGTCTCTGGGATTTTTACATTATCGGTTTTAATCCGTTATAGTCAGTTATTAATAACGGACGTTATTTTGTGACAGGAGAATGAACGGAAGAAATACTGCATGCACTATTTCTCCCGTTACTATCTTCCGTCACAAAATAACGTCCGTTATTAATAACGGACTAAAACGGATAATGTAAAAATCCCATAGACTATAATGTGATTTTCTAACGGACGTTTAATGGACGATTTTCAGGGTTTTCATAATGGAGCATCAAACGGATCTTTAAAACGGATTAATTTTATAGTGTGAAAGCAGCCTTATGGGGTCTGTGTTCTCTGTTGTGTTTTATTAGGCCCCTTTTCACACTATAAAAATTCATCTGTCATGAACATCCGTCATAAAAATCTTGAAAATCAGCCGTTAAACAGCCGTTAGAAAATCCCATTATAGTCTATGGGATTTTTCTAATAGCTGTTTTAACTTGTTATCGCACGTTATTAATAACGGCCGTTATTTTGTGAGGGGCGATGGTAACGGGAGAAATACTGCATGCACTATTTCTTCCTTTCATTCGCTCCTCACAAAATAACGTCCGTTATTAATAACGGGCGATAACGGGTTAAAACGGCTATTAGAAAAATCCCATAGACTATAATGGTATTTTCTAATGGCCGTTTAACGGCCGACTTCCAGGGTTTTTATAACAGAGGTATTTTTATAGTGTGAAAGCAGCCTTAATGCAGCAATGGGTGATACCAGAAAACAATAGCTTTATTATAGAGCTCTTCTATATGTTTAACCTGTTGGGGACCTATACGCCCTCCATCCAGTCCCCTTCTATAACTCGGGGCCACGGCGTGGCCCTGCGTCATAGCGGGTCGGGTCCGGCCTCTAACAACAGCCGGGACCCGTGGCTAATAGCGCGCAGCACTGATTGCGGTGCTGCGCACTATTAACCCTTTAGATGCGGCATTCAAAGTTGAACGCTGTGTCTAAAGTGTAAGTTAGACATTGCTGGTTATGTCAGGAGGCTGTTCGGGATTTCCGCAATTAAATTACGGCATCTTGAACAGCTTACAGGACAACAGGAGGGCCCCTACCTTCCTCCTCGCTGTCCGATCTCCGAATGACTGCTCAGTGCCTGAGATCCAGGCATGAGCAGTCAAGCGGCAGAATCATTGATCAATGGTTTCCTATGAGAAACCATTGATCAATGTAAAAGATCAGTGTGTGCAGTGTTATAGGTCCCTATGGGAGCTATAACACTGCAAAAAGAAAAGTGAAAAAAAGTGAATAAAGATCATTTAGCCCCTTCCCTAATAAAAGTTTGAATCGCCCCCTTTTTCCCCCCCAAAAAAAAATGTAAATAAAAATAAACATAAGTGGTATCGTCGCGTGCGGAAATGTCCGAATTATAAAAATATTTTGTTAATTAATTAATCCGCACTCTCAACGGCATACGCGCAAACAAATTCCAAAGTCCAAAATAGCGTATTTTTGGTCACTTTTTATATAATGAAAAAATGAATAAAAAGTGATCAAAAAGTCCGATCAATACATAAATGGTACCACAAAAAACTCCAGATCACAGCGCAAAAAAATAGCCCTCATACTGCCCCATACGCGGAAAAATTAAAAAGTTATAGGGGTCTGAAGATGAGAATTTAAACGTATACATTTTCGTGGATGTAGTTATGATTTTTTCCAGAAGTACGACAAAATCAAACCTATATAAGTAGGATATCATTTTAATCATATGGATTTAGAGAATAAAGAGAAGGTGTAATTTTTACCGAAAAATGTACTGCGTAGAAATGGAAGCCCCCAAAATTAGCAAAATGGCATTTTTTCTTCAATTTTGTCGCACAATTATTTTTTTATTCCGTTTCGCCGTAGTTTTTGGGTAAAATGACTGATGTCATTACAAAATAGAATTGGTGGCGCAAAAAAATAAGCCATCATATGGATTTTTAGGTGCAAAATTGAAAGGTAAGGAGGAAAAACAAAAGTGCAAAAAACAGGAAAACCCTCTGTCCCCAAGGTACTCCGGTGGAAAACTTTTTTTTTTAAATCAACTGGTGCCCAAAAGTTAAACAGATTTGTAAATGACTTCTATTAAAGTCTTTACCCATCCAGCACTTTTTAGCAACTGTATGCTACAAAAGGAAATTCTTTTCTTTTTTTATTTCTTTTTTGTCTTGTCCACAGTGCTCTCTGCTGACACCTCTGTTCGTGTCAGGAACTGTCCAGAGCAGGATAGGTTTGCAATGAGGATTTTCTTCTGCTCTGGACAGTTCCTGATACAGGCATCAGGTGTCAGCAGAGAGCACTGAGGACAAGACAAAAAAGAAATTAAAAAAGAAAATAATTTCCTTTTGTAGCATACAGTACTGGAAGGGTGAAGATTTTTTTTAATAGAAGTAATTTATAAATCTGTTTAACTTAAGTTGATTTAAAAAATAAAAAATAAATAATGTTTTCCACTGGAGTACCCCTTTAAAGTTTTCCTCATTATAATGTAAATTTTAAGACATGTAAATTTGGCACTGAAATCCTTGAGTGGGCACAGTTTTCCATGCATCCCACTGTATATAACTAATACAGTAGGAGACAAAGCTTCCTGCTCTGTCTTCACAGCACCGATCTCCAGCACGAGAGCCCACTGACTCCTGGACAAAGCCCCGTTCGGTCGAAACGCGTCAGGGGTGTGGTGGGTGACTGGGGAACTCATAGGGAGGCTCCTACCTCTTATCTTTATTCATTAGCAGGTCCGCTCCACGGCCTTTTATGGCTGTCTTTAATCTCGTGCTCTAACTTACCTTTTAACTTGTCTGCATTTGCAGCACTCACGTTGCTAACGCACCTTTTTGGTCTACCATTGTATGTTTGCACACTTGTGCTGTTATACATTCTCTCTTCGGATGTTGCTGCTAGACACATTTGCACTTTACATCAACAAGCACGTACCTGTATATCTCTATTTATATGGACTGTGTATATACATTTTTTTGTGTGTTAGCACTTTATTGCTGGATTTGCACTGGACCTATGCTGCTTATTACATATTTTCCCTCCTCTCTCCAGTCCCCCACCTTTTTGTCTGTGTCCACGCCATTTTTGTTTTTTAACTTTTTCCAATGTTTGTATTGGTTTCTATATACTTTAATAAAATATAATTGATTTTACTTTTGGACCGCTTTTTGTAGTGGTTCCTTTTTTAGGATAGGTTCAGAGCCACAAGACCTCTTAATCAGGTCTATTATTTATGTAGCCCCTCACTATATTGGTGCTAATACAGTAGGACACAAAACTTCCTGCTCTGTCTCCACAGCACCTATCTCCAGCACGAGAACCCAGTGTTGTGTGATTGTATGGCACATAGTCTTGTGCTGGAGACGGGTCCTGTGGAGACAGAGCAAGAAGTTTTGTCTTCTAATGGATAGAAACAGCGCCCAGTTCAGGCATTTTGAGTGCAGAGTTTAAAAAAAATATATAGAAATTTAGACAAATGACAGCTTACAATTGTAATCTTCAACTCCCCCACAGGTAGTTATGCTTGTTCTAGCTTGGAAACTGGATGCACAGAATATGGGATACTTTACATTACAAGAATGGTTAAAAGGAATGACCTCCCTACAGTAAGTGCATGCATACTCTTAAGCTGTCAGAATCCTTTATTTTTTACTATTACTCTGTGGTTACCGGTCACTGGCCTGATGATTATTGCGATAGTTTTGCACAACTTACTTGGTATATAAATTCTATGTTCTCTCTCCCCACCCCTACTCGCTTTACCCTATCCTTTCCCGAACATGCTCTCCTTATAAATACACAGGATTTACAGTATATTGGGTACCATTTTATTTTTATAGTCCAAACATGGTCTTCTTCATTTTGTCTGTTTAAAGGGGTACTTGGCTGCTCAGCGCTTAGAGAAAACTGTTCCGAACACTGGAGCCAGGAGCTTGTGACTTCATAGCCCTGCCCCCTCATGACGTCACACTCCGCCCCCTCAATGCGAGTCTACAGCTGTCACGCCCCCTCCCATAGACTTGCATTGAGGGGGCAGGGCCTGGCATCATGAGGGGGCGGGGGTATGACATTATGAGCTCCCGGCTCCAGCGTTCAGAACAGTTTGTTCCAAACACTGAGCAGCGGAGTACTCCTTTAAGGTTAGGTTTCCACACAGGCCTTTTTTTTCTGGTGTCTTGGAAGACTGCCACTGCAGTTTTTGAGCCAAAGTCAGAAGTGGTTCTGGTAGGAAAAAGAAGTGTAAGTCCTTCCTTTTTTATATTTTCCATTCCTTTTGTATAAACTTCTGGCTTTGGCTCAAAAACTGCAGTGGCAGTTTTTACAAATAAAAAATAAAAAACGAGAAAAAAAAATCTGTGTGGAAACCTAGCCGTATACTTTCAGATGTACACTCGCAACATACAGCCAAAAGGTTACTATTGTTGTAGGATCTGTTTGATTTGCTGCCTTTTGTTTTTTCCATGGTGGTCATGCATTACATGGATTTTAGAGTTGCATTTCCTTACAGGACCATAACCCATTGGATATTTTAATAGACAGATCATAAATACTACTTCCTAGGTGCGTTTTTTTTTTTTTTTTTTTTTATATATATAATCTAGCTTGTTTTGCTGCACTTGTGTTGAGTATCCCAAACCAGGTCCTTACACTGTAACTGTTTGTATGAAGCTGCCTCACATTTCAACAGACAAAGTTCAAAGACTGTGCATTCTTTTTCAGATGTGACGCCACTGAGAAACTTAGGAATACTTTGGATTACTTGAGATCTTTATTAAATGAGCCAGCTAATTTTAAACTTATTTATAGATATGCTTTTGATTTTGCACGGGTAAGTAACTTTTTTATTAGACAGGTCATATCAGAGATGTGCAGACCTGCAATATGATGTAGAATTACACAAGACCAGACTAAGCTGAAGCAGGAAATTCCTCAAATTAATAAATGTGTGTGTGTATATATATATATATATATATATATATATATATATATATATATATATATATATATATATATATATATATAATATGTGTGTGTGTATATATATTTATTTATATATATGTGTGTGTGTATATAGACAGAGATATATTTATAATATAATTTGAGTTGTACATACTTTTCTTTGACTGATCTGGTACCAGGTCAATAAATGTTGGACTTACAGGTATTAAAAAACACCAGTAGAAAATACATGTCATCAGCATGAATCCAAAGAAAAATCGCATACAACATGTAAAAGTCATAGACATAGGCAAAAACATAAAAATGGCACAAAACCCTGTCTAGTAAGCCACATATGGAATGCACAAAAGAAACCCCATGTGCATAATATTCATTAGCCCCACCAACCATGAAAGGCGTTTTCTTCCAATGGTGTAGTATAATCATGTGACCTGCTGTCTACAAGTGCCTTAAGAGCCCCCCCCCCCCCCCCCTTTTTTTTTTTACTTGTGCCAGAGAGCCTGGGATTAAAGATATCCTCTCCTCTCGCCATTGAAATGGGAAATTGGTTCTAACCGCATGAAGGCTGGAGGTAGAAAGAGAAACATTTTAAACCCTCTGAATTCGATAGATTCCTTTTACAATTACTCAGAACCCCAAAATGGCAAAACAGAATAGAAGACAAGGACATTTCAGGGGAGGAAAGGAGTAAATCATCAGCATACAAGGCAAGCTTGTGGTGATCCTGCCCAACCCAAACACTGGATTTTAACATAATGCCAAAACCAGGTGCTCCATGGTGAGAATGTAGTGTAAGTTTATCCAGGATTTAAAATTGATGGCCTGTTCTCAGGATAGGTGATCAATATTAGATTGATGGGGGTTCAACTCGCTTAGGCGAATTTTACAGTACTTACTTTGTATTTGCACAAGCTATACTTTTCATAGCAGCTGTGCTAGGTATTGCAGCTTTTTTAGATGAATGAAACCACGCTGCAGGTATAAATTCTATAAAATATAAAGTGGCCACAGTGCACCCTCAAACAACTGATCCGTGGGGTTGCCAGGAGTCAGACATGTTCACACCTCAAAATTATAGTGCCGAATTCCGCTTGGAATGTCCACATGGAAATTCCTCTGCCGGAAAGTCCTGTTGAATTCATCGGCATTCTACTGTGCTGTGCACATGGCAGAATTTCTGTGCCAGATGTTTCCGGCACGGAAATTCAGATGTCCCTGTTCATTGTTTGTGTGGAGTCCGCTTGGAATGAATAGCAGTCTATGAGACATTGCGGTCAGATTCTCTGTGCGGACATTCCATTGTGTGAACATAGCCTTAAAGCCTGGATAGCCTTTTGATAGGGTCCCTCTTGATAAACATACACTGATGTTTTATTGATAGCCACATACAGATTTTATCCTAGTGTTCTCAACCCATTTCATAGTAAGATGACTGGTAATGCTGTATTAACTATTGTACTTTTTAAGGTTGCTTCCTTATTTCTTGCCTCCTTTTCTCATATTTTTGTAATGTTATGTTCCAGGAAAAAGATCAACGGAGCCTAGATATGAATACAGCAAAATGTATGTTAGGACTCTTATTAGGAAAAACATGGCCCCTGTTTCCAGTGTTTAATCAGTTTCTAGAGGTACGATGCTACATTTCACAATCTATTGTCAGTTACAAAATGCTGTAAGGCTTGGTTACCTTGGATCCTTAACCTGTTAACGACCAATGACTTGTATACACGTCATTGTGCCGTTAACGGTGTATGGCGCGGGCTCGGGTCATGCCAGGCAGCCCTCAGCTGATTTCTGAAGCTGAGGGCCGCCACTAATAGCTGACAGCTATTAACCCTTTAGATCGCCGCTGTCAGAGCGGACAGCGACTTCTAAAGGGACCTCTAATGAACCTCTGGTGGTCCAGTGGGGTGGATCGCCCCCGGCAGCACGATCGCAGGGAGGGGGTGATCTACTGTAGAGGTAGCCGTAGGCCTTGCCTCACCTTCCTGCCCGTCCATAGATCTGCATTTCATTGAGCCTGTCTGGACCAGGCTCAACCAAATTAGCACAGATCGATGGAGTTCTATGGAACACAGTGTTCTGGAGTAAAGTTCTCACTGACTTATAGGACTTTACAGTAAAATCTGATATTACTACATAGAACATGGAATGGGAGAAAGGTGGTTAGGAATTTTCTTACTATTGAAATATATAGAAGATTTATCAAAACCTGTGTAAAGAAAGAGTGGTGCAGTTGCCCTTAGCAACCAATTAGACCCCGTCTTTCATTTTTAAAAAGGCCTGTGAAAAATAAGAAGCAATCTGGTTGCCATGGGCAACTGCACCACTCTTTCTTTACACAGGTTTTGCTAAATCTCCCCCATAGTGTTGTAAAGCTGCACCACCATAAAATGCATTTATATATAGACTCTGGTAGTGGTAGGTAGTAGTGTTGGTGAATCTAGTCATTGAGTGCTAACACTGACCAGATTCTTATCACACAGATTTATTAGTACCCGGCGTTACCTGGTTTTTTCCTACCTAATCCTTGTTAGGGAGGAAAAGCAACAAAGGAGGAAGTAGTTGTCCTCATATCCCATCCTGACCTCATATCCCAACCTCTTATTCCATCCCCATATATTTTCCTCCTATCTCGTCCTCCTATCCCGTCCTTATATCTTGTCCTCATATCTCATCCTCATTTCCCAACCTCATATCCTGACCTCATATCCCGCCCCCATAACCCCTCCTCATATCCCAACATTATATCCCGACCTTATATACCTGAAGTCCTATATACTTGTAATGACTTAAAACAAAAACCCCATCCTTCGTGTAAGAGGGTAGATTAGGGTTAAATTAAGGATTATATCTTTTTATTTGACATATAAGTAACGTGACCAAGTATTATCAATATATCTTCAGCCGTACGGAAGTTATGCTGGAACATACATATCCCATAGACTTGTATGGGACTTTAAACAAAATGGGGGTAGGTTAGGGTTAAAGTAACTTTCCTATATTTTTATTTGACATATAAGAAACATGTGACCAAGACTTATTGAAATATCTCCAGCCATTTGGAAGTTATGCAGTAACATATATTTTCCATAGACTTGAATGGGACTTGTGTATGGGTTGTGTAAGGGTTAATTTACTTATCCAATATTTTTAGTTGACATATTAAAGGAAAACTGTCAGCTTGCTCCCCCCACACTAACCAGCGGTACTGGCTGGTAGTGCTGGGGACGCTGATCAGTTTGATGCCTACCGTGCCCGGATCCATTCCGCCGTTCGGCCGTAATCTTCTATTTTGGGTATATGCTAATTAGGTGCTAACTTGCACCGGCTGGGCTAACTGGCACTCTGACATCAGCGTTTTTGGCCGCAGCACCACCCAGCTCATCAATATTCCTTCCCTCCCTCCACCTCTCCCTCTTCTCCCCGCTCTGTAATGAAGAGAGAGGGGAGGAATATTGAAGTGCTGGGCGGCGCTGCAGCCAAAAAAAGCTGACCTCAGAGTGCCAATTAGCCCAGCCGGTGCAAGTTAGCACCTAATTAGAATATACCGAAAATAGAAGATTATGGTGGGGCGGATCCAGACACGGTAGGCATCAAACTTATCAGTGCCCACCGCACTACCAGCCAGTACTGCTGGTTAAAACAGGGGAGCATGCTGACAGTTATCCTTTAATAACGTGTACCAAGTTTCAGGTAAATAAATATGTTTAGCCGTTTGGAAGTGATGCTGGAACATACAGACATATATACACACATTAAGTTTTAGATAGATAGATAGAAGGGACCTAATGTACATGGAAGCATTCCTGGTGCCCATGCAGTGTCATACACTGAATTAATGAATGATTGATCTGTCTTTGCAGCAGTCAAAATACAAAGTTATAAACAAGGACCAATGGTGCAATGTTCTAGAGTTCAGCCGCACAATAAACCTGGACCTCAGCAATTACGACGAGGACGGAGCTTGTAAGTAAATTCCTATGTTGTTAATAACCTTTTAGTTTCCTCCTAATATCAACTATTGCGGTTCTGTAAAATCCTTTTTGCCTTTATAGATATTTGCCCAGATTTATCAAACTGTGTGAGAGAAAAAATAGAGTGATTTTCCCACAGCGACCAATCACAGCTCAGCCAACGAGCTCTGGTAAAGTGAAAGCTGAACTGTGATTGGTTGCTGTTGGAAAATCACTCCACTTTTTCTATCACACAGTTTGATAAATCTGGGCCATTATCACTTAACCGGTTGCCATCTAAGGACGAGCCGGCTCATGAATGAGAAGGCAACCGTTGTATGACGCGGGCTCCCGACTCGAGTCTGCATCATACCGGCCGGCCCCCAGGTGATTCTTGTATTGCTGGGGGCCGGCGTTAATAGCCAACATACGGTGATTGCTGTAGCCTGCTATTAACCTGGCATCTAAAGGGACATTTAAACACTCCCTGGTGGTCCAGTGGGGTGGATCGCACGCAGGACCAGACTTTATCAATCGAGCGCAGAGCACACAGATCAATGTGGTTCTATGAAACCACATTGATTTGTATGAGGAATCTAATGATTGGGAATCTAATGACTCGGACAAAAAGTGTAAAAATAAATAAATAAAAACACACCCTTTAAACCCTTCCTTATTAAAAGTTAAAATCACCCCCCTTTTCCCAACTTCCATATAAAAAATATGTAACCATTAAAATAAACATATGTGGTATCGCTGGGTGCGTAAATGTCCGAACTATAAAAATATATCATTAATTAAAACGCACAGTCAATGGCGTACGCGCAATAGAAAAAATTCCAAAGTCCAAAATAGCGTATTTTTGGTCACTTTTTATATAATGAAAAAATGAATAAAAAGTGATCAAAAGGTCCGATCAATACAAAAATGGTACCAATAAAAACTTCAGATCAAGGCACAAAAAATTGGCCATACCGCCCTGTACACGGAAAAATTAAGTTATAGGGGTCAGAAGATGACAATTTTAACGAGTTAAGGACCCAGGGCGTACCTGTACATCCTGAGTCCGCTCCCGATCTATAACACGTGGCCCCGTGTCATAGCGGGTCGGGCCCGGCCGTTGTGGCAATGATCGCGGTGCCGCGCGCTATTAACCCTTTAGACGCGGCGTTCAAAGTTGAACGCCGCGTCTAAAATGAAAGTGAAGCCATGCCGGTTAGCTCAGGGAGCTTATCGGTATAGACGCGGCATCCCGAACAGCTTACAAGACAGCAGGAGGGCCCCTACCTGCCTCCTCGCTGTCCGATCGTAAATGACTACTCAGTGCCTGAGATCCAGGCATGAGCAGTCAAGCGGCAGAATCATCGATCACTGGTTTCTTATGAGAAACCAGTGATCAATGTAAAAGATCAGTGTGCGCAGTGTTATAGGTCCCTATGGGAGCTATATAACTGCAAAAAAAAGTTAATAAAGATCATTTAACTCCTACCCTATTATAAGTTTGAATCACCCCCCTTTTCCCATAAAAAAAAAAAAAACATATGTGGTATCGCCGCGTGCGGAAATGTCCGAATCATAAAAATTAATTATAAATATTAATTAAACCGTGCGGTCAATGGCGTACGCGCAAAAAAATTCCAAAGTCCAAAATAGTGTATTTTTGGTAACTTTTTATATCATGAAAAAAATGAATAAAAATCGATCAAAAAGTCCTATCAATGCAAAAATGGTACTGCTAAAAACTTCAGATCACGGCGCAAAAAATGAGCCCTCATACCACCCCATATGCGGAAAAATAAAGTAGGGGAGTCAGTGGCTTGAGAATTTTTAGTGAATTAGTTCATAATCTGCAACAAATGATATCCATAGAGCAATAATCAGGTTTACCTGTCCAAAAGCCTTCAGGGTTAATACAGTGTTCCCTCAAGTTACAATATTAATCGGTTCCAGGACGACCATTTTATGTTGAAACCATTGTATGTTGAGACCATAACTCTATGGAAACCTGGTAATTGTCTCTGAAGCCCCAAAATGTCATCCAAAAAAATGAAAAAGTGAGGATTAAAGAAAAATAAGTAGATAACTAATATAGATAAAGCAAGTCCTTACATATAAAAGTAAGAAAGATCTGCTGGGGACTGTAAATCACTGTCTATTTCAGTGTTTCCCAAAGAGGGTGCCTCCAGCTGTTGCAAAACTACAACTCCCAGCATGCCCGGACAGCCTTCGGCTGTCCGGGCATGCTGGGAGTTGTAGTTTTGCAACAGCTGGAGGCACCCTCTTTGGGAAACACTGGTCTATGTAGAGGAAAGGCGCTTTTCAGGGTCCTGTACAGAACACGCAATGTCCTAAAAAAAAAAAAAAAAAACATGGAGTCGCCCTTGGTGTCCAAAGGAGCAACTAACTCTGGCACAGGTAAAGAGTACAGAACATGTAATACCTCCCTGTACTGTAGAGGGCACTGCCAGACACCAGTCAGTGCATACGCTTCAGTAATACAGGGGTTTTACCAGTTAAATATCCATTCTGGTTGGTCGGTTCTTCCAGCCATTGGCATGTTTTGCAGATTCCATAGCATTGTATGTTGAGTCTGGTTTCAAGTCCAGAAAAGACCATTGTATGTTGAAACTATTGTATGTTGAGGCCATTGTAAGTTGAGGGATCACTGTATAGATTTTAATCTACTCTTCTTTTCCCCACAGGGCCAGTATTGTTGGATGAGTTTGTGGAATGGTATAAGGAAAAGCAGATGGCATAACATCCACTATGCATTGCAGCTGAAGAGTCATTGTTAACACACTTGCATCGACCATTAGCCATAAATTGCTGTTTGTATCAAATGCATGTTGCTTATTTGCACAGTATATCCCTCCCGCCGGGGCCCCCGGTGTGTTAGCTGTTTGACAGGCCTGGCTTTATGTGTAGCACTGTTCTCTTTACAGGCTGCTTTGCATTTCGTATTTACACTACAGATTGGTGAATACGCCAATGTCCTCACTGTGATACTGTGTATATTGCTGTTCATTTTTTGTATATGCCTGTACATAAATGCTTATCTTAAACATTTTTGGTTGCTCACATGCGTTGTACAAATAACATTCTCTCATATTGGTTACTTTTTACTTTCTTCTGTTTTCCGCAAGGAAAAAAAAATGTTAAAATAAATCTTAGTTTAGTTGTGAGGAATACCTGACATGATCAATTTCTGTTTCTCTAGTAATCCACAGTATGAAGAAGTCCTTGAATTTCCCTCTTCTTTCAAGTTGTTAAATCAAATAATAAATATAGTTAAAGGGGTACTCCGGCCCCAAGACATCATATCCCCTATCCAATGCATAGGGAATAAGATGTCCTGCCGCTTGGGACCCCCGCAATCTAGCAGGCAGCACCCAACAGTAAGCACTGCAGGAAGCGCTGGAGGCTCTCACTGTTATGCCTCCCGACCACGGGGACGAAGTATCGTGACGTCACAACTCCGCCCCAGTGTGACTTCATGCCCCGCCCCCTCAATACAAGTCTATGGGAGGTGGCGTGACGGCAGTCACGCCCCCTCCCATAGACTTGCATTGAGGGGGCGGGGCATGACATCACACAGGGTGGAGTCGTGACGTCACAATGCTCCGTCCTCGTGGTCGGGAGGCATAACAGTGAGAGCCTCCAGCGCTTCCTGCAGTGCTTGCAGGAGGGTGCTGCATGCTAGATTGCGGGGGACCCCCGAGATCAGACATCTTATCCCCTATCCTTTGGATAGGGGATAAGATGTCTTGGGGCCGGAGTACCCCTTTAAAGTTTATAAGTGAGACTGAATGAGGCAAGGAATGTCTTGCTGCATTAACTGGGCACATATTCTGTAAAAAGCTGCATTGATAACCCCTGTATGAGTGGTTATTGACAAAATGTTGCATAAAGACAATAGGGGAAACTGATCAAGAGGTTTAGCGCCTTTTTGGTGTAGAAAAGTCGCAAAATTTTTCACGACTGTTGCATAAAAATTTGCAACTTTTCAGCAGCTCTAGATGTTTTTGTTGTACACTTTTTTTTTTTTTTTTAAATATGTACAGTATTAAGAAAACACACTAGCACCATATTTCTCACATGTTGTGGGACCATTTAATAAATTTGGCACACATACAAATTACACCACACAAAAGAGTTCACCAACACCAATTTTGATGATAAATTCCCCTCAATAACTTTTTGTGCCTGGCATCAGAATCCCTTGGTTATCAGCCATTGAAAGGGGGAAATGCAGCTGCCATTGCTTGGCCTCTGCAATGTAATGAAATGTAGTATCGGGGGGGGGGGGGGGGGGGACCCTCTTTATGACATCCAAAGGTTTTGGTTTTAAAAGACAACAGCTTGAGAGATGAGAATAAATGAAGGATTTATAATTGTCATTTCTTGTTTTTGTTAATGCTTTGTAACTTGCAAGTTTTCATTTTTTTTCCAATTAAACATCTTAAAGGGTTAATCCAGGATTAGAAAAACAGAGCGTATTTGTTTAAAAAACAGCAGTTTGTGTGGTATTATAGCGTCGTTCCATTAACCCCTTAAGGACGCAGGACGTAAATGTACGTCCTGGTGAGGTGGTACTTAACGCACCAGGACGTACATTTACGTCCTAAGCATAACCGCGGGCATCGGAGCGATGCCCGTGTCATGCGCGGCTGATCCCGGCTGCTGATCGCAGCCAGGGACCCGCCGGCAATGGCCGACGCCCGCGATCTCGCGGGCGTCCGCCATTAACCCCTCAGGTGCCGGGATCAATACAGATCCCGGCATCTGCGGGAGTTCGCGATTAAAATGAACGATCGGATCGCCCGCAGCGCTGCTGCGGGGATCCGATCATTCATAACGCCGCACGGAGGTCCCCTCACCTTCCTCCGTGCGGCTCCCGGCGTCTCCTGCTCTGGTCTGTGATCGAGCAGACCAGAGCAGGAGATGACCGATAATACTGATCTGTTCTATGTCCTATACATAGAACAGATCAGTATTAGCAATCATGGTATTGCTATGAATAGTCCCCTATGGGGACTATTCAAGTGTAAAAAAAAATGTAAAAAAATGTAAAAGTAAAAAAAAAGTGAAAAATCCCCTCCCCCAATAAAAAAGTAAAACGTCCGTTTTTTCCTATTTTACCCCCAAAAAGCGTAAAAAACATTTTTTATAGACATATTTGGTATCGCCGCGTGCGTAAATGTCCCAACTATTAAAATAAAATGTTAATGATCCCGTACGGTGAACGGCGTGAACGAAAAAAAATTAAAAAAGTCCAAAATTCCTACTTTTTTAATACATTTTATTAAAAAAAAAATTATAAAAAATGTATTAAAAGTTTTTTATATACAAATGTGGTATAAAAAAAAAGTACAGATCATGGCGCAAAAAATGAGCCCCCATACCGCCGCTTATACGGAAAAATAAAAAAGTTATAGGTCATCAAAATAAAGGGATTATAAACGTACTAATTTGGTTAAAAAGTTTGTGATTTTTTTTTAAGCGCAACAATAATATAAAAGTATATAATAATGGGTATCATTTTAATCGTATTGACCCTCAGAATAAAGAACACATGTCATTTTTACCAGAAATTGTACGGCGTGAAAACAAAACCTTCCAAAATTAGCAAAATTGCGTTTTTCGTTTTAATTTCCCCACAAAAATAGTGTTTTTTGGTTGCGCCATACATTTTATGATATAATGAGTGATGTCATTACAAAGGACAACTGGTCGCGCAAAAAACAAGCCCTCATACTAGTCTGTGGATGAAAATATAAAAGAGTTATGATTTTTAGAAGGCGAGGAGGAAAAAATGAAAACGTAAAAATGAAATTGTCTGAGTCCTTAAGGCCAAAATGGGCTGAGTCCTTAAGGGGTTAAAGGGGTACTCCGGTGAAAACTTTTTTTTTTTTTTTTTTTTTTTTTTTTTTAAATTAACTGGTGCCAGAAAGTTAAACAGATTTGTAAATTACTTCTATTAAAAAATCTTAATCCTTCCTGTACTTATTAGCTGCTGAATACTACAGTGGAAATTCTTTTCCATTTGAAACACAGAGCTGTCTGCTGACATCATGACCACAGTGCTCTCTGCTGACATCTCTGTCCATTTTAGGAACTGTCCGGAGTAAAAGAAAATCCCCATAGCAAACATATGCTGTTCTGGACAGTACCTAAAATGGACAGAGATGTCAGTAGAGAGCACTGTGCTCGTGATGTCAGCAGACAGTTCTGTGTTTCAAAAAGAAAATAATTTCCGCTGTAGTATTCAGCAGCTAATAAGTACAGGAAGGATTAAGATTTTTTAATAGAAGTAATTTACAAATCTGTTTAACTTTCTGGCACCAGTTGATTTAAAAAAAAAATAAAAAAAAAGGTTTTCACCGGAGTACCCCTTTAAAGAGAAAAGAACAAAGTTGTTTTTTTTGGAAGAAATTAGCTCTGGTTTTCTATTCCTGGATAACCCTTTAATGCATTATTGCACTGTGCACTTTGCTACTGAGGCACAAAGTGACACTGAATCTGTAGACCTTTGGATAAGAGGAATTAGTATGTTTGTTTGATTTGTACAATTTGTGTCTTTTGTAACAAATTATAAAGTACTTTTGTTGCTCACATACAGATAAGGGCCCTGTTCACATCACATGATGGCCCTTCTCTTGGTGTATAAGCTAGGAACAGTTCTCAGCATATACACAAAGTGAGACAAAAGTGTGTGTGTTTGGCCTGTCAGGTTTGTATCTGCCTGTTTTTTTCCATTTTTTTTCTCAGTATGAAATAGTGTAGACTGCACAACTCCATGTAAAGGTAGGTTAGACTATTTAGGCTATGTTCACATGGCAGAAATTCCGTGTGAAATTCCACATTGGAATTCTGTACGGAGATTCCACAGCAGCAAAGTCCCATTGAGTTGAAAGGGATTCTGCTGCCCTTTGCACACAGTGTTATCTTCGCGCCAGAAATTCTGATCTCCGCATGTGTCCATTCTTTCTGCAGACTCCGCACGGAACACATTCCTGTGCGTTCCTAGTGCCGACATGTCACACCGGCGCCTGCAGATTGACCGCACGGAGAGTTTCTGTGCTAACATTTTGCCATGTGAACCTGGCCTTATGGGACTAGGAGTTTGAGAGACATATGTTGCAATCTTTTATTAGAGTTATACATAGGTAGCTGTACAACTTGATGTGAATAAGGTCTAAGGCAGTCATGTTAACCATTTACTGAGTCTCTGGTTCATTAGGAATATGAGAAATCTTTATAGCTAACCAAAGACATAAGAAAACTTGTGGCTAAATAAAAATGTAATTCCATCTTGCATTTTGACTGCTAGACACTTCACTCATAGGACATATAGAGGAATAGTTGAAGACAATGAAAAATTGTCAGTACTCGCTGAGCATGTTTAGCCAGAGGCACCCAACAAAAACGTAATATCGAAGGCAATAAATGTAGCTGGCCATTTGAAGAATGATCCTTTTTAGATATCTAAGAAATAACATTGATTACTTTTGTTAAATGGCCAGAATGTTGGGAAATGGTTGTAGGTTGTGGATGTAGCATTGTACGTTTCAGATTTACCTTTTTAAATGTGCAGCTCTCAGGTGGAACAGTAAAATGATTTTACTTTTATAGTGCCCTTGGTTTTAGTGTGTTGTACATATAAGAGTAAAAATACAGAACACAAACACGATAAATGACATCTAATCTACAAGGGGAGGGAAACAATAGGTGAGGCCAGCTGTGAGCAGGTAAGGAAGCAGCCATCCATAGGACCAATACAGTGTTAGCAGGGTTATCCTGAAGAGATGGGTTTTCAGGTTGATTTTGAAGGACTTGATGTTGGGTGAGAGCCGGGTACGTTGTGGTAGCAAATTCCAGTGTGTTTGGAAGCATTGGAGAAGTCTTTTGAAATGGTTGTATGAAGTGTGGACAAGGGCAAAGTGCAAGCAACGTTCTTGAGTGTCTGAGATTACCTGTGGGATGGTGTTAGGAGAAAAGGTCAGAGACATTTGGATGGGACAGGTTGTGGATGGCAGTGTGTGCCATGGCTAACAGTCTAAACTGGATTTTACTGTATCATTGTTACTTTGATAGGCTGAATATTAAATGCACAATTTGTAAACTCTGTGGGTCACGATACTGGCCTAGATTTTTCAATCTGCCTGAAATCCAAGCTATATGGCTTGCCTAAAACAATGAGCTCTGGTAAAATGAAAGCTTAACTGTGATTGGTCGCCATGGGCAAAACCAGTCAGATTAATACATCTGGGCCATTATGGGTATGTGCACAACTGGTCCAGTATAACATTATACCAAAGGTTCCCCCCTAACACCTTTTCTCCCACCAACACTGCCTCTTGTTCAAGAAATATCCAGGGTTCTGATGTGGTGACTCGTCCGTATTTCACACTGTAGGTGGTGCGTTGAAAACTTTAAATTTATTTGAATAGTTAAGTAATAAACAGTATAAAATGCATATAAAGTATTTCCTCTGTTCATGATAAATTACCCAGAAAAGCAATGTCTGATTCACTCCTGACAATTCAAAACGGCTAAAGTATGGAGACAACAGGTCAGCATTGTACAGTATTACCATCAAGCATGTATATCTGTCCCATTCATCTAACATATATACATATGTTATACCGATTTTAGTCACAAGACCTGGACCAACCCATGATGTCCATTTAAGAGAGAGTACAGCTCATGCTTGGGAGCTTGCAGATTTCGTCTCCTATCTGCAGCTGACTCCTGCCTATAATGACTGACATTGGAGATCCCTCCAATGTCTATCATTTAACTATTTAGATGCTGCGACTGTAACATCTAAACATTTTTCATCTGGTAAGGGAGCCTGTCAGTGTTTCATGCTGTTTGAACTAATGCCATGTTACCTTTTAAAGTGAAAAAAAAACTTTTGACAAGCCATGCAGACATGTCAAAGGTTTTGATTGGTTAAGGTCTTGGTTCTAAAACCCCTATGATTTTTAGACACAGCCAAGTGAAATACGCATTAGTGCGCTTCACTCCTTGGCTTGGCACTCATTACAGTAGATGAGCTTCATTATATTCTATGGAGCCCATCATTTGCAAAGGATTGTGCGCCAAGCTTTGGCATGAAGCACTGTACTGAAAGGTCCTTTTCATTTACTGTTTGCATCACCTTGCTGTATCTAGAGATCCGTTGTAGTCTAAGCACCAGGACCCCGGCCGGTCAAAAGTTTTGACCGGTCTGCATGACAAGTCAAAAGTTTTTTTTAGTTTTTCTAAATGATAGTAACACTTTTAAGACTAAAGCAAAAGTGTAAAGCCACAAGTTAAATCCCATTATAACTGTTTACACAGAGACTTTCATAGTTTCATTATTTCTGCAGTCTAGACAGGATGAAAACCGCAAAATACATACCGTATATACTCGAGTATAAGCCGAGTTTTTCAGCACGATTTTTCATGCTGAAAACGCCCCCCTCGGCTTATACTCAAATGAACAAAAAAACTTTTCTGGCTTTAGCTGTAAGGGGATGGTCCCGGCCGTCCATCTCCGCCTATCAATACCTTCTCAGTGGTCTTCAACCTGCGGACCTCCAGATGTTGCAAAACTACAACTCCCAGCATGCCCGGACAGCCATCGGCTACCACCAGGGAGTTGTAGTTTTGAAACATCTGGAAGTCCGCAGGTTGAAGACCACTGCGGCCTTCGTCATCATCCAGACCCCCATTTTGTATTCTACTCACCTCCCCTCGGTGGGAAGGAAGGGTGAGCTGGTCCGGGCCGTCCATATTCGACCTCCTATGGTGCAGGGACCATCCGGTGTGGAAGGTTAGTTGTTCCGGGCTGTCCATCTTCACCGGGAGGCCCTCTTCTCTGGGCCGGCCCCGGACTAGTGACGTTGCCTTGACGACGACGCGCAGGGACGTCCGTGCGCAGCAGACGTCCGTGACGTCCCTGCGCGGTGGCGTCAAGGCAGCGTCACTAGGCCGGAGCGGAGAAGAGGGCCTCCTTGTGACAATGTACAGCCCGGAACGACTAACCCTCCCCAACGGAAGGTCCATGCAGCATAGATGTCAAAAGATGGATGGCCCGGACCGGCTCACCCTTCCTTCCCACCAAGGGGAGGTGAGTAGAAAACAAAAGGGGGGTCTGGATGATGACTAAGGTGAAGGGATTGACAGGCGGTGATGATGAATGGGGGGGTGATGACAGGGGGGGATGATGTATTTCCCACCCTAGGCTTATAGTCGAGTCAATAACTTTTCCTGGGTTTTTGGGGTGAAATTAGGGGCCTCTGCTTATATTCGGGATGGCTTATACTCGAGTATATACGGTAGGTTTATTCCTATATTCACACACACAAGTGGGAAAACACTTGATGGCTCACATGTATATGTTTTATTTTGCAGATGTAATCGTTCATGGTAATTTGTTTTGGACATTATACAGCCATCGTACACATGGTTTGTGATGCGTTTTTTGATTTATGTAAAATGTGCCATAAAAAAGGTAATGCTCCAAAAAGCAATTAAAAAAATTGCTTGAAAATCTGAGCCTCAAAATATACTGTGTGAACCTAGCATAATACTGTTTTACTGGTTATATGGATGTTGTGTAGTTTAAAATTGAAATAAAGGGGTATTCTGCCCCTAAACATCTTATCTCAGCACTGAACCCCAGTCATCCGGTGCACAGAACAAACTCTGCTCTGTGCCAGATAACAAGTGACCACAGCCGTCACTCCTCCCGTTCATGTCTATGGGAGGGGGCGTGATGGATGTGTACTGGCCTTTACGCCCCCTCCCTTTGAATAAAGGGGGTGTGGCATGAAGCCTGGGGGGAGGGTGTCCCAGCAGCGAGACCCCCACATGATCAGACATCTTATTCTTTGGATAGGGGATAAGATGTCTAGGGGTGGAGTACGCCTTTAAAGGATGTCTCCAATGATGTTGCTGGCCACGTGTCATAAAAGAAATTCATAGGGCTTTAAGTGACAATGGGAGGGGTGGAAAGGTGTAATGCAGCAGAAGCTTCTGGCCAGAGTCCCAACCTTGTTTCCCACCATCACCATGAAGCCCTTTGAGCACCTGACAGGCGGTCAGCAGGGATCACACATGTAAGACTAGGGCAGATAACTCCCATCTTCCTTGCTACATTACATACTTAAATGGTATATTTTCTGCTTGTATGAAGAGTGTAATGTATTTTGTCCTCCTGGAGGTGTTGGGTATGCGATACACTGGAAAGGAAACTGTAAGAAATGTCATTGTCTTTGCATTTTCTGTAGGGCAATGTACTTGTCAGATTCTCAATGTTGAAGTCATATTGATTTTAAGCCTAAATTCACTTTCTATTGTACACACAGCTGCAATCTATATATAACGTAGAACAAAAGAACATTATTATAATAGTCTATTTCCATCCAGCAGTCTTTCAGCAACCTCTTTAACCACAGAGTGTCCAAAGCTCTAGTCTATACTTATTCTGAGAGGCCTATATAGTTTTTATGCAAAGCACTGTACAGTAATCTAATATAGAAAAAAAAATCTGATTTACCAGAACCAGATGATTTTACACAGGCCGATTATTAGCTTAATGAATGTTCATAGGAATGCTTGTTTCTGATAATCTGTAAACAGGCCAGTGATCAGCCAACGAGAAAATGCTTATTTGCCGGCTGGCATAATACTTCATTATTGTCGGCTGCACATCACTTGTGTAAATGGGGATGTATGGCTGATGATGAAATTAAAGGGCCATGTGAATGATCCAACAATCATTCATGTAGCTTGACTTGCAATTCATTGAGCCAGTGATCGGCGCTTGTTGTTTTGCAGCCATCGACCCATGTAAAAGGACCTTAGGGGGTACTCCAGTAGAAAACAAAAATGTTTTTTTGTTTTTTTTTCAAATCAACTGGTGCCAGAAAGTTATATCTATTAAAAAATCCTAATCCATCCAGTACTTATCAGCTGCTGTATGCTCCAGACTAAGTTGAGTTCTTTTCCGTCTGACCACAGTGCTCTCTGCTGACACCTCTGTCCATGTTAGGAACTTTTCGGAGCAGGAGAGCTTTGCTATGGGGATTTGCTCCTGCTCTGGACAGTTCCTGACATGGACAGAGTTGTCAGCAAAGAGCACTGTGGTCAGACTGAAAAGAACTCAACTTCCTGTGGAGCATACAGCAGCTGATAAGTACTGGAAAGATTAAGCTTTTTTAATAGAAGAAATTTACAAATCTGTTTAACTTTCTGGCACCGGTTGATCTTGAAGAAAAAAAGAAAAAAAAAAAGTTTCCACCGAAAGGAGTGACTGTAACAACACTCAAGCAGGCCCAGTGTTCCCACACATTTTATGGACAAATCTAAATACTGTGGTCTGAATACTTTCTGTGCATCTTTTAATGGCCAATACAAGATATTGGCGCAGTTTATTGAACAAAGTGGACGCACAGATTTCCGCCTTCTTATTTGTATGTGTTTTGCATGTAACGTACAGAACACAGAATTGGAATGTGTCTTGCATGTAAAAATGCAGAACAAAATGGTACTTCCAGTCTAAGATACTGGAGATCTGCTCGGAATTTTGGAAAACTGTATAACCTTTCAGAAAGGAAGTTGCTAGCATAAAACAAAGTATGGATGACTAACCATATACTGACCCAGCAATTTGGGTCAGAACGATCTATTCTCATAAAGTCTACTTTGGAAGAATGGTGTCTATTTTTGGATTTTTTTTTTACTTGTCTGACAAAACCATCATAATTGATGTAACTTATATGTACAAGTATTTATTACTGTCATTTTTGCTCACTACCAGGTTGTTATTACACTGATTAACAATCACCTCTACAAACACAGGGGGAGATTTATCAAAACATGTCCAGAGGAAACGTGTCCCAGTTGCCCATAGCAACCAATCAGCTTGCTGCTTTTATTTTTAACAAGGCCTCTGGAAAATGAAAGAAGCGATCTGATTGGTTGCTATGGGCAACTGAGCAACTTTTACTTTGCCCAGGTTTTGATAAATCTCCCCCATAGTGATCTCATTGCTATATTTATTAGGGATCGACCGATTATTGGATTGGCCGATATTATCGGCCGATATTCACGATTTTTTAAGGTATCGGCATCTAACCTTGCCGATGTGTCCAGCGCGTGCGCCCCCGATGCAGGCTGCTGTGCGGCCCAGCTCCGCTGTCCCGTTCTCCCGATCGCACTATGGCGTCCTATGGAGGAGCATGTGACACACTTGTTACTCCTCCTCCCCTGCGCCCAGCTTAACGCTACGGAGGAAACAATGACGTGTATGTCACATGCTCCTCCATAGGACGCCATGATGCGATCAGGAGGACGGGACAGCGGAGCGGCAACACCCAAGGACAGCCGCAGGTGAGCTGTCTACAAGAGGAGTAGGGGGGCTGCTGTCTACAAGGGGATGGGCCCTGCTGTCTACAAGGGGGGAATATCGGTATAAGTTATCGGCCTGAAAGTTCACAGGTTATCGGTATCGGCTCTAAAAAAGCAATATCGGACAATCCCTAATATTTAGTGTATTTCTGTACATTGGGTTTTTTGGCAAATGTTTGAACCTGGTTTTGAATTAAGGAAATGTTCTGAGAATGCCTGGTAGTGTTAAGTCCATCAAATCCCTAGATTTCTATTCTCTAAAATTCTCAGTATGGCTGTCAACAACTCATCTCATTGTAATACCAGTTATCGGTGAGATCTATGAATGGGATATGTCCAAAGCACATGTATGTGGACATATCTCCTTCATATAGACAGCCTTTATCTCCATCTGAGATGCAACAACTGTACTTTGTTTCCATGTTCACGTACATATTTTCTTGTATTGACAGTAGGTGTGGTGCTGCTCCCTTCACTTTATAGGAAGATTTTTTTTATTAGTTATATATTCCTAAGGTGTATAATGGAAATAATAGACATGACTAGTTTTTAAAGTATAGTGACATCTGATTATTAACAAAAAAAACATGTTTTTTACCTTTTCTCTAATTTTTTGGTGTTGCTGAATGTATATGTGACTGAGCCTTGTCTCTCTGGTCTATTGTGTGTCTCTTCAGATACTTGTCATCTTACGGCGTCTACCAATGTCCTTGTGATGGGTAAACTACAGTAGATGTTGCCCTGCAACCCTTTTCTAAGAGGTTTCTTAAGTTTACAATACTTTCATACCATGCAAATATTGCGTTGCTAAAAAAAAGAAAAAGTGGTGTTACTTTTTTGGCATGGAATACATGCAAATTCCATGCCATGTAGCCTTGAGGTATGTTAGCCTCATTGAATAGGGCTAACCCGCATCCAAAACCTTAGGTGAATCTACAGTTAAACACGCTGCAAATGCACAGCAGAAATCAGATGAAATGCCTTGTGTTTCCGCTGCAGATTCCATAAAGATTTATACATTGTGTGCACATACCCTTAGACTAGGGTCACATTTACAAAGCGCCGGAGGCTCTGAATCACTGAATTGCCGACTGAATAACTTGGTTCTGTGCCATGCAGACATTGCCATCCTCATAGACAGCAATGTCTTCGGCGCAAATTCCACCTAAAGACTGACCAAGTTGATTCTTTTTGAGGTTGAATTTCAGCAACTGAAAATCTAAAATTCCGTAGTATGCACTGTGCAGCGGAATCCCATTACCAGCATTCGGATTTTGCTGCATCGGAATTTCTGACGGAAATTTCGTAGTGTGAACTTACCCTTACTGTTGGTCAAACTTGTTCATATCAGAAGAGAGATACAACCCAGCAGATCCCTCTTCTGCCTTCCATCAGGGACCAGTCTGGTTTCTGGCCAGCATTTACTTAATATTTTTGACCAGCTTTAGGTTATCAAAAAAATGTATGGTTGCCATTGCCCTGCCTGTTTACTACGGTTAACACTCATAGTGTCTTTTCATTCAAGCTGTACTGTATGAGAACTTGTTACATTGGCACAACTTCTACGGGGTCTCCTGTCAACAATTTCAGCTCTTGTCCAGACATCAAGACCTTAAGCTGTTAGACTTTATCTTTAGTGTGTCTGCATACAAGCCTGCATGCCTGAACACTGGAGCAAATATATTACTTTAGTAAATACCTTACTGGATCGACTGGTGCAGGTGCAGCTACCTCAACAGCCTCTGTCTAAAGTGTACACCCAATAACTACAGTATATTGTTACACAGTCATCAGTGTCTTTTTCAGTACATATCAGGGACCAAAGTTTCATCTATATGTTGAGGAGAGTGCTTTCCTAGTGTCCTCACTTTCTGCTAGGTTCTCCGAGTACATAGGCAGTAAATGTTAGATCACTGGCATTGGACAATCATTAGGTCAGGAACCCCAATCAGCTTGTGGTGTTGAGTTGCATGGAGCAAAGGTTGAGCATGTACACTGCTGCTCCATAAAACACTAGAGAGAGAGACAGTATGGAGTGAGAAACTTGGTCGAATTGGTCCTTTCCCCTTGTGTTGAAGTGAAACGTTATACTCTTATGTGAATTATCTGTTCGAGTTCTCTTTGTCTGTGATAAGTAACAGACATCGGGTGACAACTACTTATACCGTTTTAGTGGCAGTGGCCCAATAGCATATACATCTTCACATTTAAATTTCATTCAGGCCTTTTTTACAGGGTATATTACTTGTCTTGCATGCTCTTTGTTGCAGTCGGTTACTGTGTTAAAAGAACACTTTATAAATAAATAACCATTTGAAGATTACCCTGACTCCCTCCCTATCCTTGTTATCCCAATAGCTGCTACAATACCCTCACACGCCTTAGAAGTACTTTAGCCTTATAACAGAATGTGTTTCCGGTGTAAATATGGCATTTTTTTTTCTACCTGCAAAGCTGTCTGAAATGGAACCAAAATGTTGGTTGATTTTTATAATTCTATATAACCAGTTTTTCCAAAGCTGCTACATTGTTACTGTAGAAACCAGTCCCATGCTTCTGTGTTGAGTATCCTTCATTGAGTATACATGATGGACCATGTGACTCAAATACTGTTTTGCTGTCTGACATATTGGCAGCTTTTGTTCTGTTTCCAAAACTGTTCCATTGTGCCCACAAATAAACTATATTTGTGAATTCTGTTCTTGTGTGGTTTGTATGCAAAAGCCATTAACTCCTGACCTTTCAAATACAAATGTAGCATACTGGGGTTTACATGCTATGGATCATGGGAATGTTACAACGTAGAACAGAAGAAAGTAGACAGCACTCACCAGGAATCTTTCTTCATATTCGGAGTCATGGGCAGGTCAGGGGGTCAGTGGTGGGCAGGGGGCATGTCCGGCACGTTTCGTGCATATGACGCACTTCCTCAGCCAACGCTGACATCCTCTTCCCCGCCAGTGCTTTTATACACCAGTGAGCAAGTTGTCATAGCAACATAACAACTCTAATAAAATCAATACAAAAGTGAAACCATTAAAAACAATGAATGATAAAAAGCATTGATCTACAGGAAAGGACTTAAATCGTATCGGTCATTCAGACCCAAAGGACCGAGGGCGCCCAGTTGGAGTATCCAGCGGGCTTCTCTCTGCAATAGGAGATTATGTCGGTCTCCCCCAAACTCTGGCACCTTAACTCTCTCAAGACCAGCAAATCGCACACCTTTACAGTCTGAACCATGTGCCTCCTCCATGTGGGCAATCCATCTTGGCACACCCTTGCCAGTTCTCAAGGAGTAGAGGTGTTCACAAATCCGAATCCTGAGCTGGCGGATGGTCTTGCCCACATAGAAGCGGTCACACGGACAGAATAAAACATAGACCACAAAAGTGGTCCGACATGTGATTAGCTGCCTCACCGTGCACACCTGACCACCTACTTTGATGTTTCTACCGCTTATGTGGTGGCGGCACAGTGAGCAGCTGCCACATGGGTGATTCCCATAATAAGGGGTAAGTGTGCTTAACCAATTCCTACTTTCTACTTTGTGGCGTGCGGCCGATTTCAATTTATCACCGAATGTAGGATTTTTTCTATGGATGATAAGAGGTCCCTCACTAGCTCTGTCACTTAAATCTGGATCGGCTAGAATAATGTACCATGCTCTCCGTATAGCTGAAGCTACTGTACTATTCATATTGGAGTTCTCCAATGCAGAGGGAAGCCCGCTGGATACTCCAACTGGGCGCCCTCGGTCCTTTGGGTCTGAATGACCGATACGATTTAAGTCAGTTCCTGTAGATCAATGCTTTTTATCATTCATTGTTTTTAATGGTTTCACTTTTGTATTGATTTTATCAGAGTTATGTTGCTATGACAACTTGCTCACTGGTGTATAAAAGCACTGGTGGGGAAGAGGATGTCAGCGTTGGCTGAGGAAGTCCGTCAATTGCACGAAACATTCCGGACACACCCCCTGCCCACCGCTGACCCCCTGACCTGCCCGTGACTACGAATATGAAGAAATAAGGCTTCCAGATTCCTGGTGAGTGCCGTCTACTTTCTTTTGTTCTAAGTTGTTACCTTGTCATCACCTGTATAGACTGAGCACCCCCAGCTGGGATAGTGTGTAGTGGAGTTACCGCTGACAAGCGCGGCTTGGCCCCATAGTCCTACAGCTGTAAACCGAACAGCAGCAGTGCCGGCATAATCCCTCCTCCCTTCCTGAGTTTCATCATAGGAATGTAAGCCCACCCACCAAGCGCCCCATAAAACTATAATAAATAAAACACAGACACCAAAGTTGGAATAAAATGGCCACGGTCTTTAAGTATTTATAACCATTGTTTTTTAAACCAATCAGAAAAACCATAAAACAAAATAACCTTTAATAACTGAATAAAATAAATAAACCACCAGAGAAGAATAATTGTCCGCCCAGCATTAATGGGGTGACTGCCATACTTCAACAAAGACCGTGGCATGAAAATAAAAAATTCGGGGGGAGGGGGGGATGGAGAGCTGAACTGTGGGCTGATGTGGAGAAGAATGAACCCCACTTCCTCCAGCTGTGGAATATATAACAGTGGGTTCACACATAAATTCATACACCAATCAGGTAATACCAATATTTGTGGCATGGGATAATCTACCCAGCAACCGCATCTTCCAGATGTTGCTTGGAATCTGCCCGGCAACAGCTACTTTATTAATAATGTTAAACCATTCCATCCAAAATGAACCTGGGCGCAAAGGGGGGTGGGCACATCCCATGTGGGCCCTACTCTGTAATCCAGACCCTATACATGGGAATGTAAGCCCACCCACCAAGCGCCCCATAAAACTATAATAAATAAAACACACAGACACCAAAGTTGGAATAAAATGGCCACGGTCTTTATTAAGTATTTATAACCACTGATTTTAAACCAATCAGAAAAAACATTAAAACCAAAATAACCTTTAATCACTGAATAAAATAAATAAACCACCAGAGAAGAAGAATTGTCCACCAAGCATTAGCTGGGTGACTGCCACAGCATGCCTAAGGCACTGAGACATGACCCCTAACAGCCTCAGCCTTCTCAATAATATCTTGAAGCCCCATATTAAAAATATCCTGACCTATTTTACTGAGGTGCACCCCGTCGGCACGGAACAAACCCGGACAAAATCCCTCCAGCTCCAGGTGACTGAAGGAAAACCCACCCAGAGATGGTAAAAACTTCTGCATCCCCCGTTTCAGACGCTTCCTAATGCGGTCCATGAATCGGAGCTGGAGAGAAGACCAGTGCAGCCTAGGAATATTTTCCGAAAAACACAGAATACACTTGGGAAAAGACACCTGGAAAGTCAGAAATAATGCTTTAAACTCTCGAAACAAAGCCAATGTCGTTACCTCCCAAATGAATAATCAAAATGTCTGGGGCTGGACAATGGCCATTCTAGCAAAACAAAACGCCTGAAGTTGAGACCACACTAGGCCCCTAGACCCACCCCAAAAAATACAAAACAACTCCGGATCCAAACCCAAATTTAGTGAATAAGGCCTCACCAGGGCCCTCTGACGGGCCCAGTGTATAAAAGAGTGTCCGATGATCCAGACAATCTTCGGAGCACATGTAAAACAACACATCAACGTTTTAATAATAAGTCGGGGCGAACCTAAATTTTAAAATGGTCAAAAGACCATCTACCCAAAGAACAAATAGTTTTCTAATCTAATCCTGCCAATACCGCTTCAGTAGCAGCACCGATACGAAAGGAATGAGGACTTATTTTTTGTGACCCCCAAACCCAACAACTTACATTTAGGTAAAATAAAATAAAATTGGAAGGTAGTAACAGGAAGACCAGAAAGATGTATAAAGAAAGAAGGAAAACCAGAAGGGTGGATAGAAAGGTACTGCTCCACCAGGGCCACAGGACAGAAAAAACATTGAGACAAGCGGTTGATAAAAACAGACTGACCTCTACCTAACGGATCAGTTTTGGAAAAGTATGACAAACTTCAAACCTGCTGGAAGCACCAAAACATCATAGAATAACAGCGGGGAAGGAGGAGACTTCCTTGGTGATGTTATCTCACCCACCCTAAACACTCTAAAGAAAGCTATAGAAAAAATAGACTGAAAAAGAAGAGTCTCGTAAGAGTCAACACATACAGAGCAGCCAATATCCCCCGCACCAAGCTAAAATCAACCTGGATCCTAACATCCTTCCTGGCGGATGACATTCGATAGCCTTTCATCAGCTGTTTGACCAGAAAGGACGAATTAATAGGATGCACACTCAACCATTTTTGAAAAAAACAATATCCCAGCTAGCATGTTAGAAACAGAACTAAAAGATAAACCTCTGGACAACCAATTTAGACAAAAACCGCAAAGAAATATCAACATCTGAAGTGTAACGCCCTCCTCCGAGCAAAATTCACACCAGGATGCCCAAGACTTACAGTAAGATTGCCAAGTCTTGGCAGACACGGACTGCTGTAAACACCTCTGCACTAATCCATCACCAAGTCCCACAAATGGGAGGGGCAAGGACAACCCACCTGATCTGCCTCTGGGGCCAACAGGAAAAACCTGTGGAACTGAGCACAAGACAAGGCATCAGCAACAGAGTTAGAAACACCAGTAATGTGAACAGCTTTCAACCAAATATTACATTTCAAACAAATTAATACTAAATGGCGAAGAAGTTTGATAACCGGAACATATTTAGAAGATAAGCAATTGACAGCAAAAACGACACCTCTATTATCAGTATGAACCAACATACGTTTATTAGAAAAATGAGAATCCCAAATGACTAAAGAAACCAGGACTGGAAACAACCACCAGCCAAGGTTCAGCACACCAGTGTGGAAATATGCCCCAAAACCTAAAGAACCCGCAGAATCCATAAATAAGCCCAAAGAACCGAAATCCTCCTGCCAAATAGAAGCACCATTAACCCCTTAAGGACCAAGGACGTCCCGGTACGTCCTGGGTTCTGCTCCCGTGATATAACGCGGGGTTACACGGTAACCCCGCATCATATCACGGCGGGCCCGGCGTCATAGTGAAGCCGGGACCCGCCGCTAATAACCCGCGCTATTAACCCGCTATTAACCCTTTAGCCGCATGCTCAGAGCTGAGCCACGCGGCTAAAAGTTAAAGTAAAAACTGCCGGTTAGCTCAGTGGGCTGTTCGGGATAGCCGCGGCATCCCGAACAGCTTATAGGACAGCGGGAGGGTCCCTACCTGCCTCCTCGCTGTCCGATCGCCGAATGACTGCTCAGTGCCTGAGATCCAGGCATGAGCAGTCAAGCGGCAGAATCATCGATCACTGGTTTCCTATGAGAAACCAGTGATCAATGATAAAGATCAGTGTGTGCAGTGTTATAGGTCCCTATGGGACCTATAACACTGCAAAAAAAAAGTGGAAAAAAAAAGTGAATAAAGATCATTTAACCCCTCCCCTATTAAAAGTTTGAATCACCCCCCTTTTCCCATAAAAAAAAAAAACACAGTGTAAATAAAAATAAACATATATGGTATCACCGCGTGCGGAAATGTCCGAATTATAAAAATATATCGTTAATTAAACCACTCGGTCAATGGCGTACGCGCAAAAAAATTCCAAAGTCCAAAATAGTGCATTTTTGGTCACTTTTTATATCATTTAAAAATATCAATAAGTCCTATCAATGCAAAAATGGTACCGTTAAAAACTTAAGATCACGGCGCAAAAAATGAGCCCTCATACCGCCCCATATACGGAAAAATAAAAAAGTTATAGGGGTCAGAAGATGACAATTTTAAACGTATTAATTTTCCTGCATATAGTTATGATTTTTTCCAGAAGTGCGACAAAATCAAACCTATATAAGTAGGGTATCATTTTAATCGTATGGACCTACAGAATAAAGATAAGGTGTCATTTTTACCAAAAAATTTAATACATAGAAACGGAAGCACCCAAAAGTTACAAAACGGCGTTATTTTTTTCAATTTTGTCGCACAATGATTTTTTTTTCCGTTTCACCGTAGATTTTTGGGCAAAATGACTGACGTCATTACAAAGTAGAATTGGTGGCGCAAAAATAAGCAATCATATGGATTTTTAGGTGCAAAATTTAAAGAGTTATGATTTTTTAAAGGCAAGGAGCAAAAAACGAAAATGCAAAAACGGAAAAAACCCCAGTCCTTAACCTCTTCAAGACCCATGACGTATGCATACGTCATCACACCCTGGGTCTTAAGGACCCATGACGTATGCATACGTCATGTATTTTCCTGGTCTCCGCCGCTCACCCGGCGGAGATCGGAAGCGGATCCCTGCTGAAATCCTTCCGCAGGGATCCAGGGCAAACGCCGAGGGAGGCCATGTAGGCCCCCCATGTCGGCGATCGCCGCAAATCGCAAGGGAAATCGCCCTTGCGATCTGCGGCGATACCGGGCTGATCGGGTCTCTGGGACCCGACCGCCCGGTAATTTCGCATGATCCCGGCTGTCACAGACAGCCAGGACCATGCTGGAGTATAGGAGCGAGGTGGCAAGCCTGCCCCCTCCTCCGATCCCCTGCGATCCGTCGGTTAGTTAACCGACCAATCGCAGGGGGGGGGGGGCGGTTACTTCCTCCCATCCTGCCCGGCTCCTGGAAGTCCGGAGAGGACGGGAGGAAGACCAGAGGACGCGGCGGGGGACGGGGGAGTGCTGGGGACCGGCCCCGGTACTTACCTCATCCCTGAAGACCCGGATGCCGGCGAGGAAGATGGCGGCGGCGACAGGTGAGTAGATTTTCAGCCGCGGTCGGGCCCTTTACAGCAATGCACGTCGCCGTAAAGCGACATGCATTGCTGTATTGGGACCCTATATACTACAACTCCCAGCATGCCCAGACAGCCCTTGGCATCTGGGCATGCTGGGAGTTGCAGTTTTGCAACATCTGGAAGTCCACAGTTTGGAGACCACTGTGCCCTTCCAGATGTTGCAAAACTACACATTCTCAGCATGCCCTTACTGTCCAGGCATGCTGGGAGTTGTAGTTCTGTAACATCTGGCCCTTCAGATGTTGCAGAACTACAACTCCCAGCATGCCTGGACAGTTTTGGCATACTGGGAGTTGTAGTTTTGCAACATCTGGAAGGGCACAGATTGGGAACCACTGTATTAGTGGTCTACAAACTGTAGTCCTCCAGATGTTGCAAACTACAACTCCAAGCATGCTGGGAGTTGTAGTTCGGCAACATCTGGCTCTAAAGATGTTGCCGAACTACTACTCCCAGCATGCCTGAGAATGTTTGAGAGTTGTGGTTTTGCAACAACAGGAGGCACACTGGTTGGGAAACATTGTCTGTTTCCTAACTCAGTGTTTCCCAACCCGTGTGCCTCCAGCTGTTGCAAAACTATAACTACCAGCATGCACTGATAGACTGTGCATGCTGGGAGTTGTAGTTTTGCAACAGCTGGAGGTCCCCCCCCCCTGTGAATGTACAGGGTACATTCACATGGGCAGGGGCTTACAGTGAGTATCAGGCTGCAAGTTTGCAATGCAGCAAATTTTGCGCGGCAGCTCAAACTCGCAGCGGGAAAATCGCTGTAACCCCCCCTGCCTGTGTGACTGTACCCTAAAAACACTACACTACACTAACACAAAATAAAATAAAAAGTAAAAAACACTACATATACACATACCCCTACACAGCCCCCCTCCCCAATAAAAATGAAAAACGTCTGGTACGCCACTGTTTTCAAAATGGAGCCTTCAGCTGTTGCAAAACAACAACTCCCAGTATTGCCGGACAGCCGTTGACTGTCCAAGCATGCTGGGAGTTTTGTAACAGCTGGAGGCACCCTGTTTGGGAATCACTGGCGTAGAATACCCCTATGTCCACCCCTATGCAAATCCCTAATTCAGGCTTCAAATGCGCAAGGCGCTCTCACTTTGGAGCCCTGTCGTATTTCAAGGCAACAGTTTAGAGTCACATATGGGGTATCGCCGTACTCGGAAGAAATTGCCTTACAAATTTTGGGGGGCTTTTTCTCCTTTCACCCCTTATGAAAAGGTGAAGTTGGGGTCTACATCAGCATGTTAGTGTAAAAAAATAAATTTTTTACACTAACATGCTGGTGTTGCCCTATACTTTCATTTTGACAAGAGGTTAAAGGGAAAAAAGCCCCCCAAAATTTGTAATGCAACTTCACCCGACTACGGAGATACCCCATATGTGGGCGCAAAGTGCTCTGGGGGCGCACAACAAGGCTCAGAAGGGAGAGTGCACCATGTACATTTGAGGTGATTTGCACAGGGGTGGCTGATTGTTACAGCGGTTTTGACAAACGCAAAAAAAAAAAAAAAAACACATGTGACCCCATTTCGGAAACTACACCCCTCACGGAATGTAATGAGGGGTGCAGTGAGAATTTACACCCCACTGGTGTCTGACAGATCTTTGGAACAGTGGGCTGCGCAAATAAAAAAATTTGTACAGCCCACTGTTCCAAAGATCTGACAGACACCAGTGGGAGGTAAATGCTCACTGTACCCCTTGTTACGTTCCTCAAGGGGTCTAGTTTCCAAAATGGTATACCATGTGGGGGTTATTTTGCTGTTCTGGCACCATTGGGGCTTCCTAAATGCGACAAGCCCCCCAAGCAAAATTTGCTCTCAAAAAGCCAAATATGACTCCTCTTCTGAGCATTGTAGTTCGCCCGTAGTGCGCTTCAGGTCAACTTATGGGGTACCTCCATACTCGGAAGAGATGGGGTTACAAATTTTGGGGGGTATTTTCTGCTATTAACCCTTGCAAAAATGTGAAATTTGGGGGGGAAACACACATTTTAGTGAAAAATTTTTTTTTTTTTTACGTATGCAAAAGTCGTGAAACCCCTGTGGGATATTAAGGCTCACTTTATTCCTTGTTACGTTCCTCAAGGGGTCTAGTTTCCAAAATGGTATGGCATGTGGGTATATTTTGCTGTCCTGGCACCATAGGGGCTTCCTAAATGCGACATGCCCCCGAGCAAAATTTGCTCTCAAAAAGCCAAATATGACTCCTTCTCTTCTGAGCATTGTAGTTCGCCCATAGTGCACTTCATGTCAACTTATGGGGTACCTCCATACTCATAAGAGATGGGGTTACAAATTTTGGGGGGTATTTTCTGCTATTAACCCTTGCAAAAATTTGAAATTTGGGGGGAAACACACATTTTATTGAAATTTTTTGAATTTTTTTTTACATATGCAAAAGTCGTGAAACACCTGTGGGGTATTAAGGCTCACTTTATTCCTTTAGTTTTCAAAATGGTATGCCATGTGTTTTTTTTTTCCTGTTCTGGCACCATAGGGGCTTCCTAAATGCAACATGCCCCCCAAAAACCATTTCAGAAAAACGTACGCTCCAAAATCCCCTTGTCGCTCCTTCCCTTCTGAGCCCTCTACTGCACCCGCCGAACACTTTACATAGACATATGAGGTATGTGCTTACTCGAGAGAAATTGGGCTACAAATATAAGTATACATTTTCTCCTTTTACCCCTTGTAAAAATTCCAAAAATTAGGTCTCAAAGAACATGCGAGTGTAAAAAAATGAAGACTGTGAATTTTCTCCTTCACTTTGCTGCTATTCCTGTGAAACACATAAAGGGTTAAAATGCTGACTGAATGTCATTTTGAATACTTTGGGGGGTGCAGTTTTTATAATGGGGTCATTTGTGGGGTATTTGTAAGATGAAGACCCTTCAAATACACTTCAAACCTGAACTGGTCCCTGAAAAATTGTGATTTTGGAAATTTTGTGAAAAATTGGAAAATTGCTGCTGAACTTTGAAGCCCTCTGATGTCTTCCAAAAGTAAAAACTCGTCTATTTTATGATGCAAATATAAAGTTGACATATTGTATATGTGAATAAAATAAAATAATATTTGGAATATCCATTTTCATTACAAGCAGAGAGCTTCAAAGTTAGAAAAATGCAAAATTTTCAAATTTTTCATCAAATTTTGGGATTTTTCACCAAGAAAGGATGCAAGTTACCAAAAATTTTTACCACTAAGTTAAAGTAGAAAATGTCACGAAAAAACAATCTCGGAATCAGAATGATAACTAAAAGCATTCCAGAGTTATTAATGTTTAAAATGACAGTGGTCAGATGTGCAAAAAATGGCCGGGTCCTAAGGTGTAAAATGGCTGGGTCCTTAAGGGGTTAAGGGGTTAAAAAACAACAAAAATTTTGACCACAATAACAGATCTTCTTTCAAATGGCGCTCCAAACGGATATGGCACCTGGGGGATTTAAGCCCCCTGGTGGCCATATACAGGCGTTTACACAACACTCTCCCCATGGGGATAACCTTAGCTGCAAAGGCAAACATTCCAAGTAAACTCTAACTCTTTCAACTGCACTTTTTTTTCCTCCCTAACATACTGGAAATAAGCTGAAGCATAGAATCCACTTTTTCTTTGGGCAAAGAACAGCACATATCAATAGTATCAATATTAATGCCCAAAAACTCCAAACATTGACATGGCAAAACAGTCTTATCCTTAGCTAAAGGAACACCAACTGATCAGCCATATTAGTAAATGGACTCAGCAGCTCAAAACAAGTAGAAGCACTCCTGGGCTATAAACAAAAAATCATCTAAATAATGCAGTACTTCACCTGACGGACACAAAAAAACAACCCACTCAAGAAAGGTAGAAAAGGATTCAAAATAGAAACAGGAAAGAGAAAACCCCATAGGTAAAGCTTTATCAAAATAAAAGGACCCCTCAAATTGAAAGCCCAAAGCATTGTAACCTGATTCACACACAGTTAGCAACCGGAAAGTGGATTTGATATCAGCCTTTGCCAGAAAGGCCCCCAGAACCCACCTACTGGATGATAGCCAATGCCGAATCAAAAGAGGTGTATTCAACTGCAAATACATTTTGTGTCAACCTCATCATTCAACGCCCCATCCTTAGGAAAGGTGATGAATGAGGCGGAACTCACCTGGCTCTTTCTTAGGTACTAAGCCCAAAGGTGACAAATGGAAATTAGTAAAAGAAGGGGAAGGGAAAGGCCCCATATGCCCTCTACAATCTCCTTCTGTATTTTGTCCCTCACCACCTGCTTGTCCATGCGAACTGAAGCTAAATTCTCAACCCAACTACAACCCTCACCTTTGAAAGTAGGAACATAAAAACCATGGGTGAAACCCGTCAATTAAAAACTCAGCTTTCAGACAGTCTGGGTATAGCAACCAGTTATAAAAAGAGCGAGGAAGGGGAGACCGCTTACGCTCTTCCTCCTTCTCTTCTTTTTTTATCAGATCTAACCAGTTCCTTAACAGAGGGTAATAGAGTAAAAATATCAATATATTGCCCTTTCCAAATGTTATCCTTGACACTGGGAGCTAAATGAAAACCCAATGGTGACATGTCACAAGTCAATGCTTCCTTAAAACACACTTCAGGAACAGGCTTTAGAAGCTGAGAAGTAACAGAAGGACCAACCACAACATCATTATTAACCCTTTGCTCCCCAAACTGTAAAGAGTTAACCGTAGAAAACTAATTATTAATTAAACCAGTATGCTCAGCCCTGTGCAAAGGCTGATTAACCACATTCAGAGGGAAAGTAATATTAGCAGCAACAGTTGATACACCTTGCTCCACCCCCCCCCCCCTCACAGGAGGGGGATTAACCCATGCAGCAGCTGCTCCTAAGTGCTGGCAAGGCCGCTTCCTCCAGCTGTGGAATATATAACAGTGGGTCTACACATAAATTCAAACACCAATCAGGTAATACCAATATTTGTGGCATGGGATAATCTGCCCAGCAACCGCATCTTCCAGATGTTGCTTAGAATCTGCCCGGCAACAGCTGCATCTGAAAAAGAACTAGAAAGATTAACCAAACTTTATTAATAATGTTAAACCATTCCAACCAAAATGAACCTGGGCGCAAAGGGGGGGGGGGGGGGGGGGGCACATCCCATGTGGGCCCTACTCTGTAATCCAGGCCCTATACATTAGTAGAGTTGAGTGAATCCACAGAAATATTTACCAAACCCTAATCTAATGAATCGGCCATCGATTAATTTCGTCTTGTAAAAATCATACTGCTTTCCGAACAAGAAGCCTGGAACAAGACTCTGGACTATTTTATATCAGACTTTATCAGGGAATTGGAACACTCAGAACGTAGAACAGTAGAATGAACTGACAGATCACTAATTAAATTTAGGTTTGGTATTTAACTTGTTTTTGCTGTACAGCACTTTGAGGCTATGTTCACACTTAATTTCTACAGCGTGTTTTCTGCTACAGGTTTGAGCCATGGCGGTTCTCCGGAGAAATGCGCAGCAGATTACATAGATTAGTGAAGTCTGCTGCAGATTCTCTGCTGTGGAATATCTGCCACTACTCAAACCCACAGCGGGGAAATCTCTGTAGATCTTGCAGGTGTGAACATACCCTAAATTGTCTAGTTTAGAAAATCAAATCCCTAATTCAGGACGCTAATCTATTAGCCAGAGCAGCTGCAATGCTCATTGCTTGCTCTATAGGACATTACGTGGTCAGCCCATTGATTTTATTGGGTACTGTGCAATGCTTCATTTTCCCAGTGGTTGAGCTACTAGGAACTTTAACACTTGCCTCCCTTACATGCTAACTAACAGCACAAGAGTGGGGTAATTCTGGCCATGTGAACTAGTAGGACAGATTAATTTTAAATTAAAGGGAATCTGACAGCAGGCTCATGTACACTAACTTTACGACGCAGGACGCAGGACGTATATTGATGTCCTGTGTCGCCTCCCGCGATATAACGCGGGGTCATGCGGTGACCCCGCGTCATATCGGGTCGTCCTGGCGGCCATCAACAGCCAGGACCCGCGGATAATACAGGACATCACCGATTGCGGTGATGCCCTGTATTAACCCTTCAGACGTGACGATCAAAGTTGACCACTGCGTCTGAAGTGAAACTGAAAGTATCCCGGCAGTTCAGTCGGGCCGTTCGGGACCACCACAATGAAATTGCGGCATCCTGAACAGCTTACAGGACACCAGGAGGATCCCTACCTGCCTCCTCGGTGTCCGATCGGCAAATGACTGCTCAGTGCCTGAGATCCAGGCAGGAGCAGTCAAGCGCCGATTACACTGATCAATGGCATGTTAATACATGCCAGTGATCAGTGTTAAAGACCAGTGTGTGCAGTGTTATAGCCCCCTATGGGAGCTATAACTCTGCAAAAAAAAAAGTTAAAAAAAAGTGTTAATAAATGTGATTTAACCCCTTCCCTAATAAAAGTTTGAATCACCCCCCTTTCCCCATAAAAAAAAACAAACATTGTACATAAAAATAAAGATATGTGGTATCGCCGCGTTGGTAAATGTCCGAACTATAAAATATATAGTTTACACGTAAAAAAAATTCCAAAGTCCAAAATAGCATATTTTGGTCACTTTTTATACTATAAAAAAATGAATAAAAAGCAATCAAAAAGTCAGATCAAAACAAAAATGCTACCGATTAAAAACTTCAGATTACAGCGCAAAAAATTAGCCCTTAAACCGCCCTGTACGCGGAAAAAATTAAAAAGTTATAGGGGTCAGAAGAGGACATTTTTAAACATATAAATTTTCCTGCATGTAGTTATGATTTTTCCAGAAGTACGACAAAATCAAACCTATGTAAGTAGGGTATCATTTTAATCGTATGGACCTACAGAATAAAGAGAAGGGGTAATTTTTACAAAAAAATGCACTGCGTAGAAACAGAAGCCCCCAAAAGTTACAATTTCTTCAATGATTTTTTTTCCATTTCGCCATGGATTTTTGGGTAAAATGACTATTGTCACTGCAAAGTAGAATTGGTGGCGCAAAAAATAAGCCATAATATGGATTTTTAGGTGGAAAACTGAAAGGGTTATGATTTTTAAAAGGTAAGGAGACAAAAACAAAAATGCAAAAACTGGAAAACGCTGAGTCCTTAAGGGGCAATATACTGGTAGATAGTGTATATGACCCTGTGTCTAACACTGCTTACCGAGCAAAAATCAGTGCAGCCGTTCAGGAGATATTTTCTGTTGTTGATATGTAATTCCTTGTTCTGTGAATTGGAGGCGGCCACCGCAGTATGAGTAATGCTTCCTCCGCCCACCCGGGCCGATGTGACCACCCCTGTCATGAATAATCATTGTTTTTTTATTCTCACTGCCTGACAGGGGAAGGGACATCAGTTGGAGCGGCCAGAGAAAGTGTTGCTCAAACTGCTTTGGCCATCTCCATTATGCAAAACAAGGAATTAACTCATTAGCAACCTGACACACATCTCCTGAATGACTGCACCAATTTTTGTGGTGTAAAAAGTGTTAGAAATAGGGTCACCTGTATTATCTACCTGTATATTCAGGTTAGTGTGGGTGACTCTGCTGTCAGAATCCCCTTAATTTAACATTAATTAACCTCCCCCATACATTGTTGTCGGGGACCCTCCCATCCTATGTTTTTTTCTGTCTTGACAGACGATTTTCTGGCTGATTTGCTTAACATGACAACCTGGATATAAACCAAACCCCTGGTAGAATCTATTGGGCTCTCAGCTGCAGTCAGGTGTAATTCCAACAAGAATGCTTGCACATGGGTTGAATAAAATTCAATGCTTGCCGACTTCCTAACTTGGACAAGTTGAGGGTATTGTTAAGGATTTTCCCAGGTACAGAACTTTGTCAAACACAATTTTGATCAATGAATCCCTTACGAGCAAAAGTGGGCACTTATCTCAGACACAACACGATGATCAGCACAACCAGCCCCTCTTAGAATCTAGTGGGCTCTCTGTTATACTCAAAATGGGGGCACACTCTAGGTCTAATTCTAACAAAAAGTTCTACTTCACATATATACCTATGCCTCAACCTGTCATTAAGCATCATTCTATATATTTGTAGACATCATCATCAATTCAATGCCATAACTATGTGGAGAGACTGCAAAACAGATTATATATAGGAGGATTAAGTGATCAGACAACCACTGAAATGTTATAAAAAGGTATATCTTTATTAAAATCTAGTTTACAAACAACAAGTAACCATATATCCGGTATATCAGCACAATGAAATATATAAGGCACAGTGGCAAAATTACATATAATATAAAATACATACACCAGTAGATGCTTCCTCATGTGATGTATATAGAGAGATACTAATCAAGTCACTCCCACTGGGAAATAACAACCATAGTGCTACAAACTGTCTCTTACATAAGTACTGAGGTAGATGATCACATAGATCCATCACTTCACCCATATTGCAAGAGACCAGTGATGTGCTGAGACCTCAAACGCATGTTTTTGTGTCTTCCCCAGAGGGTAATATTCTGTGTACTCCTCGCTTATATACCCATATGGCCACTATGGCTTCCGCCTCCCTCAGTGTCCGTATGCATCTCATGGGTTGCTTCGGGTCAGGGAAATATGCCACTCCCTCAGTGAGTGATCATGTCCACGCCACAAAGTAACATGGGATGTGTCCAGATGCTATTAGTCGAAAAAAGAGGAGGCGCCCAGACTGATGAAATGCTAGACAGGCCCACTGAAGGAGATGCAGGAGACACAACATTTTAAGATGTGGCATAATTGTGACCCAAAAAAACTTGACATTGGCGGCTGGGTGGTGTCTTCAGGCTGCGTACTACAACATAAGCTGGAGTTCGTTGACCTGAGGATCCGCGGCAGAATGAAGTCTCATGCTGTTTGTATAGAATTCTATTGCAGTACTGAAGCTTGCATTATTTTTTGAACTTTTGATTCTCAAAGGACACAGCTCTCTGGTGAGCGAATTTAGAATTCTGTCAGCCAAAAGGGCCCTCCCTATGGGGGTACTTCATGCTAATCCACATTATTGTGCTGCTAGAACAGAGTCAGATAGTGACCCCAGTTGTCTCATTTTTAAACCATAGTAGTTTTATTGCCAGACTAAAAACCAGGGCAGACTGCGGTTTTTAGTCTGGCAACAAAACCGAATACAGTTAAAAAAAAATGAGCTGACCGGAATCTAAATCTGTTAGGCTCATTCAAATGAATGGAGTGCAGCGCGGGTCTGACAGGGATACAGCAGCGGGCAGTTTTTAAGTTCCCTTGCGGGCAGCCGGAATCTGACAACCATCTTGCCCAAACGTAGTGTGAATACACCCTCAGTTTGATCTTTGGTTGTTTAGTACATACAGATATTCCCTAAATATTCTTATGTAAATCTTGTAAGTCCTTAACAGGATTGCCAGTGGTGGACTCAAATATATTTTAAATATATAGGGCTTCTACATTCACTTTGTAGGATTACAAACTTTTTTTTTTTAAATCAGATGCGATGTTGCTTTATTTTTATGTGTAAAAGGGTTTGGCCTTACGTTCAGGATATACGTCAGCATTTCTGAACGTATACAGTTATATTTGTAGGACATACCTGAGGTACACTTACATGCTCAGAAATGTACCAAATTCAGTCAATGGACCCAATGTGGGTAATTGATATACATTAACCTACCGCTATACCGAGATACCCCGAACATGCATAAGGTACCATGCATGTAAATAATTACACATACAAGTACTTATGTATTCTATCCTGGCTAGTTGTACTTAAAATAAATCTGTACACGCAACTACCACATATATAACCTACAAAAACCCATTGCAGCTGCAGATTTTTTATTTTTTATCCTTATTTGCTACAATTTGTTTTTGTATGTTTATATGTATAAACTTAAAAGTAAAGCGCTGTAAAGTGTATTGATGACAAATGCAAGAATTTACGACAATTATCACGTCTGATCGTATTTCACGTCTGATTGTACACCATTGATTTTTCATGACCTTGAGGCCAGTTTTGTTTGCTGACAATACAGTTCTTCAACAGAGGGGAATTCTTCACATGTTTTGGCCAGTAGCAAAGAGCATAAAAACAACCAAGTTGGGTCACATTTCTCAAAAAATAACAGCAAAGAAACGCAAACCTGCTGCATAGCCTCTCTCTATGATATATATGCTTGGGCTCATGCATACATTTATTTGGATGTAATTTACTTAATAATAACCTCATAGATTTGACCATGCCGAGCTGCTTTATGTATACTAAGCGACTAAAATTGTGAATATTAAAGGGGTATTCCAGGCCAAAACTTTTTTTTATATATCAACTGGCTCTGGAAAGTTAAACAGATTTGTAAATTACTTCTATTAAAAAATCTTAATCCTTCCAATAGTTATTAGCTTCTGAAGTTGAGTTGTTGTTTTCTGTCTAACTGCTCTCTGATGACTCACGTCCCGGGAGCTGTGCAGTTCCTATGGGGATATTCTCCCATCATGCACAGCTCCCGGGACGTGACATCATCATTGAGCAGTTAGACAGAAAACTTCAGAAGCTAATAACTATTGGAAGGATTATGATTTTTTTTAATAGAAGTAATTTACAAATCTGTTTAACTTTCCGGAGCCAGTTGATATATATAAAAAAAAGGTTTTGCCTGGAATACCCCTTTAAGAATATTCTAAATTAGTTTTATAAACACAGACCATGAGGTGAGTACTATTTTTTTGATTACATATTTTTACCCATTCTGCATCCATTTTTTATTTTATGTTTTATCTCACCTGGGCAACCATACTAATAATGGAGAATATTATTTGTTACTTTACAATCTACATATGAAATAAAATCTAATATTACATCTTTTTAGATTTGATAACTTGATTTGTTAATTGTTCAAGGATTCAGAAAATGCATGAAAAACCTTCTTCCTATTTGTAAAGTAACTCCCTTGATGCTTTGGCATAGAATGGTCCACTGTGGATGAAACCACCTTCTCTATTTTACCATCCAGTTGAGGTAATGAGTCATTTTTGTCCAAATCTAGTAAATCTGCATCAGTATTTGTTTCACCAAAATCAGGTATGAGATAAGTCTTGTTCCCAGATGCCTGAAATTCATACTTTGACATGGTCATGGTCACTTTTTTAATGATAGTCCTTTCATGTGCGTTCAGGTCAAAAACACGTTCTTGCTCAGATGTTTGCGTCGGAAGGTTTTTTTGGGTTGGAAATTCGTTGTTTAGTTCATCACTTGTTTTAGTGTTTAACCAATGAAGAACATCTTTAGCTTTATTTGGTTTATATACACCACCTGCAAAGTCTTTAAGGTCTTCATCTCTTTGGGCCACGTTTAGATTGAGGTTAACTGTTCTGTGTTTCCCACCTTTTCTTGTACCAGGTGATGCATTACCATTTTCTTCTCTTGGTAATGAAGTCTTACCTCTGTGCATTTCTTTTTTTCTCTTACTTGACCGAATATCCATGAGGCCAACCGCATCATCTCTGGCAATATCAATCCTCTCAGAGTCATCTGATAATGAGTTGGATTGACTGAAGCTAAAGAATGAACCTTCATCTGATGAACTATCATTGATGGTGTCTGTGTAATATTCAGAAATAGTATTATGTGACAGTCGATCTCCTAGTAATACTTTTGCAGGATTCTCTACTGTATCAGTCAATGTAGAGTCTGGAACGACAATGTTAATGGGTTTTAATAGTGATATTGCATGTCTGAGATTAAGTTTGGGGCTTGTGTTATTACTGTTTTCTGAAGTTTCCTGGTTTGGTGTAAGAAGAGCGGCATTTATTATATTACCTTTGTATGACATCTCACTTGACTCATCCTCAGAAGACCTGTGGTAGAATGTATCGGCTACTTCTGGGTTAGAACTGTTGAGGCCTTTTAAACTTGCCTTATGTTTTTTTTTGCTAGAATTGTCTGTATAAAATCTGTTGTCTTGATGTCTTTGGTAGGGATAGTATGTGTCTGTATTTTCTATTCTATCTTCTGTCTGATACGTGTTAAAAATATATTTCTGTGCAGGACTCTTCATGTCCACTGTGGAAGTGGAATCTGGGGTTATGATATTAATAGGTTTTAGAAGAGACATGTTATGTTTAAGGTTCACTTTAGGGTTAGAATTTGTCTCATATTCCCATGTCAACAGCTTTGTATTTTCTTTGCTGTCATCTGAAGCCTGATCTATCTCATAGACAAAAGGCTTGGATATCTCGTCTACGATTGTCTTGGAAGTGTTTAATTTCTCTATCGAAGGATCTTTCAATGTCGTATTCTGTAGCTTGTTTACTGTTTGATACTCACGTACTTGGACATTATACTTTTCCTTAAAACGTCTTAGTGCTTCAGTCACTGTGCTATCGGGTGCTTTGATGTTAATCGGATTCACCAGGGACATTAGTGATTTGAGGTCCACATTTGGACTGATGTTTTCTGTGCTTGCCCCTGTATCATTCATTGTTACAAGTAAATCAGAATTTATCCTACGATCCTCATCTGAACATTTTTCTCCTTCCTTATCTGAACAATTATCAGATGAACTGCTGTCATAAAGTATCTCTTTATACCCTTTATGAGTTGTGGCTCTGGTGAGAATATCAGAATAATATTTTTCATAATTTGCTTTTGATTGATTTTGAATTCCTCCATACTGTTCACTATACTGATGACCATGCGGATAGTATATCTTCAGATCAGTCGCTGGCTCTGGTAATACAATATGAATTGGTTTTAGCAAGGACATTACCTGTTTAAGGTTAACTGAAGGCCTCTCAACATTCTTACTTGTCCATGTTGCTGGGTTTGGTGTAGGCAAATAAGAATACATTGCTCCTCCTTCATCTAAGCTATGATCCTTCTCTGATTCATCATCTGATGAGCTGCTGTCATACAATTTGTGCATACTTTCCTTATATTCTGCTGGACTGGAAAGGGTTTTAGGGGTTCCATTGCTTGCACCATGTGATTGATCGATTGGTCTAGGTTGGATAGCTTCAATTTCGTATTCTTGTTGTCTTGGTATAACACTTTGAAAAAACTGCTTGTTTGAAGGGTTTGTGAATATCTCACTTGTAGAGTATTCTGGGACTATGATACTAATAGGTCTTACTAGAGACATTGAATGTCTAAAGTTCACAGTTGGGCTTGTATTTTCATTGGGTGCCCACATGGTCTGGTTTGGTATAAATAAATCAGAATTCTTGATACTTTCTTCTGATGTGTGGTCATCCTTTGAATCTTCTTCTGATGAACTGCTGTTATAATAAGTCTGCTTACTTTTACTATCATTTCTGAGTAGAGGGGATGGTAAAGGATCTTCATAGTTAATACTACCAGGTTGGAAAAACTGTTCTTGTGAAGGACTTCCAACTGGTTGAGTTACTGTATAGTTTGGAGCAATGATGTTTATGGGTTTTAACAGAGAAATGAATTGTCGAAGATTTACTTTAAGAATTTCATTTCCTTTGTTTGTCCATGATGGCTGCCTTGTTACAAACAAGCCAGAATTCACTGTAACATCCTCATCTGAACTGGCCTCTATAGTATCATCAGATGAACTGCTATCATAAGATGTCTTCTTTTCCTCTCCATTTATGGGGAGAGTAAGACTTTCATCTGAGCTATAGTCTTTATTGTATGGCTTATTTTCTGGTTCTCCAGGTAGGTTCATATTTGGATAGTAATACATTGTGTCTGTGTCTTCCATTCTTGGCTCTTGATATTCAGATATACTGCCAGGTAAAATCTGTGTTTGTGAAGGAATCTTCACTAGATGAATCTTGGTAGATTCTTGGAATGTGATATCAATAGGTTTTAGTAGAGACATTAGGTGTTTAAGATTCACTGTTGGGATAACGTTTTCTTGTGTTTCCAATGTTTCTTGTTTTGTAAGCAAAACAGAAGAAATTGTACTTCCCTCATCTGAACTGTAATCCTCCTCATCCTCCTCTGATGAACTACTGTCAGACAATGACTGCTTACCTTCCATATCATTTGTTGGTCTTGTGGATGATAGAAAACTGTGTTCATATTTGGGATCTAGTGACTCATCTCCAAATTCTTGAGGATGTTTAAGAAGATTATCTCTTTCTTCTATTCTGTTGTCAAAGTTTGGTGCTTTAATGCTAATAGGTTTTAGGAGAGACATGACTTCATGAAGGTTCACGGTTGGCCTAGCATCACTTGTGCTTGTCCATGATGCTGGCTTTGTTGGCAGAAAATCAGGAATCATTTTAACCTCTTCATCTGAACTGGCCTCTACAGTATCATCTGAGGAGCTGCTGTCATAAAATGTATTCTTTCCTTCTCCATGACTTATGGGGGGAGTAGGACTTTTATTGGACCTCTGGTCTTCATTGTATGGCTTGTTTTCTGGTTCTTCGGATAATTTCATATCTTGCTCATAATACAGATATTCCATACTTGGCTCTGGATATCTAGATATACTTCCTGGGAAAAACTGTGCTTGTAAAGGACTCTTTACTATATCAATCTTTGTAGGTTCTGGGAATGTGATATTGATAGGTTTTATAAGAGACATTACATGTTTAAGGTTCACTGTAGAGCTGTCATTTTGTTGCTTTGACCAAGTTTCTTGTGTTGTAATCCAAACAGGATGACTCCTTTCATCTGAACTGCGATCCTCCTCTTCCTCGGATGAACTGCTGTCAGAAGATGACTGCTTACCTTCCATATCATTTGTTGATCTTGTGGATGATTCAAGCCTGTGTTCATTTATTAGATCAGATGACTGAACTCCAAGTTCTTGAGGTTGGTAAAGAAGACTATCTCTGTCTTCCATAAAGTTTTCCATCGTTGGAGCTATTATATTAATGGGTTTTATAAGAGCAATGCTTTGCTGAAGGTTTACTGTGGGCCAAGCATCAGTGTTGTTTGTCCATGATGTTGGCTTTATTAGAGGTGGACCTGGATACATTTTAACCTCCTCATCTGAACTGTCATTGTAGTCAAATTCTAACCCATCATCTGATGAACTGCTGTCATAATAATGCAGATTACCATCTTTTCTGTGCTCTGGATATCTTGGTACACTGGTTGGGATAAAGTGTATTAGTGAAGGTGTCTTTTCTGGAACCCTAACAGTAGGTTCAGGAATTGTAATATTAATAGGTTTTACAAGAGACATAACATGTTTAAGGTTCACTGTAGTAATAATTTCCTCTTTTGGCCATATTCCTTGTTTTGGAAGCAAAAGAGGAGGAATTATATTTCCTGTATCTGAACGGTGATGCTTCTCATCCTTTTTTGATTCATCTTCTGAAGAACTGCTGTCAGAAGATGTTTTATTACCTTCCATGTATGTTGGTCTAATGGATGATTGGTTCATATCTGGATAATGATTGTAAGGATTATCTCTTTCTTCCATTCTTTCTGGTTGACTTGGTATTACAGATTGGTAAAAGGTTCCCTGTAAAATATTTCTTTCAAAGTCACTCACTGGAGACTTTGGAGCTACAATGTTTATAGGTTTGAGTAGAGAAATGACTTGTTGAAGGTTTACTGTTGGGCTAGCATCAGCGTTGGTTTTCTGTGATGCTTGCATTGTTAAGAGCATAGCAGAATTCAATGTAACTACCTCATTAAAACTATCGTCAAAATCAATGGAGCCATCATCTGATGAACTGCTATGATATGATGAACCAGCTGAATCCTCATCCTTGTCATCTTGGTAATGCATATTATCTATTGCTTCCATTTCATGCTGAGGATATCTAGATACACTACTTGGGTCAAATGGCTTATGTGCAGTTATGTTAACTAGATCACCTATTGAAGGTCCTGGAACTATGATATTAATAGGTTTTATTAATGTCATTATTTCTTTGAGGTTTACTGTAGAAATATCAGTCGCTTTTGTTCTCCATGTTTCTTGTTTTGTTGTAAGTAAAACAGAATCTTTTATGCTTCTTTTATCTGCTGATCCATCCTCAGATGAACTGCTGTCATAAAATGTCTGCTTAACTTCTCTATTTGTATTGGGTATAATGGAGGAATTTGAATAATCATTCTCATAGTCAGATGAGCTACTTTCATAAAATGGCTTTTTGCTTATAGTATCCTTAGTAGGCAGATTCTGAGAAGCTTCAGATACTTTAATGTCTTGATTTTCATTATATTCCATGGTGTATTCAGGATAACTTGGTAAAACAATAGGAAAAAATTGCTTCTGTTTAGGACTCTTCACTATGTCACAATGTGTAAACTCTGGAATGACTATATTAATAGGTTTCACCAGAGACATCACATGTTTAATATTGACTTTAGGGCTATCATTTTCTTTGGGTGTAGAATCTTCTTCTGAGCTGTGATCTTCAACAGAGCTACTTGACCCATCATCGGACAAACTACTCTCATATAAGTCTTGGGGAATGTCTTTGAACTGATAAGAACTATCTGTGAGACCTTCATGATGGTTTGCAACCGTTTCAGGATTTGTAGCTCCTGGAACAATAAAGTTAATAGGTTTCAATAAAGACATGACATGTCGGAGGTTTACTGTATGAATAACATGTCCATTACTTGTAGATCCTACTTGCTGTGTAGACACATTTTTTACTATAATATCTTCATCTGAAAGCAGATCATCTGCATCCCAAAACTCTAATTCGTCAGATATAGTGCTGTCTGAAAAACTTCCTCTATTCTTCTTGGGAATAACAGTATCCAAATAACCATGTTCTAGTTTCCTCTCAGTGATGCTTTGATCATGATAATCTGTATTCTCAATTTGGGTTTCTGGTACTATGATATTAATAGGTTTTAACAATGAAATTAGATGTTTAAGGTTAACTTTAGGACTATTCTGGACATTGCTTGCCCATGTTACTCTCTTGGTTGAGTGTGAATTCCCTGTAATATATGCATTTTTACTTTTGTCCTCCACAAATTCACTATGTGTAGGGACCTGAGTATCCAGATTACAGTGCTCTTCTTTATAGTAGATTTCTCTTTCATTATATGTGATGTTCTCATATTTAGAACTGTTTTGTTCTTCAAAATCTGTTTCACTAGAAGAGTTGTCTTTAGACACATGAACTGGTAAACCACTTCCTTGACCATTTGAAGTGTCTCTCCTGGATACATTTTCCTCAGAAAACCCTTCATTGTCATATTCCTCAGTTGAGGTCTTCTTTTTTGAGTCTTTGGATTTGCATAGCTTCCTCCAAAGCCATTCCAAGCAAGGTCTAAGGAATACACCGAGTAAAAAGGCACAGAAAAAAGTGATGACTACAGAGAGGGCAACTGCTCGTGCAAAGTCGTCATCTGTTCGTATTCTGGCATTCAGTAGTTGGGTATCACGTGGCCTCCTTATTAACATTTTTCCTGCATCTATCTGGATATATACCTGATACGCAATCCTTTCTATGTCATCAATGCAGATATACAGGCCATCATGTGAACGGTCAGGCTCTGTTAGTATTAAGTTATTCATTGTGTCAATGTAGTGGCTTGATACTGAGGGTTCTCCTGAGATGATACCTTGTGGTGTCCACCAAAATGCTTTCTTAAGTCCTGCAAAACAAAAGCACATAAATAATGTCTATCACACAATTTTACTTTTAGGACATTGAGGAGCCTTTTCTTTCAATTACCTGTGACATGCTTGACTAGTATTTTATATAATACACTACTCATTCTCCTCTTAATCTTAGCATTTAGAAGTGAGCAAAAATGTTACTTAAGCCCTTCCAGACCCATGACATACATGTACCTCATGGGTCAGGTGAGTGGACATGATGCGGACCCTCAGGTTCTGCGTCACAACCGGGAGATGCCCACTGCTATCAGCAGCTGACATCTGCTGGTAATGAGGACATCGGAGATCACTGTGATGTCTGTCATTTAACTGGCTGAATACCGTAATCTATACAGATCACGGCATTTAAACATTAAATGCTGCTATTCCCTGGTGTCTAGTCGTCCCATCGGCCCCCTGCGACAATGGGTGGCTAGGGAAGCCTGAGGCCTTACCTCTGCTCATCGGGCTTCCCTGGCTCTGTGATTGCTGAAGGCTGCCTTTGGCAGCTCTTAGTAATCAGGCACAGATAGCATAGATCAATGTAATGCAATAGCATTATAGTAATCTATGTAAGCCATCTAAATAAAAAATTTAATCACCCCCCCCTTTTTCCATTTTTAAAATAAAAAAAGTAAAAAAAAAAACCCTATCATTGGAATCGTACTGACCGATATAATATGTCAGATTTACCGTGAACTCTGAAAAAATCATTGCCCACAAATTTGCCCAATACCAAATAAAGTACGCCAAATGAAAAGTACAACTTGTCCTGCAAAAAAAAAAAAAAAAGGTCTAATACAACTTTGTCAGTGGAAAAATAAAAACAACCCTGTTCGTATGTTCGTATGCAAATGACTAAAGAGGCAGTTAATGACTTTCTCCTGCATAAATTAGTTCAGCTTTCAGGTGGTGCTCCGGTGGGCTGGAAAAGGTGGATACGGTCCTAGGAAAGAGTCTCCAGCCCACCGGAGCACTTGAAAGCTGAACTAATTTATGCAGGATAAAGTCATCAACTGCCGAGCCGAGAAGTTTGTGACGAATCGAATTACTGTAACTTCGCTCATCTCTACATATGACCATCAGAGAGGGTTGTCTGTCTCTTGGAAACCCCCCTCTATGAGCCAGATCAGCGAACCAACCCTCACATGTTAGAGCCATCCTTGCTCTACATTAATTGCCATTTATCTAAGTGTCTACCATGTGATACTGCGTGGCCACTGCAAAGGAAATGCCTGGTTAACCAGAGATTTTTCCAGAAAAATGTCCCATACATTATACCAATATTTATGCAGATAGGAATATACAGTATAACAGGATGATATATCAATTCATATTACTATTGTTTTATACGCAATAAATACCATTGTATAAATGGCATACAATTTTATGTAACGTAATGTCATTTTAAATACATACCTGTTTTGTTTGTGAGGTTACAAGGCAAATGTGTATTTTCCCTTTTTCTAACTACAATCTTTCTTGCGTAGATATCTTTGTCCGCAGGTAATTTACAGGATCCATTAATATGGTCTATGGAAAACAGATGAACTCCGGCCCTTGAAGAAGGTGTATTGCATGTGATATTCCACTCCTTCTTAATCCCCACAGGCAGAGATGTAAATAATTGCTTCAAAGGCAGAATCCTACAGTCACAAGCCCAGCGATTGTAGGATAAATCAATGTCCGCCCTCAAAATGTGACCGTACAGAAAGACCAGCGGAGTAATGCTGACCAATGCATTGTTACTAAGCCTTAAAACCTGAAAAATTCAAATAAATAACATACATTATTGACTTTAAAAGGCTCATCTTTTATATTAGATTAATTATGCCTGACAAACATCTAATAAAATATCAGTCATTTTTGTGATGTTTTTGTCCTCTTTTCCATTCCCTTCTATATCACTTATGCACCTTAATGGTAATGTTGTTCAGGCATCATCCTTAAAGAGGTACTCCGCCCCTATACATCCTATACGATCTCCAGGCTGGCACCCCAGTCATTCAGGGAATGGAGCGAACTCTGCTCCGTGCCGGATGACGGACGACCATAGCACCCCTGAGGAAGTTGTCCACAGGCGACAGAACGCGCGGGGTTTAGGGGGGCGTCTGCCCGGTATTTATATATATCTATGCTTTCGGATCTGGTCCTATTTCCATTATAGTGGGGGTTTTGTATATACTGCTTTTATGCTATGGATTATCTTTATTAAGTTACATCATATATGGGATATTGCAATATTGATCTGATTCATTTGAAATGAAGCACTTTTTTGTCCACAAGCATACTGTATTTATTCATTCTGTGTATATATATTGGGATTTCAGTCAGGGTTTCTTTCTTTTTAATTATTATTATTATTTTTTTTTTGCAAGCTCTATCTGTGGTAAGTGTTTATAAATGTATGTCTAGCCTATGTATTTTTAATAATGATTTTTTGTAATATCTACTTTTTGTAATTTTTGGTGTGCACCGTTGTTTAGTGTGTCTACTTTTCCTAGTTTTTTCAATCTGATATACAATTGACTTACTTGGTGGCACCCAATTCAAATGATTACAGCTGAGCCCATTTCTTTTTCTTTGATGGACGACCACAGCTGTCACACCACCCCAATTAATGTCTATGGGAGGAGGCATGACGGCTGTATACTACCGGTCACGCCCCCTCCGATAGACATGAATGGAGGGGGCGTGGCATGACATCACGAAATTGGAAGCTTCAAGCCTACTTGTTCAGAATGCCACTGTGCCAGCCCAGAGATCGCGCGGGGTCCCAGCGACTGGACCGCCCGCGATCAGACATCTTATCTGCTATCCTTTGGATAGGGGATAAGATGTCTAGGGGCGGAGTACCCTTTTAATCCTTGAAGTAGCTGTGTATATTTAGCGATTATGAAAGTGCCAATACATCAATCTAAGGAAAAAGTAAGGTTTCTGTTTTTAAAGCTAGTACATGGTTCTGGTAAAGCGTTACTGTCATTATTAAGAAAAAATGAATAAAATGCTCAAGTCAGTGTAGTAATGTCCCCCCAAGCCTTCTATGCATAATAATGTGCATTATTTTATATGTTAAATACCTTGTATTGCTTGTCTGTGTGTATTGAAATACTGATCAAATGCAAAAGCTTTTTGGATCTCCGAGGTGCAGCAGGGAGATAACTACTCCCCCAGGTCCAAATATCTTGTTGTTAGGACCAAAAGGACGTGAATACCAGGATTCGTTTGAAAAATTATAGAGACAGACCACTAATGGCTGTTTTTTTATTTTTTAAACCATTTTTTTCACATCTATAGCACTATTTTTTTTTAAATGAAGAATATTAGGAAAATGAAAAAAAGGTTTTTTTCTAAAGATAGGGTGTGACCTCCCCACAATTTCATAGTGAGAAGTTGTTAGAGAAATGGGTATTATCTGCTGTTATGGATATTGTCACATATCATCCATATCTTGTAGACATACACAAGTACTGGCATGTGCCTTGCACTCAGTGGGGGACATGTATCAAAGATTTTACCCCTGTTTTGTGTGTATTTTTTTCCGCAAAATTTTGCGCAAGCCCTTTTATTGCGCATTTTTTTTGCGCACGTTTTGGTAGAGCATGTCCTCCAGATGTGGCTGAATCAGGGTACCTTGGAGTGACATCTATAGTACGCATGGATTTATTAACTGCATACTTTACCTTTACACCAAAAATGTTGCCGCAAGAGCTGCTTTTTTGCGCAAATATAAGCCATCTTGGACTTAACGTAGCAAGATGATCTAAATCATCGATTCTATTTTCCAAAGAGTGGATTGAGGAGATTTCTATATTTACCCGCAATTTATGAAGCTCATTGCGCTTGATTGATAAATTTAGCGCTTCTGCACATAAATTAGAATTCGGGAAAAGGGGTAAACTGCTTCTACCATACACAAATAATGATACATGTCCCCCAATGACATGACTTTTTTTTAACCAGATATGACGCTGGGATATGTTGTGACAAATATTTTCCTGTGCCTTTTATTAAAAGGCTATACGGTTGACCCATACATTCTTCTGAACAACCAAGTTTTATCCTGAATGTTTAGAACCAAAAGGATATCATACATACCAAAATGTCCCCAGGGGGTCCCAGGGCCAACTACCAACAAAACCACACTCCTTGGGGATGAATCCCCTCAGGGATAACCCTGACTAAAGACCCCCTTATGAATTTAAAACGTAACCTTTATTTTATTAATTAAAAATAGTTATAGTGCTCAATGGCCACTAGATGGCAGTGGTGTATTAAAATGACCACTACTGTGTTTATTAATGTTCCGGAAATGAAAATTCTTTGTGTCTGTATATAGTAGTCTGTATTGGGCTGCATTCACACCACGTTTTTGCAATACAGTTCCCGTATCAGGTTTTTGATGAAAAACGGATTCCTCAAAACTGGACTAAACTGTATCAAAATGTGTGTACAAATTTCATCCCGTATATGGTTAAAAACCGTATACAGTTTGAAAAATGATGTCCGGTTGCATCAGTTTTTTAAGAAAAAAACGTATAAGTTTTTAACTTTTCACTCCATTTTGAATAAAGTTTCACTTGTTTGATTGAAATTCCAAGACAAAAAACTGTGCAAGGTCAAAAACCGTATGGTGAAAACCGCATGGAACTGTACGCACATACAAAAAAAAAATGTATACGTTTTTTTACCCGAACCAAAAAAACGTGGTGGACTACGGTTTTGGGTACGGGTATAAGACGCAAAACAGACTAAACCGGATGATGTGTTTGACATACGGTTTACAATGTTAAGTCAATGCATACGGTTTTCTATACGGTTCCGTATGGTTTTTAACTTGAAACCGTATACGGGAACTATATAGCAAAAACGTGGTGTGCATGCAGCCTAATACAGACTACTATTTAATAGAATGCTGGATGATTTTTCATATACTGTCTCTCTCACAGACTAGTATTGCCAGCAGTCTATTTATATTTTAGAACAATGTCACAGTGTCGATATAAAAGTGCTTATCCTCCTTTTTAGCACTTTTAGCTTGACACTGTGTCATTGTTCTAAAATATAAATAGACTGCTGGCAATACTAGTCTGTGAGAGAGACAGTATATGAAAAATCATCCAGCATTCTATTATATAGTAGTCTGTAATTCAGACACAAAGAATTTTCATTGCTGGGACATTATTGAACACAGTAGTCGTAATTTTAATACACCACTGCCATCTAGTGGCCATTGAGCACTATAACTATTTTTAATTAATACAATAAAGGTTAAAGGGGTTATCCAGGAAAAAAACTTTTTTATATATATATATATATATATCAACTGGCTCCAGAAAGTTAAACAGATTTGCAAATTACTTCTATTAAAAAATCTTAATCCTTTCAGCTTCTGAAGTTAAGGTTGTTCTTTTCTGTCTAAGTGCTCTCTGATGACACGTGTCTCGGGAACCGCCCAGTTTAGAAGCAAATCCCCATAGCAAACCTCTTCTAAACTGAACAGAACAACCTTAACTTCAGAAGCTCATAAGTACTGAAAGGATTAAGATTTTTTAATAGAAGTGATTTACAAATCTGTTTAACTTTCTGGAGCCAGTTGATATATATAAAAAAAAGTTTTTTCCTGGATAACCCCTTTAAGGTTTATAATCATAAGGGGGTCTTCAGTCAGTGTTATCCCTGGGGGGATTCATCCACAAGGAGTGTGGTTTTGTCAGAACCAGAAGTAAGCATAGATGTGTAGAGGTTTGGGCAGAAGTGTTAGGGTGCATTCACCCCACAATTTATGTATATGCAACTGTATAATGTTTTCTATTATAAAACTGTATCGAGCAGTATTTGTTTCTGTATACATAGACTTGCATTGAAAAACCATACTAAGAAGTGAACGGTTTTGTACGATTTGGCACAATTACGGTCCAGTCATTTTTTTTTTGCCAAACAAGACACAAACAAATTGTAATGGTTTTGTCAACTGTTTCAAAACCGTATATTTACAGTATATGTTTTTTTTTTTTTTTTATAGTATTGTAGTCAATGAGAACCATATAAAACCATGTGTGTATACAGTTTCATATGGTTTTAGCACTATTTTAATATCCCTAAACCGTATACACAAACTGTGATGTGAATGCACTCTAAGGCTGCATTCACACCACATTTTTGTAATACGGTTCCCGTTTCAGGTTTTAGATGAAAAACTGATTCCTCAAAACCGGACTAAACTGTATCAAAACGTGTGTACAAATTTTAACCCGTATACGGTTAAAAACCATATAAGGTTTGAAAAATGATGTCTGGTTGCATCCGTTTTTTAAGAAAGAAAAAAGAATACCTTTTTAACTTTTCACTCTATTATGAATAAAGTTTCACTTGTTTGATTTAAATTCCAAGAAAAAGTCAAAAACCGTATGGTGAAAACTGGATGGAACCGTATGCACATACAGTTCTGTACAGGTTCCCATTGACTCCCATGTTTAAAAAAAAAAGTGTATATGGTTTAATACAGTTTTTCACCCGGACCAAAACAAAACAGTAGTAGGCTACGGTTTTGGGTATAGGAAAAAAACAGACAAAACCGTACAAGACACAAGACGGATGGAACCGGAAGCATCGTTTGGCATAAAGTTTTCAATGGAGAGTCAATGCATATGGTTTTCAATACGGTTCCGTGCGGATTTCACATTGAAAACGTATACGGGAACTTTATTGCAAAAATGTTGGTGTGAATGCAGCCTAAAAGGGATTTCATATCCTGCAGGCAGGTTCAAAGACTGTTAACTGGGCTGGAGGGGGGCACGGATGTGTGTACTGTATGTCTCTCCTATATCATGTGCATGTTATTTTTTCCTGACATCACTCAGTCTTCCTACCTAAGGGTATGTTCACACGGCGGATTTTTTTGCGGGTTTTCCGCTGCGTATTTGAAAGTGGGCAGACTCTTCTTGGCTGTCCGCAGCAGATTTTCCGTGGCGGAATTTATGCTGCGTAAATTCCACCGCGGAAAATCTGCTGCAGACAGCCGAGAAGAGTCCGCCCACTTTCAAATACGCAGCGGAAAACCCGCAAAAAAATCCGCCCGTGTGAATGTACCCTTAGTATAAAAGTATAATACAATGACTACAATAGTGTCAGGAGAATCTAGATCTTATAATCATTATTATACAAAACAGA